>NC_088873.1:42931788-43242663 GCF_032884065.1 Artemia franciscana
ACCAGCTACCTCAAATTCAGTAACAGAATCCAAGACCATCGACTTTAAACATGAGGGTCCAAGAAAGGCTCTGAAATCGCAACGAGAAGTTGCAGAGCTTGCAGAGGAAGCAGTTGCCATCCCTATATTAGCAGAATAAGAGGTAATCTCTAGCTGAACATCTGCATCTCCTTGAACGGTTTTACCATCGAGTATCGGCATTGATAGAACAAAGAGAGCGGTTAAAATCTGAATCAGAAACCAAACTGTCCCATGGTAGATCAGCCAGACGAGAATTAAGTAGACTTAGCTCAGTATCACCATAACGGAAAAATGGGAGAGTAGATGGTGATGCTATACGCTGTGCTTGATCATCACTCTTATATTGGGAAATAGCGGGAAAATGATCAGAAATATCACTAACCAGCACCAAATTATCTAAGACATCTAGTGACGAAAAAATATTATCAATAAGAGACGCATGCGTGTCAGTAACTCGGGCTGGTATACAAACTGAAGGTAGAGTTCCCGAAGAGAGTTCCCGATCATCGACGAAAAATCAATAGCTGAAGCAGAATTTTGATCCAGCAGGTTGAGGTTAAAATCACCCATAAGGATTAGTTCATAGGGATGTTTTTGGACTGAGTCCGAAACTTCTTCCAGAATTTTCAAAAAGGAAGGAATAGATCCACCGGGGGACTTATAAACCAAACCCACAGCTAAATATTTACGCATTGATTTAATCTCAATAAAAAGGGATTCAAAGATTCCTTCCTCATTTCTGCTCAAATCACGTCGGACATTATATGTAAGACGATCAGCAATATAAAGGACAAGGCCACCTCTCGCCATCCGTTTCCTATTCAGCCTCTCCATCCTATATCCCGGAATATCTAAAAGGATATCCTTTTTTGAATCTAGGAAAGTTTCACATAATCCTATAACAACGGGAGTTCCACCACTGACGATCCGTTTCAGTTCATCAAAAGACGAGCAAAGTCCCTGAATGTTAAGATGAAGCACAGAGAAAACATCACTACGTTTAGAGGAGGCAGAATCATTTAAATGCGAAACATACGTACTTTTATTAGCCGAATTAGAATCAATATTCTTGCGATTTCTACTTCCAATTGAATTATTAATTATATTTTCAATATCTAAAGGATTATTTTGTAATTCAATTAAACGTTCCCCCAAAGAGTTGATACCAACCTGGTCACCAATAGAAATCGTCGATTTACTCATTGTGGATGGCAGTTCCGCTCCATGACCAAACCCACCAGACCAAAGGTATAAGGAAAAAATATAAGGACAAAAAATAAAAATAGTATAATCGAGGTAAGGATAAATAAGAAAAAGCAGGGTAAGAGAAGGAAAAAGAAACAAGAAAAACCAAGAAATAAACAAATTTAATCGCGAAAGAACCATGTACATGCCAAGATATGAAATTTATCACAGGAGTCATTGGCTCACGGTTTTACGGTTTTTAAGGCAGTTAATGCTGTAGCAAGTATAGCCTGGAGCTTTACAACTAACACAAAAAGGACTGTTCTTACACGGGGATTCAGATTTAGACTTATGGTCACTAGCTCCGCATTTTGAGCACAGGGTAGTGTTTGTGCAGTTTGCTGCAAGGTGGCCAGTCATATGGCAGTTAAAGCATCGACGAGGCAAAAACACAAACTCCTGGGTGGCAAGTCGCTCATAGCCGATTTTCACTGATTCTTGAGGGAACTGATCTAAGTCTTTTCTTGATTTGAAATACACTTTGAATGTGCGTGACGCACCACACTTAGCTGTTTTGATGCATTTTGGGATTAATTCCTTCAGTGACGAGTCGACTAGTTCGTCCGGTACTTGTTTAACAACAGCAACAAAAGCAGGCTCCTTAAGTGTAGCATAACAACATATATAACATATACAACATATATAACATATATAACATATTATGTAACATAATAACAGCAGAACGCTTTGCCTTTTCAACAATTAGACTAGCGGTTTCTTCAGACGAGACGACAAGTTTCCATTCATTCTTGCCACGGCGTAGCTCAGATACATCGCTGCCAGGGCTAGGACACAGACTGTCTATAAATACTTGGTGCTCCGTTGGGCCTTTTAGCTCTTTTGGAGGATTTTTTAGTATTACAGCATACGAGGGTTTAGGCATTGAGTCATGACTTTGGGGCATGACCAGTGATTGTTCAGAGAGGCTACTTGAAGGGACGCTGTCCAATTTACGCGATAACTCATTGACCTTGGATACAACTGTGGCATTTACGGTCTCTCCTATAGTTGGGACTTCACATGGACTAAGAATAACAAAGTTTGAGATTTTTAGGTTTTGCTTGGTAGCAGCAACTAAAGTTTTACACATGTTAAGAATATTATCTTCATCTTTAGAGTGAGTCACCTTTCGGGTTGTAACACTTATTTCGGCATAAAGAACTTTCTTTGCTTGGATGATGGTATCGCGATCAAAATAAGCGACAGCTGACTTTCGGATTAACTCTTGCCTAACTCCGTCAGTTAAACCGTCCGTTAAAGTCCGTCTTAAAAAATTCAAAACAAGATTCAAAATTAATTTGTCTTCCATTTTACACTGACCAAATGCTTTCTAAAATTAACCTGCCTCACTCCTTTACTCCACCTTCCCTCTCTCATTCCTCTTTTCATCTCTTTTCTTTTTCTTTCCTCTCCTTCTATTCCCTCTCTCCTTACAATTAATTTAATTCCACAGAATATCAAATATGTGAAATCAATAGATGTTGACATCTTGATAAACCGTCACATAAGTTTTAATTAAAAACTGGTATTTTGCCAAATACAGCGAGATCTAGCAAGTGGGATTAAAATTCATACCTCAGACCATCAGGTATGTGAAAATGAAAAATAATCCGATTAGTTTAGACGTTGACACCATGAAAGCTAGTTCACTACTGAAATGAATTATTTGTTAAGATCCTTCAAATTGGAATGGCTTTGTCGTCAAAATTCGAACAGTAGGCTTCAGGAATTCAAAATCTTGCTAAAAGCTGAATTTATTTTAATTCGAAGTTCTCTTAGTTATCAAAACCTGAAAATCAAAAGTCTGAGAAGAGTAAAAATATGAAAGAAAAATGAATATTTTGAGCTAGAAAGCCTTTTGAAGTTGATTTTACAAATTACAAGTCTTTGAAATGAAAAACTGTAAAATTTATTAAGATTCTCGAAATGGGAAGGATTATTTTGTCGAAATTAAAAAAAGTCTTTGAAATCTAAAATTTTAGAGAAATGTAGAGTTTATTGAAATGGCAACGGTTTAACCATTAAAATCTGAAAATTTAAAGGTTTGGAAGACCGAAAATATGAAAGAATTTGATTTCTTGAAATGCAAAGCATTTTGTCATCTAAATTCGAAAGATAACAATTCTAGAGCTCTAAAATAAAATAATAAACTCAGATATTTTGTGTTGGAAAGTGTTCAGTTATAGAAATCTGAAAACTAACAGTTTTGGAATATTGAAAATATGAAAAGAGTTTATTTTGTTTAAACTAGAAGGACTTCAAAATCGAAATTCAAAAAGAAGTCTTAGAACTCAAAACTTTTTTAAAACTAGAGTTTCATGAATTGTGAAAATTTTAAATGCAAAAACCTGGAAATAGAACGTTTTGGAACTAAAATTACTAGAACAGTTGAGATTCTTTGAATGAGAAGGATTTTGTCACAAAAATTCAAAAAATAACATTTTTAGGATCCTAAGGTTATAAGAAAAAACAGAATTCATGAAATGGGAAGCATTAATTATCAAAATCTGAAAATTAAAAGTTTACAGGAATGAAAATGGTTACAGAAATTGAAATTCCTAGAAATAATTTTCTGAGACAGGAAATAAAAAAAGGGTGAATTTCTTGAAATATAAATGATTTTGTTGTCGAAGCTTAAAAAATGTGTTTTAGAACTCTAAGATTATTAAAAATTGATTTTAATGAAGAACAAAGACTAATTTCAAAAACCAGATAATTAGAAGTGTTAGAACTGAAATTCTTTAAAAAGTTGAGACTCTTTAATGGGAAGGATTTTGTTGTCGGAATCGTGGAAACATGAAAACACTTCAATTTCCGGAATTGTGAAGATATAGCTGAAGAAATGTGAAGACTGGCTATATATCTCTGAAGTTGTGAAAAATGTTTGACTTTATTTAAATGGTTCAAAAGAAAAAGTGAATCAAAAGAAAAATCTCGATTCATACTAGATGGAAAAAATTCTGGAGGTGGTCATCTTGTGCGCGTTCAGGGGTCTTAAAAAGATGAGGTAGGCTATAATTATTATTTGTAATTGGAAATGAAAAGCTAAAATAAATATAACCAGAATTTTTTATAGGGGGAGTAGGTCAGTCTTATTTTTAAATTTTAATTAGTTTTTGGTATCAAATACTATTTTGAATTTAAGGAAGAAAGGTACAACACATATTGCTAATGTTAATGTTTATTTATGCTAATAATGCTAATGTTTATTTGTCGAAGAATTTTTTTTTTATGATATATATCAAATGAGCCGTAAATAGGAATCTTGGAAATTTGGCCTTAAGTCTACTACATAAAAAGATTAAAAATATATTTTAATGCTTTTGGGAAAAGTGTATTACACAGAGAAAATCGGCTGATATCCATTATATAGTGTAAACACCGTCGAAATGGGAAGTCTGCCGAAAAGTGCTATTAAAGTTATAAATTGGCTAATACCCGAAATGAAATGAAAATATCTGAAATGTTGTAAGATGAATTGCTTATGTATTACAAATAAAACAGAGCTTTCGCAAAAAAATATATATCTATGAAAAATATGGTTAGAAAAAGGGTAAAATATTTTCCTGGGAAATACAGAAAAAAGTTGTAATCCAAATGCCTTTTAGCCCTCGGGAGTATAGGGAAGAATAAAACTTTGGATATGTGCCCTGTTTAAAGAGGTATACTGGTCCCAAAAAGAGTCATAAGGAAGGGTTTGTACAACAAAGTAGGTTAAGTTAGGATTCAAACTTCACAATGTTCTTAAGTTATATTTTTTTAACATTCACCTGTCTGAAACGACATAAATGATGTCTTGGAATTCCTTAGATGCGACAAGAAAACCCAATGCAGACCCTCACCAATTTAATTAGCGACCAAAAAAAAAAAAACTTGTGGATACCCCCATAGGTGAAGCAATATCGTATGAGTGCTACCACCAATAGCAGGAAATAGCTTGATACTTGCGGCGCGGTTTGGTCTTGGTTGTCTGATCAGCTTTAAGCTCTTACGGATCAGTTGCTAGGCCAAGATTGCTGGGCTTTTCTAAGGCTACACTCTTTAAACGACACACCTACCTTAATAAATTAAAAAGACGTTATTTATAGCCGAGTTTGCAAATTATAGGTAATACCTCAGGAATGGCTTGAGGTACTAAGTTGAAATTTTCAAGGAGTATTACTGAGGGGGATCAAACTGACCCAGATTTTAACTCTGGGAAGGGAGCAGAGGTAAATAAAGAGACACAATGTGTATTCTATTTATGAAATAGAAGACCAGCACTTTCTTATGAATTGCTCGGGGAGTAGAGTTGCAACTTCCAGATACTTTTGAAGAAAGGGTGGGAGAGTGTGGGGCAAGGGGACACCAAATTTTGTGTTGGATGATGGGGAAGGGACTAAAATCTCTTTTATCTCCCATAAATCAAATCTTTTAGCATAAAAAGACACTACGTGTTGCCTTGCCAGGTTATCAAAGTGGCGTATATGCAATATCTCGGGAACAATTTGGGGTAAAAAGTTATAAATCTTAGGGAGTGTTCAAAAGGGGCAAAGAGGACACCAATGGGGAGATATATTAAAGCTAGTTCAAAATACATTGTGTGTATCATGGTTATCAAAATACCATATCTGCAATATCTTGGAAGTGGCTGAGGGGTGGAGTTGGAACTTACAGGTAGCGTAGGAGAAGGAAGGGAAGATTGGCAGGGGGGTTCAAATTTTGCTTTAGGTGGGCAGGAGCTGGTTAATTTAAACGTTTTTGTCCTATATGCTGCTATGGAACTTATAATCCATTCACATTCAAGTAGTGAGGTAAATAATCCACAAAGACTCAAAAATAGCTTGGGAGACTGAGTTGAAAACTCCAGGGTTGTGGAAATCTCATATTTGGACGTAGGGATAGAGGCAGTAACGTCGTTGGTGGAGGGGGGAAGGGGAGCAGCTGCCCACAATAATTTAGAGAAAAATATTACAAAGCCCATGCCCGGAATGTGAATCTCCGGATGTGGACCCCTCTTGCCCTCTTCCGCACCTAATAAAAATGCTGGGGCTAAGCCGCTAGGTAGAGGGAAATATAAAGACCTTGTCTGTATCCAGCCTATCAAAGTAACGGTTCTAGGCATTTACCCTTCCAAAAATACCCCACCTCCTGTGGAAAGAACCCCCGTGGGAAATATGAAAAATGTATCCCCCCATGGGAAATACCTCCCCCCCCCCCCCGAGAAAAATACCCCCCGTTGAAAATAGGGTTTTCCAAATTTTAACATTTTAATTATTTTTTTTTAGTTTGTTGAGAAGTGCTAAGCAAAGTCAAAAAGAGGAATTTACACACCATAAGTATCTTAGAAACTTATCCTAAAAAAAGTATCCTAAAATCCATATTTGTTGAAAAACCTTCATATAAAGTTCGCCAATTTTTGGCAGTAGGAGAACCAAATTTGAAAAAAAAGAATAAGAAAAAAATGTAGGCGAAAAATCATAAAATTAAGCTAAAACTATTTGGCTTTGCAAATTATGTTCTGGTCTTGAGAAGTGGTGGGGTTTGTCAGCCCTACTCGTGTTACTTTTTGCTCGTTTTCAGTTTGACTCGGCTATTTCTTGTAATTTCTGTTCGTTTTAGATTTAATTTTACACTGAAAAAATTATTTGAATTTATTTCTACTCATTTTTGGCTTAATGGAGCTCTTGACTCTTCTTTGACACTTGTGTTGTGGAAAAAATTTTAATTAATTTTTGTTTGTTTTTTATTAACATAGTCATTTTCATTGAAAAAAAAACATATTTTTTCCATTAGACTCCATAGTTTTTTACTCTGAGGGTTATTTGACTTTATTTATTTATGAAGCTCTTCACTTTTCTTTAAAAAACATGTTCTAAGGATAAATTTTTTTAAAATTAACTTTTACAAAAAAAACTTTTGTGAATGTAGTTAAGAATTTTCTTTAAGGGGTATGTTGTTGAAATATTTCAGGTCCCCTGGCCTTCATCTGCCATATTGCTCCCCTAAAGAGGGTGCATCACGAGGGTGCTACCCTCACTCGTTTTGGCCTGGCTGCTCGAGAGTCATTGAAACGCATCCAAAGTCGATAATCCTAGGGAAGGAGTTGTCGTACAAGACTTCAAAAAGGGCTCATTTGATTGTAAACTAAAAGCGCTAGTGCCCTTTTTAAATATTCGATAGTGATTGGAGGGCAACCAGGCTACGCCCATCATTTCCCACAAACACATCCAATCAAAATTATGAGATAGCCATTTTGTTCAACGTAGATAAAAGGTCCAGAAAGTATGTTTTTGAGGATTACAACTCCCCCAACCCTCAAAGCCCTCAAGGCAAGGGTTGTAAGATATGACATAGGGGCATTTAAGGTTATTACGGAAAGTTTGGTCGCATAAACCTCGGAGAGGACTCAGTGGATTGCTAATCAGAAGTTCTTGTGCCATTTTTTAGAGTCAAAGTGATCAGTGGGCAGCTACCCCCACACGCCCATCATTTCCCCAAATACATGCAATCAAAATTTTTAGATAGCCAATTTGTTCAGCGTATTTGAAAGGTCCATTAAGTATGTCTTTGAAGACCCCCCCCCCCCCCAAGAGTCTCAGGGCAAGGGTTGTAAGTTATGTCCCGGGGCTCATTGGATTGGAAATTAAAAGGTCTAGTGCCCTTTAAACAGTCGAAAGTGATTGGAAGGGAACAAGCCTCCCCCCCCTCACTCATCATTTTCCCAAACACTTACATTAAGACTACTAGAAATACGTAAGCCCTATCTATAGCTTATTATTCTTATTAAACGGCCGATGTGTTTCAAGAGTCGTTCTTAAAAATTAGGACAAAAAGCCTTTAGCAACAACTTTATCAACTTTAGCAACAAGGTCTTGAGGAGAGGGAAACCCCTTTCATGTACGTAATAACTTATGTCCGTTTTATGTTTCGATGTTGCTCCTTACTCAGTTGATTCTTTTTTAGTTTTAATTTCTGATCGTTTTTAAATAATGTTCAACATAGGTAAAAGGTCCAGAAATTATGACTTTGAGGATTACACCTCCCAACAAACCTGGGGGGAGTCCGTTTATGTTTCGAAGTAACCCTTACTTTCACTTGATCTTTTTTTAATTAATTTCTGATCATTTTTAAATAATCCAGGAAATACGGCTCCCCCTCCATGAAAAATTCCTTCTCCCATGGAGACGTTCCTCCATGGAAAGTTCTTTTCGCGTAAAAATGCCATCCTCCAGGGAAATTCCACTTACACAATTCCGTTCTAGCTGAAAATTCCACCCAGAAAATTTCTTACGGACAATCTCTGGTGAAAATTTTTCCTTAGCGTACTTTCATTTGAAAAAGACTAATTCCTGATCGTTTTTAAAAGCATGCCGCTAATCCCCTCCTCAGTGGGAAACTTTCTCAGCAAAAAGATAGCAAAAGTAATTTTCCAGCAAAGTCTGTTTCTTTTTTTTTCGGGGGGGGGGGGGGTCAAAAGAAACTTAAAAAAACGCATCAAAATGTGAAATTGATATCCACTCCATAGGATTTCTGGGAATATTTCTTGCCTCCGCTGTTTATGAAAGTAAAGAAAAACATTAAACCCCAAAATGAGCAGAACTCATTCGGTACCGGAGGGGATCTGCCCCTTTCTCATCCACACCTCCACCTCAAGGTCGCAGAAACTTCAGAGTGTACTTATTAGATCAGAAATTGAGAGTTCTAGTCTTTTTTTAAAGTCCAGAGGGATTGGAGACCAACTAGCCACGTGGGGGTAGAATTTCCTGGGGTTTGTTTTTCACGGGGGTACTTTCCATGATGTATTTTCCGTATATAGAGGGTGGTAATTTCCGCGGGAGAAGTATTTTCAGCGAGGGGTATTTTCCCGGGGGGATTTTTCACGGAGGTGTTTTCTGGGGGAGTATTCTACATGGGCGGTATTTTCTGGGGGTATTTTCCTGCCACCCAAAATTGCATATATGTAATGTCTCGGGAACGGCTTTGAGGGCGCAGTTGAAACTTTTGGGTAGTGAGGGAAGGGGCTGCTTCATAGTATAAGACCATCTGTCCTCTCCCTTGTGCTCCTCTGCCAGTTACAATTCTCTTCTTTTAACGTTTTTTATCTCCTCTCTAAAAATGCATACATGTACATATCTGGACTGTATACAGGTGCATACGCACGGGGAAGAGGCTTTCAGGACCCCTTAATGTCTCTAGATTATAATTAAATAAAAAAAAACAAGTTTTTTTAACTGCAAGTAAGGAGCGACATAAAAACTTAAAACGAACAGAAATTATTCCGTATGGTGGATATGAAAGGGGTGGTTCCCTCCTCAACACCTCGTTCTTTACGCTAAAGTTTGACTCTTTCTCACAGATCTACTTTTAAAACAATAAGAAACTTTAATTATTTTTCTAAACGTTTTTTAATTAATGCATGTTTTGATTGTGGCTCACCGCGCATGAATACTTAAAAGGAAATTTGCATGTTCATTTTTTTGGCTGAATGGCTTTCTCATAGTTTTGATCGGATGATTTTGATAAGAAAAAGGGTGGGAGAGGAGGCCTAATTGCACTCTTATTTTTGGTTAATTAAAAGGCAGCTAGAACTTTTTTTACGAACGTTTTTATTAGTAATAAGCATACGCAACTTACGAATTAACTTACGTAACAAAATTCTGTATTTGTATATTTTTATTACGTTTATTGAAATTTTCTTCCCTCATGATAAATTCCTCCATGAAAAGATATGTGTGTTTTGCTCGATTTTTCATTCCCCTCTCTTCCCACGATATACTAAACAGTTCTCATTTTAATCTTGACTCAGCCAAAAGTTAAAAGGAGCAAAATTACTCAGAAGATGATGTTATTCACTATCTATTTTGTGACAGTTCTTACAACCTTCTTACTAGCTGCGGCAAGTGATGTCAACCGGAAAAGGTTAGGAAAAGTTTTTAACTCCAAATTATCTTGCCGCACCTCTTCAACTTTTCAATATGTTAAACAGCTTTTTGTCAAAATTCCGGTAAAAGACTTCACAAATTGGATTACCGAAAATACAACATTTTTAGGGCGGCACTGTTAGGTTCATCAACCGATAAAGCAGAAAGAGGAAAGCATTAAATGGACGCCGAAGAGTCCTCTTAAGCCTTTATGCCATATAACTCTGAAACTTTTGATGAAAAAGTAAAATTTGAGATTCGTATATTACAAGCATTAAATACATTTTTAAGTTACTACTGACTGAAATTCAAGATGAGCCCTCAGCGCAGAAAAAAGAAAGGCGAGAAAAAAAATGAGAAACTTCCTATATAAGAATGAATGTAATACTAAAACAGGGTAATCAACTAAGGAACTGCATTATAAATTTTTAAGAAAACAAACGTCTAGACTGTCCCATGCTTTCATTTTTAGTCTCAAGATATTCCAATTCTTCCAGGTAACAAACAGTTTCCTTTTAAGTTACTAATGACTGAAATTCAAGATGAGCCCTCAGCGCAGAAAAAAGAAAGGCGAGAAAAAAAATGAGAAACTTCCTATATAAGAATGAATGTAATACTAAAACAGGGTAATCAACTAAGGAACTGCATTATAAATTTTTAAGAAAACAAACGTCTAGACTGTCCCATGCTTTCATTTTTACTCTCAAGGTATTCCAATTCTTCCAGGTAACAAACAGTTTCCTTTTAAGTTACTAATGACTGAAATTCAAGATGAGCCCTCAGCGCAGAAAAAAGAAAGGCGAGAAAAAAAATGAGAAACTTCCTATATAAGAATGAATGTAATACTAAAACAGGGTAATCAACTAAGGAACTGCATTATAAATTTTTAAGAAAAGAAACGTCTAGACTGTCCCATGCTTTCATTTTTAGTCTCAAGGTATTCCAATTCTTCCAGGTAACAAACAGTTTCCTTTTAAGTTACTACTGACTGAAATTCAAGATGAGCCCTCAGCGCAGAAAAAAGAAAGGCGAGAAAAAAAATGAGAAACTTCCTATATAAGAATGAATGTAATACTAAAACAGGGTAATCAACTAAGGAACTGCATTATAAATTTTTAAGAAAAGAAACGTCTAGACTGTCCCATGCTTTCATTTTTACTCTCAAGGTATTCCAATTCTTCCAGGTAACAAACAGTTTCCTTTTAAGTTACTAATGACTGAAATTCAAGATGAGCCCTCAGCGCAGAAAAAAGAAAGGCGAGAAAAAAAATGAGAAACTTCCTATATAAGAATGAATGTAATACTAAAACAGGGTAATCAACTAAGGAACTGCATTATAAATTTTTAAGAAAACAAACGTCTAGACTGTCCCATGCTTTCATTTTTAGTCTCAAGGTATTCCAATTCTTCCAGGTAACAAACAGTTTCCTTTTAAGTTACTACTGACTGAAATTCAAGATGAGCCCTCAGCGCAGAAAAAAGAAAGGCAAGAAAAAAAAAATGAGAAACTTCCTATATAAGAATGAATGTAATATTAAAATAGGGTAATCAACTAAGGAACTAAATAAAAATCTGGAGACAAAAAAAAATATGAAAAAATGGGGTAAACAACAAAGTAACTGCATTATAAAATTTTAAGACAAGAAACATCTAGACTGTCCCATGCTTTCATTTTTAGTCTCAATTTTTCCAGGTAATTTTTCCAATTCTTCCAGTAATTTTTCCAATAGTAATTTTCCAGTATTTTCCAGTAATCTTCCAGGTAATTTTTCCAATTCCAATTTTTCCAATTCTTCCAGGTAACAAAGAGTTTTCTTTTTATACTATTCTTCTATTTTCTATTTCATTTTACACATTATTACATTATTATTTCATTTTACATTATTTTATTATTGTATTTATATTATATTATTATATATTATATTATTATATTATATTATTACATTATTATATTTCATTTTACATTATTATACACATTATTACATTATTTCGTTTTACAGTTTATTATTCATTTTATACTGCATTTAAGATAAAATCTTTTTTTTTTAAATTAAGAATTTTTACACATTAGTAAATCTTCCGCTTCATTTTACCCTAGTTACTAACTTATTTGGTATTGTCAAGGAAAATGGCCTTTTTTATATTTTCATTGAAAAAAGAGGAAAAATTACCACCCTAAATTTTTTAAATATAGCCCCTTCCCCTATATTTCCAGAAATTGATGGCATTGGAAATATCTGTAATTTCTTTTGCTACCAATGAGCTTTTCCCGTTTCTGTTATCTAAAAATTGAACTTTTTCCAGGGGCAACTTTTTTTGTATCACTTCTACTGTACTTCAAAAAGTCCTGTCGGGTTATACTTTCCAGATAATAATGCACAAATAATTCAAATTGCTTTTTTTCAACTCACTTTCAATAAACGTATTATCAAATGTAAACACTATACGTAACAGAAAATCATTTAGAATAAAACTGACATAGTTTGAAGCTGGCATACTTAAGTAGCAATCACATCCAATATAGAAAAAAAAACTTAAAAAGCCTAGTCTACAAGTACTTCACAAAGTTATTACATCAAAAATAAAATATCTCTCTCTTCAATAGAGGACTTGAAAGACCGTAATTTAAAACACTGTAGTAAAAATGTCACAATAAAGTTCTTATTGATGTCACAATAAATGTCACATAAAATGTCACTATAAAGTTCTTATTCTTTTTGATGTGAGCATGTTACACAAGAGATGATGTAAAAAAAAACCTTGGACTGAATTTAAGTATCTTTTTAAAAATTTATCTCATTCTGTTTTTCATTCAATGTTTTTTCAAAGGACACTGAAGCTGCTGTATTATGACCCCTTATGGACCTCCAAAGAGCAACCATCTCCTAGGAGCGACTCTAAGGAGAAAAGTTTGATCTGAGTTGATCTAAAATATAGCGCTTGAGTCTAAGCGCTGGTACATGATTCATATCAAGATGAAATACTCCTTTTTAAATAGAGCCGAGTATTTACTTCACAGACACAGAAAATGCCATTAAGACCCACCTCCCCCTTCCAACTACATTTTTGTCTATCTAAAACCTAGCGCTGGAGTCTTAGCGCTAATACATGATTCATAACGCGGTAAAACACTACAATATCAAACAAGAGCAGATTATTTATTTCATAGGCATAGAAAATGCCATTAAGCCCCTCTCCTCCTTCACCAAAAAATACAGATCATTTAGCAACAGAGTACGAAAGAAAGGTTAGAACCAAGGAAGAGAATGCTTAAGCTCTCACTAACAGAAAAAACAATACAAGCAAAAATTGGAATCCAGGTAAGAACTGACACAGCTACGGGTCTTTTGTGGCTGGCTAGAAATTTGATGAAGTTTCTATGAAACAACTTTTTTATGAAGGTATCAACTATTTCATGAAGGTAATTCATTCAATACCACCATTGAAAAATACAATTAGAAATACTCCACCGCTTTTCCACCTGGATGCCTCTCTATTCAAGTGGTCAACTGTGCCGAACTTGGGCCACTTCGATACTGGTTCGGCCGTCTCTGGCTTACGCTTAGCCACCTGACGAAAGAAACAGAAAAGTGGCCAGGGGAATATTAAAACTTGTTTTTCAGTTTTTCAATGTTTCTATGCGCTAATACGTCATGTCACGATGAAACACTGCAAATAAACAAGAGCTAAGAGCTCATAAGGCACTCGTGACGAGGCCTGAAGAGCCAAGAGCTCATATGGTAAGAGCTCTAGCAAAATTATAAGAATCAATAGATTGATTTAAAAGGAAAGTCAGAGGCCTAATGCCGGTCGGGATTTAAAATAAGAGCTCTGAGTCACGAGGTCCTTCTAAATATCAAAATTCATTAAGATCCGATCACCCTCTCGTAAGTTATAAATACCTCATTCTTTCTAATTTTTCCTCTCCCTTCAGCCCCCCAGATGCTCGAATAGGGGAAAACGACTTTATCAAGTCAATTTGTGCAGCTCCCTGACACGCCTACCAATTTCCATCGTCCTAGCACGTCCAGAAGCACCAGACTCACCAAAGCACTGAACCCCACCTCCTAACTCCCCCAAAGGGAGTGGATCCAGTACGGTTACGTCAATCGCGTATCTACGACATTTGCTTATTCTACCCACCAAGTTTCATCCCGATTTCTCCACTCTAAGCGTTTTCCAAGATTTCTGGTTTCCCCCTCCAACTCCCCCAATGTCAACAGATCTGATCGGGATTTAAAATAAGAGCTCTGAGACATGAATTCCTTCTAAATATTAAATTTTATTAAGATCCGGTCATCCGTTCCTAAGTTAAAAATACCTCAATTTTTCACACCCCAGCTCCCCCAAAGAGAATGGATCCGTTCCAATTACGTCAATGACGTATCTATAACTTGTCCTTCTTCTTCCCATCAAGTTTCATCCCGATCTCTTCACTCTAAGCGTTTTCCAAGATTTCTGTTTCCCGCCTCCTACCGCCTATTTCCTCGGATCCGATTCAAATTGAAAATAGAGCATCTGAGACATGAGATACTTCAACATATCAAGTTTCATTAAGATCCGATCTCCCATTCGTAAGATAAAGATACCTCAATTTTCACGTTTTCCAAGAATTCTGGTTTCCCCCCCCAAATCCCCCAATGTCACCGGATCTGGTAGGGATTTAAAATTAGAGCTTTAAAGCACAAAATCCTTCGAAATATCAAATTTCATGAAGATCTGATCACACGTCCGTATGCTACAAGTACCTCATTTTTCCTAATTTTTCTGAATTAATCCCCCCCCCCAACTCCGCCAAAGAAAGTGGATCCGGTCCGGTTATGTCAGTCACGTATCTTGGACTTGTGCTTATTCTTCCCACCAAGTTTCATCCTGATCTCTCCGCTTTAAGCGTTTTCCAAGATTTCCAGTCCCCCCCCCCCAGTGACACTGGATCCGGTCGGGATTTAAAATAAGAGATCTGAGTTACGAGGTCCTTCTAGATATGAAATTTCATTAAGATCTGATCACCCGTCCGTACGTTACAAATACCTCCTTTTTTCTAATTTTTCAGAATTTACCCCCCCCCCCCAACTCTCCCAAATAGAGCGGATCCGTTCCGGTTATGTCAATCATGTATCTAGGACTTGTGCTTATTCTTCCCACCAAGTTTCATCCTGATCTCTCCACTCCAAGCGTTTTCCAAGATTTCCAGTCCCCCATCACAACTCCCCCCAATGACACGGGATCCGATCGGGATTTAAAATAAGAGGTCTTAGTTACGACGTCCTTCTAAATATCAAATTTCATTAAGATCCAATCTCTCGTTCGCAAGTTAAAAATACCTCATTTTTTTCTACTTTTTTGAACTAACCTCACCCCCCCCCCACCCCCACCCCAGATGGTCAAATCGGGGAAAAGACAATTTCTAATTTAATGTGGTCTGGTTCCTGATACGTCTGCCAAATTTCATCGTTCTAGCTTACCTGGAAGTGCCTAAACTAGCAAAACCGAGACAGAGAGACCGACCGACAGAATTTGCGATCGCTTTATGTCACTTGGTAGATACTAAGTGCCATAAAAAGAGCAGAGTTCACACTTCACAGACACAGAAAATGCTATTAAGTCCCACCTCCCCCTTGCAACTACATTTTTGTCTATATAAAAAGTAGCTCTGGAGTCTTAGCGCTTAAACATGATCCATAAAACGGTAAAACACTCAAATATCAAACAAGAGCTAAGAGCTCAAATGGCACTTGTGACGAGGTCGGAAGAGCCAAGAGCTCATATGGCATGAGCTCTAGCAAAATTTTAAGAATCAATAGATTGCTTTGAAAGGAAAATCAGAGGCTTAATTTCGGTCGAGATTAAAAACAAGAGCTCTGGGTCACAAGGTCCTTCTAAATGTTAAAATCTATTAAGATCCGATCACCCATTCGTAAGTTAAAAATACTTCAATTTTTCAAATTTTTCCTCATCCTTCAGCCCCCCAGATGGTCGAATCAGGGAAAACGACTTTATCAAGTCAATTTGTGCAGCTCCCTGACACACCTACCAATTTTCATTGTCCTAGCACGTCCAAAAGCACCAAACTCGCCAAAGCACTGAATCCCACCCCATAACTCCCCCAACGAGAGCGGATCCAGTCCGGTTACGTCAATCACGAATCTACGACATTTATAAGCATTTTCCAAGATTTCCGGATTCCCCCTCCAACTCCCCCCAGTCTCAACAGATCTGGTCGGGATTTGAAATAAGAGCTCTGAGACACGAGTCCCTTCTAAATATCAAATTTCATTAAGCTCCAGTCACCAGTTTTTAAGTTAAAAATACCTCAATTTTTCCAATTTTTCAAATTAACAACCCGCAGCTCCCCCAAAGAGAACGGATTCGTTCCAATTATGTCAATTACGTATCTATAACTTGTATTTATTCTTCCATTAAGTTTCATCCCGATCTCTCCACTCTAGGCGTTTTTCAAGATCTCTGGTTTCCAAGATTTCCGGTTTACCCCTCCAAGTCCCCCCAATGCCACTGGATCTGGTCGGGATTTAAAATGAGAGTTCTAAAGCACAAGATCCTTCTAAATATCAAATTTCATTAAGATCTAATCACCTGTTGGTAAGTTACAAATACCTAATTTTTTCTATTTTTTCTAAATTACTCCCCCCAAACTCCACCAAAGAGAGCGGATACGGTCCGATTATGTCAGTCACTTATCTTGGACTTGTGCTTATTCTTCCCACCAAGTTTCACCCTAATCTCTCCGCTTTAAGCGTTTTCTAGGATTTCCGGTCCTCCCACCCCAATGACACTTGACCCGGTCGGGATTTAAAATAAGAGATCTGAGTTACGAGTCCTTCTAAATATTAAATTTCAAAAAGATCTCATCATTTTTTCGTATTTTAAAAATACTTCATGTTTTTTAATGTTTTAGAATCAACCCTTCCGCCCCAACTCCCCCAAAGAGAGCGGATCCGTTGCGGTTATGCCTATCACGTATCTTGGACTTGTGATTATTTTCCCCACCAAGTTTCATCCCGATCCCTCGGCTCTAAGCGTTTTCCAAGATTTTAGGCTCCCCCCAACTTCCCCAATGTCACCGGATGCGGTTGGGATTTAAAACCAGAGCTCTGAGACGCAATATCCTTCAAAACATCGAAATTTCAATAAGATCCGATCACTCCTTCATAAGTTAAAAAACCCTCATTTTTCTAATTTTTAAGAACTAACCCTCCCCCCAACTCCCCCAAAGAGAGCGGATCCTTTCCGGTTATTTCAATCACGTATCTAGGACTTGTGCTTATTTTTCCCACCAAGATTCATCCCGATCCCTCCACTCTAAACGTTTTCCAAGATTTTAGGTTTCCCCACCCCAACTCCCCCCAATGCCACCTGATCCGGTCGGGATTTAAAATAAAAGCTCTGAGACACGATATCCTTCCTAAAATCAAATTTCATTAAGATCCGATCACGTGTTCATAAGTTAAAAATACCTCCGTTTTTCTATTTTTCCGATTTGTCAAGGAAAAAGGAGACATACACCATAAAATGGAATAATTTTGAATTCGCTCGGAATCCTTGAATTCAATTTATATCACTGAAAAGTGCATAAGAAATTGGTTTTGAATGTGTCCCTATATCCCATTAGCCTCGTCCTTTAGAGCGACCACAGCCAACAAACTTTTTTCCGTTTATTGGCTCTCCTGAAAAGTTACAAAAATGGCGTATATTGCCCTTTTGACGATCATGGCCGTGCTATCCTGTATCATATTTTAAAAGCCAATTTGAAAAATAACAAGAGCTAAGACCTCGTATGGCACTTGTGACGATGTCAGAAGAGCCAAGAGCTAATTCGGCATAAGCTCTAGCAATATTCTAAGAATCAATAGATTGACTTAAATGGAAAATCAGAGGCTTAATACCGTTCAGGATTTAAAATAAGAGATCTGAGACACGAGGTCCTTCTAAATATCAAAATTCACTAAGATCCGATCACCCATTCGTACGTTAAAGATACCTCATTTTTTCTAATTTTTCCTCTCCCTTCATGGAGAGGTGGTCGAATCGGGGAAAACGACTTTATCAAGTCAGTTTTGCAGGTCCTGACAGGCCTACCAATTTTCATCGTCCTAGCACGTCCAGAAGCACCGAACGTGCCAAAGCACTGGACCCCCCTAACTCCCCCAAAGACAGCGGATCCAGTCCGGTTACTTCAATCACGTGTCTACGATATTTGCTTATCCTACCCACCAAGTTTCATCCCGACCTCTCCGCTCTAAGCGTTTTCCAAGATTTCCGGTTCCCCCCTCCAACTCCCCCCAATGTAACCATACCTTATTGGTACTGAACATAAGAGCTCGAAGACATGAATTCTAAATATCAAATTTCATTAAGATCCGGTTTCCCGTTCGTAAGTTAAAAATACTTCATTTTTTCTATTTTTCTTAATTAACACTCCCCCCCAACTCCCCAACGAGAGCAGATTCAGTCCGGTTACATCGATCATGTATATAGGTCTTGTGTTTATTCTTCCCACCAAGTTTCATCCTGATCTCTCCACTCTAAGCGTTTTCCAAGATTTCCCGTTTCCCCCTCCAACTCCCCCCCCCCCAATATCACAGGATACGGTCTTGATTTAAAATAAGAGCTTTAAGACACGAGGTCATTCTAAATATCAAAATTCATTATGATCCGATCACCCACTCGTAAGCTATCTTAATTTCATTAAGGCCTGATCCCTCATTCGTAAGTTAAAAATACCTCATTTTTTCAATTTTTCCTCTCCCTCCAGTCCCCCAGACGGTCAAATTGGGGAAACGACTGTTATAAAGTCAATTTGTGCTGTTCCCCGACACGCCTACCGATCTTCATCGTCCCAGGACGTCCAGAAGCACCGAACTCACCAAAGCACTGGACCCCCCCCCCCCCAACTCCCCCAAAGAGAGCAGATCGGGTCCATTTATCTCAATAGCGTATCTAGAACTTCTGCTTCTTCTTCCTATCAAGTTTCATCCCGATCTCTCCGCTCTCAGCGTTTTCCAAGATTTCCGGTTTCCAAGATTTCTGTTTCCCTCCTCCATCCCCCTATGCCCCCGGATCCAATTCGAATTGAAAGTGGAGCTCCTGAGACATAAGATCTTTCTATATATCAAATTTCATTAAGATCCGATCACCCATTCTTAAGATAAAGACACCGGATCTGGTCGGGATTTTAAATAAGTCCTCTTGAGCACAAGACCTTTCCAGATTTATAAATTTCATTAAGATCTGATCACCCGTTAGTAATTTAAAAACACCTCATTTTTTCTAATTTTCCAGAATCACCCCCCCAACTCTCCCAAAGAGAGCCAATTCGTTCTGGTTATTTCAATCACGTATATAGGATTTGTGCTTATTTCCCAACAAGTATTATCACGATCTCTCCACTCCAAGCGTTTTCCAAGATTTCCGGTTACTTCCTCAAACTCCTCCCAATGTCATCAGATCCGATCAGGATATAAAATAAGAGCTCTGAGACACGAGGTCCTTCCAAAAACCAAATTTCACTAGGATTCTAATTTTTCCGAATTAAATCCCCCCCAACTCCCTCAAAGAGAATGGATCCAGTCCGGTTATGTCAATCATGTATCTAGGACTTGTGCTTATTCTTCCCACCAAGTTTCATCCCGATCTCTCCACTCCAAGCGTTTTCCAAGATTTCCAGTCCCCCACCACAACTCCCCTCAATGACACGGGAACCAGTCGGGATTTAAAATAAAAGGTCTTAGTTAAGCCGTCCTTCTAAATATCAAATTTCATTAAGATCCAATCACTCGTTCGTAAGTTAAAAACACCTCATTTTTCTAATTTTTTCGAATTAACCCCCCCCCCCCAAAGATAGCGGATCCGTTCCAGTTATGTCAATCACGTATCTAGGACTTTCGCTTATTTTTCTCACCAAGTTCCATCCCGATAGCTCCCCTCTAAGCGTTTTCGAAGATTTCAAGTTCCCCCCTCCAACTCTCCCCAATGTCACCGGATCCAGTAGGGATTTAAAATAAGAGCTCTAAGACACGAAATCCTTCTAAGTATCCAATTTCAGACGGATCCGATCACCCGTTCGTAGGTTATAAATACCTCATTCTTTTTTATTTTTCGAAACTAACCGTCCCCCCACTACCTCCCCCCCCAGATGGTCGAATCAGGGAAACAACTATTTCTAATTTAATCTGATCTGCACCCTGATATGCTTGCCAAATTTAATCGTCCTAGCTTATCTGGAAGTGCCCAAACTAGCAAAACCGGGACAGACAGACAGACAGACCGACAGAGATTACGATCGCTATATGTCACTTGGTAAATATCAAGAGCTATAAAAACTTGTCAATTGAGGAAGAATCACCATCTGCAGCTGATTCAGGAATGGTCATTATTATTTCGATTGATCTTATTGATCGATTGCTCAATGGCGCGAAGAAAGTAAGGTCTAAGATAAGAGTCTAAGTTATAAACTGTGTTTACAAAAAATATCGCCCAACGCCGTTAGGCTCAACTCAGCCGAGATGATGTCTTCAATAGGAAAGGTAAGTAAGTGAAATGATTGTTTTAGGAACTAAATCTCTACAGTGTAATATCTAATTTATAAAATAGAATGGAAAAATATCAGAAAGCTGAAGAAAACACCAATAACACAAAGAAAAAAAAGCAAGCAACAGGCAAAATTCACTAAAACGAGCTAAATAGAGGAGAAAGAAAAAAAGCCTGAAAGACAAGCAGGAGGGTATCCAGGATTTTTTGCGGGAGGAGGGAGTTACAAAAAATCTTTAAAAAACGTATCAAAGTTCGCTTGTATTCATTTTTTGTATGTTTTTACGAGTTGGACAAACAGTTCAGGGGGGGGTTCAAACCCCCTTCCCGCTTGTATACGGCCATGAAGACAAGATAAAATAGAGAGAATTAATTCACAAAAACGTAGGGGAAGGGCAGATATTTTTTCACTGAAAATACCAAGGTTAAAATTGTAGGGGTGCTATTCACCTCTCCCATCTCAAATTGGCGCCCGTGACTATGCCCAGTCTCTTTATTTTATTCAAACAAATTAAGTATATACATCAGAGATAAAATTAATGTTGTCATCGGAAGTGGCTTTATAATTAGTCAACCCTCACTCAACGAGAAAGTAATAAAGATTACTATCAGTTTTCAAAGAGCCGTATTGCATGTATTATCACCATCTTTGTCCATTGGAACCCACGATACATACTTCCAGCTGAGACAACATCCTTCGTTGGGTGGACCGTTCCTCGGATGTGGTTTTTTGCTTATGAAATTGCTGCTACGCCCTCACTTATTTAAAAATAGCATCTATGATTTCTTTCTTATCTTGATCGTGATCTTGGCAGAAATACCCGTGAAAGTTTCTGAAAGAGTCTTTGATGAATAGTGTTTTTAATTTATATGCTTTAATCACTTTAATAAATCAAGGATGTGCCAAAAAAGGAATAAATCTCAAACAAGTTAATAAAATTAAGAGATTTGTAAGATTGCCTCTCTTTTGCAATACACGAGTCACGATTATTAAAGCCCCGAAATAGAAATGAAAAGAGAAGCAAGGATTTTTTTCACTTTTTTATTTAAAAGCGGAAATACAAAAATTTGATTTTCAAGATCTTAGGGGGTGGAGCATTTAGTAATGATAATACAAAATAGGTATTTTTCAGAATATAGGCAGAAAATTATGCATCCCCCAAAGGTGCCCCCAAAACTTGAGATACAAACTTCAATACAGCAACCGCAGTAAATTAATCAATGATGGTAAACCAAGAATATAGAGGGCAAGGGGTCAGAAATTCCGGCTATCTTCCCTTCCAGTGAAACTGCACAACGGTTAGGGGGTAGTTACAGGGGTGCCGAATGGGGACGGGGATGCAGGGATGGTTATTTGGCCCCTCTCCCTATATTTTTTGCCCCCCCCCTAGATTTTGACCCTTTTAGAATTTTTTCACTGAAAAAACGTTCGAGAAACAAAGCAAAACTAACCGCTTCCCATAGATTTCGCCTCCTCCATCATTTTTTGAATTCGGACCATGTGGGTTATTATCTCCTGCTCTGCCACTGTTTACTAATGGAACCACAGGCAGACAAATTCGTTATACTGGTAATTAGCAATTTTAAAATCAGAATCAAATTAGGCAAATAGTACTCGACCTAAGGCAAGAGCGCCAGGCATGAATCCTATAAATCTAAAAAAATGTATGGTGTTCGTTTTTTTTTATGCAGCGAAAGTCATGACGACCTCAAACGCTATGATTAGGGAAAAAATGACGATTAAAGCTCTTATTAGAGCTTTAAGTGTTTCATATCAAACCCTGGACAAAAACTTTTAAAACCTAGAGAGAGTAGATCAAACTGAGACCATTCTTACAATAAAGCATCAGCTTATTCATATCTTCTTTGTGGGTTTTTTTCTGATAAGTGGCGTCAGTTGGGAGAGGGGAGGCACCCCCCCCCTCAGACTCCTGTAAAATATCTTTTTGTGTATTTTCTTTGAAAAATGCTTCTTGGAATTTTATTGAAAAAGAATGAAATCGTCCCCTAGACATTGAAAAATTAATTACGCCACCTCTCCGTACATTTTCACGACCTGACGTCACTGTTTATGCTAGAGGCCTCTTTCATTTGTCAATTTTAACACTAGTATCTGACAAGTATATATTTTTTAACTCTTGAATATCTTTGAAAGGGATTGTCAAGTTTTTGAAAAAAAGCCCGGGCTCTTTTTTTCACCAGATGAAGGATTTATTACACTGGTAAATAGCAAATTCAAACTTACGATCGAATTTGGCATTGAGCCCAACTTGAGTACAAAAGTTCGATAAATAGGAATGATTTGTGTGAGGGTTAATATATTTTTTATTATATTTTATTTAATATATAATTTATTTATATTGTATATTATTTATTGATTATATTTATTATTTTATATTGGAATTATATTTGTTTTATATATATTTATATTCATATCTAATAAACTAACTATTTCAATTTAATAAAATAACATAATCTAATTAACCTATCTTTAACTTTTACCATCATAGCGTGCATAACACTGAAAAAGCTGACTCACAAAGCTAATTGAATCCAAGCAGAGAAAAAGGAACTTGAGACCTCCACCGGTGAATACCGACATTAACAAGATTTCTGACATTTACGGTAATGAATATACTACAAATATTCCCTGAAATTTTTCGGGATTTCTTTGAAAGTGGAAAAAAAGAGGATTTAGACAGGGTCAGTTGTGTAATTTAGATTGGTATCGGTTTTAGGCCCTCAACGAATAATCACATATTGCACATATCATAAAAGGCATACACTATAAAGCTAACTTACAAATGAAGTGAAAATGTGGAAAAAGGTATTTCAAATAAGACAATATTTCAAATAAGACAGTGGAAAATAATAAAACAACTTTTTTTTTTAATAATACCATTAGTGATAGTTTTTTTGCTTTACACCCGGAGAGTCTCAATCAACAGGGAAAGAAAATTGAAATAAAACAAACTAAACTAAATTAAACAAAACATATAAAGAAAAGGAAAAAGAAAACAAATGTGACAAAAACTCACATTTTAGTAAGGTCCAATATGTAAATGTTCAATATGCAATAGCACTAAAACAAACATAAGTAGGGCTAAGGTTGTATCCAGGGGGGACTAGGAGGATTGAACTCCAGCCCCCGTCAAGATTTTTTGTCCGACTAGTAAACGAGGAAACAAAAAT
This sequence comes from Artemia franciscana, assembly GCF_032884065.1. Taxonomy (NCBI): domain Eukaryota; kingdom Metazoa; phylum Arthropoda; class Branchiopoda; order Anostraca; family Artemiidae; genus Artemia; species Artemia franciscana. The sequence continues at coordinate 42,955,698 of NC_088873.1, forward strand.
GCTTATAAAGTAACTTTTGATATTTTTAAAAGTTCTTTTTGTCCTCCTCCCCCTGAAAAAAATTCCTGGTTGTGGTCCTGATAAGACACATTAGGTTGTCTCTTTTGTTTATCACGGCGTAAACAAAGGCAGGGATACAGCCCTAAACAGGTTTGAACCTTGAAAATAAAGACCAAAATGAAATAAACTTCGGAAAGACAAAACGTGCTTCTGTTAGATAAACAAACGAAAACTCATGTAATTTAACAAACACACTAAGCTTTCTTGGCCCGTATTTAATTATATTTGTTTTAACCTAGGACACATGTAAATTTTAAACAAATATGCCATTTCATTTTGGTAGATTTCATTATCAAACCCAAAACCAAATGTATCACTGCTGTTGCTTTATTGATATACCAGAGAGACAGCCTAGTTGGTTCTACTGGATGATGAGCATTTTCATATATGACACATTTAAAATGTGATTTTTTATCATTTGTGCTTTTTTCCCTTTTTTTTCATGTATATTGTTTAATCTAGTTTAGTTTTTTCCCTGTTGATATAGACTTCCGAATATGAAAACCCACAAACATCTTTAGCCCCACAAACTAGAATAGTTTATGATTGACGATATAGGATGATCCTTTGGCCTTTAAGGTACCGCATCCCCTTAACTTTATTTTGAGCAACCTTATCCATGGTATATTTGCTGAATATATTGCCTTTGTTGCATTTTTCATTGAGAGCTATTAGATTATTACAATACCAATGAAATGCAGTTATTAAATTACCTTCAAGATAATGGGACAGCTTAGTCCCATAGTTAAACATAGCTCTGCACAAATATAACTAATATAACCTTTAGAAAATGTGTTCCGTAAAATCTGGCCTAAAGCAAAGCGAGCGTTAAAAAATAAAAAATAATAATAATTACGCAAATACTTTGATTGAACATGAAGCCTAGTTGGTCCTACTTTTGTTTCTATTGGATGGGGAGCATTTTCATATTAGACACATTTAAAATATGATTTTTCACCGCTTGTGCTTTTTTCCCTTGTTTCATGTATATTGTTTAATCTAGTTTAGTTTTTTAGTTTAAGCTTAGTTTAAGATACATATCTAATTGATTTAAGCTTTAAGGTTGATTGATGAGGTATCGTAATTAAAATACAATTTTCTGAGCGTTACCCCGTGTTGGCCTGACTGGGTGGCCTATAGCGATCATTTAACCTATTTAAGCTTAATTGATTTAAGATTTAGGCTTAATTGAAGTGGCTAAGTATTAAACCACTTCAATTTAAAATATTCCATTCAATACTGAGTGTTTGCCCAATTGGATAGAATAGCAGTCACATAATTGATTTAAGCTTGATTGATATGGTATCTTCAGATTAAAATTTTAATCTTTTCAGTACTACCCAATGTTGATCTAACTGGAATAAATATAGCATTAGCAGTAATTCAATTTGTTTGAGCTAAGAGCTTAATCTTGCTTGATTGATATGGTATCTTCCAATTAAAATTTAAATCTTCTGAGAATTATCCAGTTTTCACCTAATTGGATGGCAAATAGCGATAACTTAATTGATTTAAGATTAGAGCTTAATTGATTTAAGCTTAATTAGAGCTGTAATTTCGACTGAAATTTAAAGTCTTCCAAGCCATGCCCAACGTTCTCCTAACTGGATTTAATGTAGCGGTAATTTCCACTTGATATTTTTTTGCGATCTTTTTCTTTCGGTTTTTGCCATTACAATTTTTGTCTGGCCCTTGGACAATAAGAATAAACAGTCAACTTAATAAATGCATTTGTCTTGCATAAAAGGCAAGCTTATTTATCTGGCGTGTGTGAAAAGTTCTGTAAATTAGAAGTACATCACGTAATTCTTTTCGTTTTAAGAGCCTGACAGTTCTAAAGGAAAGAAATCCAAAAAAGGTACCAAAATGGAATATGCCACACAGTCAGACGTATTCATGAAAAATATTGCAAGAAATTTACTCAAACGCTTTATTGTTCTCAAAGTATGGCAAAAACATGACTAAGCATCCAAATGAGTCATAAGCTGGTCAAAAGTCAACTGCTCATTGGTTTGTTTCACCAGATTTTCAAGTTCAAATTTTGGCGTTTGATCTAATGCGTTTTTGCCAACTATAACTATAAAGGGATAACCAGTTTTTTTCGCTTCCATAAATCGTTTTCCAATGGTTAAATTAGTTCTATCATCAATCAAGATGTCACCATTATATTCTTTGGATTTTGAGAGGCGTTTTTCAATGTCATCAACAAAAGAAGTGGCAGCTTCTTCTTTACTTCCAATCTAAAAATAGAAAGTAAAATTAATTGTTGACAAATTTGATCACACATCTGCACGCTAAAGAAGAAAGAGGTAACCCTACCGAGGATTTGACCAGAAACCTCCTCACACATAAAATATAAATGACATTGTTTCGTTATATAAATATAATGACATAAAATAAGTTACGATGCATAAAAAAAAACAACAAAAAAAACGTTATAACACCTTAAAGCACTCGACGAGCAGGGGAGTTGGCGTAGGCAGGGTTTGAATAATAATAAAAAGAAAATATGTAACAAACATATGTACAGAAATCAAACAGTTCGTGGTAACGAACTGTAGTAAGGAGCGACCCAGCTCATTAGTAAACGAAACTCTAAAAAACGGAATTTTGATGCTAAAAGATACATCAAAAGAAGCGGATTTTTGTGCTGATTTTCAATATATAAGTTTCATCAAATTTAGTCTTTGTCATCAAAAGTTACGAGCCTGAGAAAATTGCCTTATTTTGGAAAATAGGCGGAAACACCCCCTAAAATTCATAGAATCTTAACAAAAATCACACCATCGCATTCAGCGTATCAGAGAACCCTATAGCAAAAATTTCAAGCTCCTATCTACAAAAATGTAGAATTTTGTATTTTTTGCCAGAAGACAGATCACGGGTGCGTGTTTTTTTGTTTGTTTGTTTTTTTCTTTTCCCCAGGGGTCATCGTATCGACCAAGTGGTCCTAGAATGACGCAAGAGAGCTCATTCTAACGGAAATGAAGAGTTCTAGTGCCCTTTTTAAGTGACAAAAAAAATTGGAGGGCACCTAGGCCCCCTCCCACGCTCATTTTCTCCCAAAGTCAACGGATCAAAATTTTGAGATAGCCATTTTGTTCCACATAGTCGAAAACTATAATACCTATGTCTTTGGGAATGACTTACTCCCCCACAGTCCCCGCGGGAGGGGCTGCAAGTTACAAACTTTGAACAGTGTTTACATACAGTAATGGTTATTGGGAAGTGTACAGAAGTTTTCAGGGGGATTTTTTTGGGTTCGAGGGGTGGGGTTGAGGGGAGGGGGCTATGTGGGAGGATATTTCCTTGGAGGGATATGGCATGGGGGAAGAGGAATTCAATGAAAAAGGCGCAGGATTTTCTAGCATTACTATAAAAAAATAACAATGAAAAAATAAACATGAAATTTTTTTTTTCAATTGGAAGTAAGGAGTAGCATTAAAACTTAAAACGAACAGAGATTATTACGCATATGAGTGGTTCTTCTCCTCCTAAATACCTCGTTCTTCATGCTAAAGTATTTTTAGTAATTTCAACTATTTATTCTACGGCCTTTCTGATTCAGGGGTCATTCTTAGAGAATTGGGACAAAACTTAAGATTTAGTGTAACGAGCGAGGTATTAACGAGGGGACAAACCCCCTCATATACATAATAAAAATATAAAAGTTTGTTACGTAAGTTAATTCTTAAGTTACGTATATTTTTTACTAATAAAAACGTTCGTTAAAAATTAAAAGATCTAGTTGCATTTTTTAATAACAAAAAAATGGAGGGCAACTAGGCCTCCTTCCCCACCCTTATTTCTCAAAATCGTCTGATCAAAACTAAGAGAAAGCCATTTAGCAAATTTCATTTTAATAATTTATGTGCGGAGAGCCAAAATCAAACATGGTTATTCAAAAACGTTCAGAAATTAAATAAAAAAACTATTTTTTTTAACTAAAAGTAAGGAGCAACATTAAAACTTTAAACGAACAGAAATTACTCCGTGTATGAAAGGGGCTGTTTCCTTCTCCACGCCCCGCTCTTTACGTAAAAGTTTGACTCTGCCACAATTTTACTTTTTAAACAATTAAAAACTTTAGCGTAAAGAGCGAGGCGTTGAGAAGGGAACAGCCCCTTTCATACACGGAGTAATTTCTGTTCGTATTAAGTTTTAATGCTGCTCCTTACTTTCAGTTAAAAAAAACTAGTTTTTTTATTTATGCCCGAATTTTTTAGCTTCACCTCCGAAAGTCTTTATCAGTGGGAAAAATTAGTATAAGATATTTTTTCACACTATTCCCTTCTGTTGTTTAGTTTGTTGTTTTTTTTATTCACTTTATTGTATTTTTTTGGATATGTTACCTGTTCAGTCTACCTATTCTTTCTTCCCTTAGAATAGTTTAAAAGAAAAGTTCTCCTGGACAGTTTTTGCTCTTTACTAGGCTGTAGCTATTGCCGCAATGTTGATTTTTGCAACTTTAATTACCGTTAATACATTAATTAAATAACATTAATTAAATTAAGTAAATTAATTTAATAATTAATAACATAAATTAATACTTAAATTAATTTAAGTAATTAATAACAGTAAATTAATAACATTAATTACCGTTTGATTGAAGACTCGAAGTAACATAACTGATCTGACCCCTCAGAGCCCATATTACCCCTTTCCTCCTCCATTCTTCCAAATATTTATATCCTTCGTCATGAAGGAATGACAAGTCAGCAACGGGAAAAAAGAAGAAAAAATGAATGCAGACGTTTTGTGATTCCACTAAGTTCTCTAAAGAGGTGATGTAATAAATTTAATGTATATACTAAACCATGGGCGAAGATAGGATTTTGGGTTTGGAGGAGGGATATAAAGAGTGTGATGACAAAATCATCAGTGTGCCGATAAATGTGGGCAAACAAGCTAAATTAAGACGCCAAAAGTTCATGGTTCACCCCCCCCCATTAGATGCGCCCATACCCTAAATTAATGATTCAAATTGAATATTGATTTATACTATCAAGGTAAGAGTTATTTCAATTCAATGAAAGACATTTTTTAGTGCTTGTTTTTACTTTTTTTTTTATTGTTTTACTTGTATTTGTTTTGTTTTGTTTTTATTGTTACTTGTTTTTTTTACTCGTTTTATTTTTTTAGTGATGCTTATACTTTGAAGCTGGGTCGCTTCGCATTGCTTCGCACTGTTCTAATGACAAACGTTTCTCACTAGAGAGCGTCTTCGAAAACGTACTTTTAAACAATAAGTTACTATCGAGGGGGGGTGCCCACTTTCCGTTACCTGGAGAATATCCTGGAACCACACGTGTGCCACAATATTTCACCACGCTTGGCACGCGTCATCTGGTGTATTTGATTGCTGAAAATGTCGGGTCGTGGTTCACTCTTTACTAGTTTACAGCTATTGCTTGAATCACGATTTTTAAAACAAGTAGGATTGAAAGAAGTAACATGCCTGATATTCAACACAGAAAATACTCCTAGGCAATATAATGCACCCCTCCCCCCCCCCCCCGAAAATGAGGATTACGTTGCACTACAAAAAAGTCGAGTCACAAACGTAAAAAAAAAAAAACAAAAAAACAAATGCTTTGTAATACCGCGAAACTCTCTAAAAAGGCGATGCCATAAATTTAAAGTTTATTCTGAACTATTGATTCAAACGGGATACCTATTTCTAAGGCTGATGCAAGAGTAATTTCAATAGAGCAAAATGATACAGCACATCCCATAAAACTTCTTTTTAGACAATTTCAAAAAATTTAGTACTTGTTTTTGTCCTTATTTATTTGGCACGTGAAGTTGCTTAGAATTCAAAGCTGGGTTACTATGGGCGTTAATAGCTGGTCACGGAATTCTGTATAAAAACCCCATGAGCTCATCTGTGGGCAGCAAAAGTATTTTTAACGGCATTATAAATGTATCTCTCAGATGCAAATTACAATTTTCCTTTTCTGTAGAGATTTTATTAATTTAATTTCCATTTATTTTTCTTAAATTTGCCGACCTTCTGACAAGGTTAAACATTAAAATGAGTTGTTATACTGTAATTAAAATCTTTACAAGAAGAAATTTCTGAGGAGCGGTTGAGCTTCAGGTGTTTCACATGGGCTTAACGAGAGCGGCCCAATAAGAAAGGGATGAGGGGGGAGGGATTAATATGCCGTTAACATGAACGTATACTTTACATTGGGACGGATAAATCGAAACAAACATTGACTTTTAAGGAGTTAAATGGCACACGTGATCAGTGGAATCGACAGAGAGAGAGAGGGGGGAGGGGGAGCAATAAATGTTTGTGACAATATAGGGATGGGCATCTAGTTTTTTTTTCATTTTTTTTTTATTAAGATACCGAAACAGGGCATTTTAATTTTTATCCTTTTTTATTGTCATCATGATTTTAGTTTTAAAAGTCTATTCAAACACGCACGCTGGATTTTTCTCCAGGGGGGGGGGGATAAAAATCAAGTCCGAAAAGAGAGATTATTTAATGTTTTCAATCTGAAACGCGATAACTGTCGAAAACTAGCTGTCTGCTATAATACATCACGCAGATTTAGCAGGGGGATCGGGACCCGTGACCCCCACCCCCGACTCAGTTTTTAATACTTTAGGTTTATCATACTTGGTGATTCAGCAAGTCGAAACCCTAATATTTCCAATATTCTTATAGTTAAATCAATATTTGTTATGAAATTATTCCTGACTTTACAACCCAGCAATCAAGTCCGAAAAGAGAGATTATTTAATGTTTTCAATCTGAAACGCGATAGCTGTCGAAAACTAGCTGTCTGCTATAATACATCACGCAGATTTAGCAGCTTAAATTTAGTCTAAATAACAATTAACAGGTCAGAACCTGTCCACACATTAACACAAAAACAACACCTCAACAATAATTAATGTGGTACATTCCAACATTGCATGAAAACAAAACTTGTTTAAATATGTCATGCTTTATCTTTTTTGATGAGCTGAGCACGCTATTATTTTTATCCTAGGAGTATACTTTCTATAGTGTTTTATTTTTATAATCACCTATACTACGAGAATAGCCACAAAGAAAAACGGAGATTTCTGCCCCACGCTTTTGCGTTAAAAATTGTCCTTTTCAAATCATCAAAATATAAAACGCATCAGAAGTTGTTAGGAAAAAAAATTAGAGTCTAGAGATTTTTTTGGGGACAGGTCTCTAAACCCTTTCTACGTCCTTACTATGACTAGAAACAGACTCAATCTTAATTATACACCCCTCCCCCTAATAACAAAATGTAGTAGTCAGAGATGATCCTTATTTATCAATATGAAAATAATATACGGATTGAAGCTCAAATTTATCATAGTATGAAACATGAATATGATACAAATTTTAATCGTACATACGTTTTATAATATGTTTTATATAACAATGCCCCACACTTTTGCTTTAAATATTGTCCTTTCCAAATCATCAAAATATAAAACACATCAGAAGTTGTTAGCCAAATAAATTAGAGTCTAGATATTATTTTGGGGGAAGGTCTCTAAACCCTTTCTACGTCCTTACCTATGACTAGAAACAGACTCAATCTTCACTATACAACCCTCCCCTAACAACAAAATGTAATAGTCAGAGATAGCTCCAATTATCATAGTATGAAACATGAATATGATACAAATTTTAATCGTACATACGTTTTATATAACAATGCCCCACACTTTTGCTTTAAATATTGTCCTTTCCAAATCATCAAAATATAAAACACATCAGAAGTTGTTAGCCAAATAAATTAGAGTCTAGATATTATTTTGGGGGAAGGTCTCTAAACCCTTTCTACGTCCTTACCTATGACTAGAAACAGACACATTTTTCATTATATACCCCTCCCCTAACAACAAAATGTAGTAGTCAGAGATGATCCTTATTTCTCAATATGAAAATAACATACTGATTGAAGCTAAAATTATCATAGTATGAAACATGAATATGACACAAATTTTAATCGTACATACGTTTTATAGTATGTTTTATATTACAATGCCCTACACTTTTGCTTTAAATATTGTTCTTTCCAAATCATCAAAATATAAAACACATCAGATCACAAATTAGAGTCTAGATGTAATTTTGGGGAAGGTCTCTAAACCCTTTCTACGTCCTTACCTATGACTAGAAACAGACTCAATCTTAACTATACAACCCTCCCCTAACAACAAAATGTAGTAGTCAGAGATGATCCTTATTTCTCAATATGAAAATAATATACGGATTGAAGCTCAAATTATCATAGCATGAAACATGAATGTGATACAAATTTTAATCGTATATACGTTTTACAATATGTTTTATATTACAAAACATATAGGAAGTTGTGAGAGAAACAAACTATAATCTTTAAATTTTTCGGTGAGCGGGTCTCGATGCCCTTTGCCATATCTATGACGAAGTAAACTCAATCTTAATTAAGTTTTTTTTTACTAATTAATTTTTTTAATTTTTATTGTAATTTTTTATATTTAATTTTCAATTTTTTACTTTTTATATTTATATAATTCTAATGATTTTTACTAATTAAACATAGAAGTTTTTTACACGAAATAATTTGTGTTTTGATGCGCACGGTTTGAAGAGCACGGTTTTGATAGAAATTGGGCAATGAAATCCAGCATGCCTGAAAGCACTGAGAAATTTAATTTCTCCAGGAAGAATGGTCACGCATGCGTGTTTGTTCAATTTGCCCCAAAGATGATCGCATTGAAGCAATAGGCGTAGATTCTCGAAAGAAGGCTCATTCAAACAAAAATCTAAAAACCATGAACCCATTTTAAATACCGAAATAGGCCAGACCACAGCAAAGTGGCAATTCGTGTTTTGATGCAGATTATTTGAGTTATGTTATTTTTCATTTTTTTGTTTAGTTGAGAAGTGCTAAGGAAAGTGGAAAAGAGAAATTTACACGCCATAAGTATGGAGTGTATGCATTGCTCCCCCCTCGTGCAAAAATTCTCTTCCCATGGAAAATCCCCCCCCTGCAGAAAACTCAAGCGCAAAAGCACCCCAGGTGTTTTCAATGGGGGTGTTTTCCAGTGTGGGAGGGGGGTATTTTCCACAGGAAGTGTGTTTCACGAGGGGGGGGGGGTAAACGCCGGATCCCAATGTCTATATACTGTAATTGTTTTTTATCACTTTTCTTATTGTCTCATTTTCATTTTGTGATATGTTTTCCGCTGGTAGTTGGTTATCGTTTGGTTTGAAAAAGGTTAATTACCTGCTTTGGTTGAGAGCCGAGACAAAAACTATTTTCGCTTTGTGTTTAGAAACTATTGGTTCGATTTTTTTTTCTTAGATAAATAAGACCTTTCCTGAAGTTGAGTAATACAAATCTGTGTTAAAAATGTTTGAACTTTGAGAATTTAAATAACAAAAAGGTCATATGTTTTCAGAGCGATTTTAGGACCGATGTTTGGATTTTTAGTTGCTTTTGTTGTGGTGTTTGGATTTTTAGTTTACTGTGGCATCAGATTTACTTTTTTAATTAAATTAAATTTTTAATCAAATTTTTCAATTTTTTAATTAATTTAATTTTTCATTCTTTTAATCTAATTTCATTCTTTTGAAAGCTCACTCTCGTCTTACCCTTTGTCCGGTTTGAAAGTAAAGGTCAAATATCCTCACCTTTCTCAATAACATATACTGTATATAAACAATGGACGAATTGTCTAACTTACGGCCATTCCCGGAGGTTGAGGGGGAGGGGTAGACATTTCCAAAGACATAATTACTGAACCTTTTAACCATGCTTAGCGAAACGGCTATCATAAACATTTTTATTGCAGTTTTTTGGGGAAATGATGGGGGGGAAGGTTACCCTCTAATCACTTTTGATCCTTAAAAAGAGTACTAAACCTTTCAATTTCCAATCGAATAATAAAACATGATTAAATGATTGACAAAAACCCCACAGTCCTCGGGACATGGGCTGTAGGATGTTGCAAGTTACCCATTTTTATGGCACTTGGTATTAACCAAGTGACATATAGCAATCGCAAATTCTGTCGGTCTGTCTGTCTGTCTGTCGGTCCCGGTTTTGCTACTTTAGGCACTTCCAGGTAAGCTAGGACGATGAAATTTCGCAAGCATATCAGAGACCGGACCAGATTAAATTAGAAATAGTCGGTTTCCCGATTTGACCATCTGGGGGGAGTGGGGGGCCGGTTAATTCGGAAAAAATAGAAAAAATGAAGTATTTTTAACTTATGAGCGGGTGATGGGATCTTAATGAAATTTGATATTTGGAATGATATTGTGTCTCAGAGCTCTTATTTTAAATCCCGACCGGATCTGATGACACTGGGGGGAGTTGGAGGGGGGGACCTAAAATCTTGGAAAACACTTAGAGTGGAGGGAACGGGATGAAACCTGATGGGAAAAATAAGCACAAGTCCCAGATACATGATTGACATAATTGGAACGGATCCACTCTCTTTGGGGTAGTTGGAGGGGGGGGGGGGTAATTCTGAAAAATTAGAAAAAATGAGGTATTTTTAACTTACGAACGGGTGATCAGACCTCAATGAAATTCGATGTTTAGAAGGATATCGTGTCTTAGAGCTCTTATTTTAAATCCCAACAGGATCTGGTGACATTGGCGGGGGGGTGGGGGGGTGGGAGGGGGAACCTAAAACTTAGAAAACACTTAGAGCGGAGGGATCGGGATGAAACTTGGTGGAAAAAAATAAACACAAGTCCTAAATAGATGATTGACATGATCAGCTCTCTTTGGGGTAGTTGGGGGGGGGGGGGTTATTTCTGAAAAATTAGAAAAAATGAGGTATTTTTAACTTACGAAGGGGTGATCGGATCTCAATGAAATTTGATATTTAGAAGGATATCGTGGCTCAGAGCTCTTATTTTAAACCCGACTGGATCTGGTGACATTGGGGGGGGGGGGGGGGGAGTTGGGAGGGGGAAACCTAAAACTTGGAAAACACTTATAGTGGAGGGATCGGGATGAAACTTGGTGGGAAAAATAATCACGAGTCCTAGATACATGATTGACATAACCGGAACGGATCCGCTCTCTTTGGGGTAGTTGGGGGAGGGGTTAATTCCGAAAAATTAGAAAAAATGAGGTATTTTTAACATACGAACGGGTGATCGGATCTTCATGAAACTTCATATTTAGAAGGACCTCGTAACTCAGATTTCTTATTTTAAATCTCGACCGGACCAAGCGTAATTGGGGGGGGGGCAGTTGGGGGGGACCGGAAATCTTAGAAAATACTTAAAGCGGCGAGATCAGGATGAAACTGGATGGGAAGAATAGAAACCTGTCTAAGATACGCGAATGAAATAACCAGATCGGATCTGCTCTCTTTGGTGGAATTGGGGGGGGGGGGGGTAATTTCGAAAATTGAGGTAGTTGTAACTTACGAAAGGGTGACCAGATCTTAATGAAATTTGATATTTAGAAGGATCTTGTGCTTTAAAGTTCTAATTTTAAATTCCGACCAGATCCTGTGACATTGGGGGGAGTTGGAGGGTGAAACCGGAATTCTTGGAAAACGTGAAAATTGGGGTATTTTTATCTTACGAATAGATGATCGGATCTTAATGAAATTTGATTTTTAGAAGGAATTTATGTCTCAGAGCTCTTATTTCAAAATAAGAGCTCTTATTTGAAATTTTGGAAAAACACTTGGAGTGGAGGAATCGGGATGAAGCTTGGTGGATAGAATAAACAAATGTCCTTGATACGTGATTGACAGAATCGTACTGGATTCGCTCTCTTTGGGGGAGTTGGGGGGAGGGGTTCAGTGATTTGGCGAGTTTGGTGCTTCTGGACGTGCTAGGACGATGAAAATTGGTAGGCGTGTAAGGGAGCTGCACAATTTGACTTGATAAAGTCGTTTTCCCAGATTCGACCATCTGGGGGGCTAAAGGGAGAGGAGAAATTAGAAAAAATTAGGTATTTATAACTTACGAGTGGGTGATCGGATCTTAATGAATTTTGATATTTAGAAGGACATCGTGACTCAGAGCTCTTATTTTAAATCCTGACCGGCATTAAGCCTCTTATTTTAATTTTAAATCAATCTATTGATTCATAGAATTTTGTTAGAGCTCATACCATACGATCTCTTGGCTCTTAGCTCTTCTCGCCTCGTCACAAGTGCCATATGAGCTCTTAGCTCTTGTTAAAATACAAAGTTCTTATAGAAAGGATGGCCGTATAAACTTTGGAGGAGGGTCTTTCGATTGGAAATCGAATGTTCAAGTTCAATTTTGAAGAATCAAAGGTAGTCAGACGACAATCAGCCTCTCCTCTCAACGGCCGTTTTTCCCTAAATGCATTCGATCAAAATTAAAAAAATTCATTGGTTCAAAACAGTCTAAAGGTCAAATAACCACGCCTCTAAGGTCAGCAACACCGCCTGCAGCTTCCAGGGCAAGGGCTGTAAGTTAACCTAGTTGCTCAGCACATAAGGTTTTTGTGAGAAAGATTTATGCATGAACTTTGGAGGGGACTCATTCGATTGGAAATCAAAAGTTATAGTGCACTTTTTAAGAGTCAAAAGGTATCAGAGGACTTCCACCCCATCCAAATTCTTCCCCAAATACATCTGATTTAAGTTTTGAGATAGCCGTTTTATTTAAAACAGTTCAAAGCTAAAATAACTATGCCTCCAGGGTTCAGAACCCTCAGCCCCAGGTGCAAGGGCTGTAAGTTCTGCAAGCTGCTTGTTGTTAACATTAATTTCTTTTAGGAAGAAAAGAGGGCATGTTTGATCCTAGAAATAAAACAAAGCATGGAGTAGGTTAAACTTTAAAGAAATGTCAAGAAGAATGCCAAACACAATCGAAAAACATTTTTTTTTCTTAATTGGTTGTAAAAAAGGAAATACCAGCAATGTCTACAATGGCTGATGGTATCAGCCGTCACGTCGTTCGGAAAACGTTTAGGAGTATCTTCAACTAAATCAAAAGGTACTATGTGCATCCAGTTTTACAAGAAGTTTTACCTGCAACGTGTTGAGAGCGGCTGAGGATATAAGCCAGTGGGTATGAAGTTTAAACTTTCAAGGCATGTTGCAAAAAAAAAACAACACTGGAGTGCAACCAGTCCCCCTCCCATATCCTTTTTAGTTGCAATCTCCTCAAGGAAATCTGATCAAAATTCTTTATCTAGATTCAAAATATTCCAATATTTTTAACACAGGTGTTTGTTACTCAACGTTCAGAAAGGTCTGATTCATCTGGAAAAAAAGGAAAATAAATCTGCTTTAATGGTTTGGAACATCGGATTTTCTTTTGCGAAAATAAAACAGAGCTTTTTATGAGTTTCGACTTGCCAGAACATGCCAGAAGCTATAAACGGCAAATGCGGGGATATGAAAAATCAATAATTTAATGAAAATATCACAAAAAAATTGACAAAAATATCGTTAAACAAAAATATCCATATTCTAATATCATTAACGAACAAAAAATGTAAGCATTTTCATCTACTCCAATAAGATATTTTTAAGTATTTTTTTTTTCAGATCAAGATTAGCAAGATCAATTCTTCTATATATTTGGGCAATATAAGGGTATTTCACACATGAAAGGAAATATATCACTTCAAGATTATCACTTATAGCTCATCAATAAAACATTAAATGGAAAAACTAAACAAACAACTTTTATCTACTCAATAATTTTTTTTTCATTTTTTCGGAACAAACTTAGCAAAATTGATTCTTTTATGTAGTTGAGCAACATAGTTCCGCACCCCTAGACCAATATGTTGCAATGACACTGCACCTCTATGGCTGAGGCGAATTTTTGAAAAGAGTAAATTATTTTCAGATGTAGTTGTTGGATATGAATGATATTCTGAAGCCGTTTAAAACATATCAAGTGGTAAAAGTATGTTTAAAACATATCAAAAAAGTATGTTTAAAACATATCAGTCCAAGTGGTGCTAAAGAATTAATAAACGAGTAAACCAAACTTGCAACTTGGAGCATAAATATTTTAGAAACATTCAGAACTTTTGGCGGAATGAATCACTTGCAGAGCATTGAGTAGAGGCGGAATGAATCACTTGCGGAGTATTTATATGAGAATAGAGTTTTTACTGCCCGATTTTGTATTACGTTGATTTTACGTGCATTATAATTAAAATGAGTTAGATCAAAGATCGCATCCATACTCTAAATATGAAGAAACGAGAGTCTACTTCAAACTTTTAAGTGTTTCATGGGGAATAAAGAGCTTTAGTCTATTCAGAATTCCGGTCCCTCCAGAAGTTTTAATGGAAAGTGCCCTCACATGATCTTTCCATGTAACCATTTCATCAATAATCATTCCCAGATAAGTGAAATTGGTTACCCTGACAATCACTACATTTACAAGTGAAAGTATCTTATTTGTTTCAAAATGTTGTTTATTTTAAAATATCATATATTTTGTTTTCAAAAAAATTTAACGATAGATGAGTCATTCGCAAATAACTAGACAATTGAGCTAAGCGGTCTCCGTAATAGCAAACATACTATCTACCGTATATGACCAAACAACATTACTGTGTCAACCGCATATGTTATTAGTATGCAATTAGTTATAAATTCTTTTGTTTCCAAAATATATATTAAAAAAAGTAGCGGCCCTAGGATCGAACATGGGGAACTATTTTTCTTTCTAATGATGTTGATGATCTGACAACTACAGTTTGTATTCAATCTTCCAAATACGATTTTAGCCATTTTACCATCTAAACTGGAAAAAGCATTTTATTCATTTTTATTATTAATGCCTCGTGATTGACAGTATTAAAAGCAATAACAGTATGAATGATCCTGACGTTCGCTTATATCATGACTAAAAAACAAACAATGCCAACAAGGTTGAACGTGTAAGGATTCTAACTTGAGTTTTAGAATACTTAGAATGCTAACCAAAATTACCCAAAAAAGCTTTAGAAAGTAGACAGATTGTTTAAAATTCCTTCATAGAAATCTCAGCCATTTGGGTTTATTAACGTATAAAAAAAAAATAAAATTAAAATGAATTTTGTTTTTCAGTGAAGCGCACATGACGCTCCAGCCTATAAGAGCCATAGGGAGTGCTAGCACTATTCCTCTTTGCGATAATTTCTGTATGATTTAGGCTTGGCCCGATCATTCATCATAAATTTCTGTTTTTTTATTATCTCATTTATTTGTTGATGGTGATTTCTTTTCGTTTCAAGTTTGAATTATTTTAAGTTTTCATTTTAATAATAATTAAATTTTAAGTTTTAATAATTTTAAGTTTGAATTTACTTCCACTCGTCTTTGTTCAAGTGTTGTTTTTTACTTTATTTTGAAACTCTTTTTTAGAAGAAATATTTTTCTATTCTTAATTAATTTCTGTTCATTTTAGTTGACACTGTTTTTTTATTGATTAATAAAAAGAATATTAATAAAGTTTTTGCCGAATTTTCTCCTTATGATTTAAGAATTTTGCTTGCTATTTAAATTTTATACACAATAATTCATAATTTGAATAATAATTATACTATAAGATTTTAAATGAAGAGGGGGAGAGGGGGGTCTCAACAAAATGGATCGCAATTCTGAGTGATTTTTGACCTTCTATAAAGCTGAATCCATCCTAAACCCACCCTGATGCAACCTAGAATATGGATGAATATTATCCAACATTTTATTATTAGAACCTTATTGCGTTAGAAGTGCATGTTGGTTGAATTGTTCAAGCCATTTATTAAAAATACTCATGTTTTATTAATAAAATGTAAATAAGATGTTACGAATCAATGTAATTAGATTTGTTTTCGGTTGTGCTTTCCTTGGTCTGAAACTTGAATTGAGGGGTTTTCATGGCCTGGAAGTTTAGATAGAGAAACATAACAAAGGAAAATTTCGCACTAATTTATTATCCTTGATTATCTCCCCTGTGTCCCCCTCCCTTAAAATTATAATTTAAAATCTAATTGATCCCCTAGTCCAATATCCCCCAAAGTTTCATTTGTGTCATTTACGCTTTTAATTTATTTCCTTAGCAGTACCTGAGATATTACACATACGCCCTTCGGACAACCTCGATGCATATAGCGTCTTTTAATTTAGCTTTAATTTAGATCAATATTCCCTGACAGTTTCGAATTAATATTCTTAATCACTCTACAGATATTAGAGATACACCATCTTAGCAACCCGGACGCACATAGTATATTTTGATTTAGTTAAATATCTCACTCGACAATGGAACTTTCACTGGGATACCCTTAACCGTTCTTGAGATATGCAGATTCGCCATTTCGACAAAATGGATGTACATAGAGGCCTTTTGATTTAGTACAACATCCCCATCAACACTCCCTAAAACCTTAACTCAATTCCCTTAGCCCCTCCTGAGACATAGCAGATATGCCCTTTTGACACCTTGATCTTTCGATTGAGTTCAAAACCCTATTTTGACAATCTGGGTGCACGTAGTATCTTTTTATCTCGTTCAAAATGCTCTGAAAACTTCAACTTAATACACTTTGCTGCCCTTGAGACATGACAGATACGCCCTTGTAATAAAATGACTACGCATAGTATTTTTTTGTTATGTTTTTATGAGACCTGCATATACTAATAAGGTATAATAACACAGTCTCACACAGTGTCGAGTTCCATGCAAAATTTACTGTTACTACTTTCAACTATGATTTATAACTAGGTTACAAACCTTACGAAGGAGGTGTAAGGAAGGGTATGAGAATGAAAGAGAACATTTTTGGATACACTTTTTCAGTTTTTATCATTCATCAATTTCGGTAAGATCGTCTCTCCATTCCTGCTCCTTGACTGCAAGATTATTTACAATAAAATATAAAAATGCAATCCAATAAAAATTATACAGAAGGATTATAGCTTTCACTATTTTTCTGAATTCAGTAGACTGGATTCTTTCTACTTAGCTACATATCAGTGAAATGGTGTTGAAATATTTAAAATCAGAATTTCAAATACCTTAGGAGGTATGATGCACACTTTAAAGGGAGCGATTTCTAAAGGCCACCGTATCTGCCTCTCTGATGACAGTAGCTCAACAGCTGCAGCAACAATACGGCTGACACCTATGCCATAACAGCCCATCTCTAAAGGCTGTGTTTTACCATTGGCATTAATAAAGGTGGCATTAAGAGCACTCGAGTATTTGGAGCCCAACAAAAAAGTGTGGCCAATCTAAAAAAAAGATCTAATATTACGAAATGCGTCTACGCTATGGGTTCCAAATCTACTACTTCTGCAGCACCACTACAAATCACTGTAGTACCAAGCTAACTGAGGTGGAACACAGCTACGTTCGCTCCTCCCCCGTCTCAAACTTTTTATAGCCTTCCTCTTTACACCTCCCAAGAAGTTCCCATTCCCTTAAATCATTCCTTACTGCATCCTCCCCCCTCATCCGGGGACGACCTGCTTTTCGTTTGGCTCTAGACGGCTGGCCGACAAGGACTATCTTTAGCAATCTGTCATCTTTTATCCGCAGATCGCGTCTCAACCTCTCTCTAATTATACCTCTAGGTCTGCTTTTACAAACTGAATATTTAACCTGGTGCCTTAGAGCATATGAATACCATTATGCAAAAAATCCGAGAAGTATAGTTTAATTTTTAAAAACCACGACCATAAATCTTAAAAACTAAGTCCCGTGTTTTGAATGATACTCTTTTAGTGATTTCATTCTCTTATCAAGATCCATAACTAATCAGGGGCAGCCTGACACCCATTCGGCAGCACGTGTCCCAAGCCAGTCCACATAGCACCAGGAAAATAATTAGTGGGATATTTGCCTCCAGGAGAGGGGAGGGCATTACCTAAACAGCCCCAGTGGTACAAGCCCCAAATTATGCAAATCGCCCATTAGCTGTGCATACACTCCGTTTCAAAATCATCTGAGTTGGAGGCAATAAAAACACTCAATATGCAACCAACTAGGTTCGGTATCGCAGTTAAACTTTTGAGCCTTTATAGAAGGAACTAAGATAGCTTTGGCTGTTGATTATGCCCAAGGCTAATGTTGCAATATAGAAGTAAAAAATCGAACCCCATAGAGTTTATATTGATTTTTTTTCAAAGTTGGTATGGAAAACTTTCGAGGTCATTCGTTCCAAACCTGAGACAATTGTGAAAGATCCCGAATCAAAATACATCAAGTACAAACTTCACAAAAGTTTTGGTTTTCACCGAAATTGGAAACCTTCTTGAGGGATTTAAGTATTTTTCATGTTGTTGATTACAAATCTGAGGCTAATATACCAATAGGAAAGTCCAAAATAGAAATTTGTTAAGCACATAATTCACAAACGGCGTTTTATTTTCATCAAAGTATTTGCAAAATCAAAAATCAAGAAGTTCTCAATCCTTGCAAACTTACTACAGGCAGTTTAAGACATCATAATGTTTTCTAGGCAAATATTATAAATAAATAAAGAAAAAGCATTAAGCCCAGACAGTGATACCAAAGAGTCAAACCAGTGAGGCCAACATCCACAAGCCGTTACAACAACTGGAAATCGAACCATGTAATTGACAGATATGGAATTATGATTTTCCGCCTAGCTGCAAAAAGACTTATTAGGCTTAGATATTAGACGTACAGTTAATTATTTCCCTATAAGACCAAGACAGTGATGCCAAAGAGTCAAACCAGTGATACAAGCACCCAAACGGTAATTCCAGAGTTGCAAATTCAGCCATATAATAGACAGATATGCAACTATAGGGTTTCGCCTGGTTACAAAAAACCTATTAAATGAAGATATTAGACGTACAGTTAATTATTCCCCTATTAGACTCAGACAGTGATGCCAAATAGTCAAACCAGTGATGCCAGCACCCAAACGGTAATTCCAGAGTTGCAAATTCAACCATATAACAGACAGATATGCAACTATAGAGTTTCGCCTGGCTAAAAAAAACTTATTAAGCGAATATATTAGACGTACAGTTAATTATTTCCCTATTAGACTCATACAGTGATGACAAAGAGTCATACCAGTGATGCCAGCACCCAAACAGAATTCCAAAGTTGCAAATTCAACCATATAATAGACAGATATGTAACTATAGGGTTTCGCCTGGCTACAATAACTTATTAGGCGGAGATATTAGACGTACAGTTAATTATTCCCCTATTAGACTCAGACAGTGATGCCAAATAGTCAGCTAATTTTTTCCCTATTAGACTCAGGCTGTGATGCCAAAGAGTCAAAACCAGTGATGCCAGAACCCAAACGGTAATTCCCGAGTTGCAAATTCAACCAAATAACAGACAGATATGCAACTATAGGATTTCACCTGGCTAAAAATAACTTACAAGGTTTAGACATTAGACGTATAGTTAATTATTTCCCTATTAGACTCAGGCGGTGAGGCCAAAGAGTCAAACCAGTGATGCCAGAACCCAAACGGTAATTCTAGAGTTCAAATTCAACCATATAATAGACAGATATGCAACTATAGGATTTCGCCTGGCTGAAAAAAACTTGCAAGGTTTAGATATTAGACGTTGAGTTAATTATTTCCCTATTAGACCCAGGCGGTGATGCCAAAGAGTCAAACCAGTGATGCCAGAACCCAAACGGTAAGTTCAACCATATAATAGATAGGTATGTAACTATAGAGTTTCGCCTGGCTACAAAAAGCGTATTAGGTTTAGATATTAGACATACAGGTAATAATTTCTCTAGAATCAGTATAGATTTTATTACGTTTAAAAGTTCACCCACATCTGGAAAAGTAGGATTGTATTTTCATTTTCAAGGTATTGCGTAAGCGACTCTGGGTATTTTACAGGAAAACATGACTTGGCTTTGAAATTGATTGGCTGTGAACATTTCAGAAAGCTGTCTGGAGGAGAGTGCAATGCCCCCTAGCTCCACTTACAACTATGATAGGAACTCTTATTAGGTACATCAAACTTAAAACCACTGATAAGATAGAAATATTAAACTATAAAATATTTAATTCATTCATCTTAAAAGCAAGTTCATGGTTACAGCACATTAATGGCAGCTCCCATCTGCAATTGAAGGATGAAAAAACGAACAAATCTGTGGTTATAACACACACAAAAAAAAAACCAAGCATATAAAATATAAAGCATAGAATTTAGGCAAAAACATATCATATATCATGTCAAGCTTTATTTTAAAATCCGGGAACCATTTCTGATTTTGATATCTAAAACCAACATATATATATATATATATATATATATATATATATATATATATATATATATATATATATATATATATATATATATATATATATATATATATATATATATATATATATATATATCTATATATATATATATATATCTATATATATATCTATATATATATATATATATATATATATATATATATATATATATATATATATATATATATCTATATATATATATATATCTATATATCTATATATATATATATATATATATATATATATATATATATATATATATATATATATATATATATATATATATATATATATATATATATATATATATATATATATATATATATGTGTGTGTGTGTGTGTGTGTGTGTGTGTTAATAAATATCAGCCAAGAATCTTGTCTAGCTTGCTATATCCTTCAACTTTCCTAGTGAAAAATATTGCAACGATACTAGTCTTTAGTAGTTACTTTCAATACGTCAATGAAAAACCAAATATTTTATTATATTCTTGTACATTCAGATCCTCACCGGTGAATGTCTACAATCACAATTATGCTCTGGTGAATGTCTTAAAGAGAAGAAAAAAGCCCAATCCTTAAAACCCAATCTTGTAAATGTCCAAAAGAGAGGAAAAACTTCAATTCTTTAAACTCGCTCCTTATCTCTAATTATCTTTAATGTTTTAACAGTTGTTGTTGGAATAGAAAACTCCGACTTCTATAAAATCATGGTGCCTCTATTTTTGAATACCATGCTAACTTCTCGCCATTTTCCTTTTTCTAAATATTTCTTTTAAACCAGCTCCAAGAAAAGGATTGACATGAATGTGTTGAGGATCATTATTGTTATTAGTAACGCCTTTTCACGCCTTTTATTTCACGTAACGCCAGCGCTACTTGTGTGGCATTTCTCTGGCATCATGTTCTGGAATGATGTTCTCTGGCATCAGCATGCTGTACGAAATATCTGCTGCAAGTAGGATAAAGTGAATCCGAGCAAGTGTATCCAGTTCAATGGAAATGGTGCCTTAAAGCACACGTAACACGTGTGCTTTAACGCGCACGTGTTACGTTACGTATTCAAGCACTTTGCACACGTAATCAGTTTGTAATTTGTAAAGAAATGTTACTTTCTATGGATGAGATTAATCTTCAAGAAAATTCGCAGAGAGAAGCAGCTACAGCTAATTCGAGAAGCGGTGGGCAAGGTTATATACGCTTTTATTGCCATCAGAAGTGTTCCATAAACAAAACCAGTTGTAAAACAAGGACTTTTTGTGTAATTCCAAGTGTCATAATAGTTTAAGTTGTCGCAATAAATAAGATTTGAATCACATAATTTAGTAGATTTCAGGTTCTTTCAGTAATCAAGTCATATTTGAAATTTGCACAATGCGAAGTTTTTTGTTACTATTATTTTCTTTTCTCATTGAAAATGTACTCTATGCTTTATGTTCTTAGTCTTTCCTTCAAGAAGCAACGGCAAAAAATGTGTCGCAACTGAATTATGGAGCAGAAAACGCAAATCTCATAAATGCTCAACATTCACTATTAATGCGAGGCGGATGTCGACATTCTCCGGCGAAACCCATAAATAAGGATATTTAACAAATACTTCAGACATACACCAAGCGACTATGTTTTTGTTGAATATCACCAGATTTTGGACATTCACGATAATATAAATATAAATATAAATAAATATATATATATATATATATATATATATATATGTATATATATATATATATATTATATATTATAATTATATAATTATATTATATAATATTATACATTATATTATTATAATTATATATATATATATATATATATATATATATATATATATATATATATATATATATATATATATATATATATATATATATATATATATATATATATATATATATATATATATATATATATATATATATATATATATATATATATATATATGTAACGTTTGTACATAATATAGAACTTATCAGTTAAACATTTGGCCGATGCCGTCTTTTCTTTCGGTATCGACACGGTCTACGTTTTTAACTAAACCAAGTTAACTTCTGTTAATTTAATCTGTGTTTAAATCTTTTTTAAACTGTGTGTTGTTCTTAAACTGTGTTTGAACTTTTGACTTAATCAAGCCCAGAGTACGGACAATTGGAGACGATTAACTTACAATCAAGTCTGTAGTAAGACGATGTCCACGTTTCTCCCTGAAATTGATACTTAGGACCGCATCGCAGGAAAAAATTAAACACAAAACACACTTGTTGAGGCATCATACCCCTCCCAGAGGAAAACTTTCTGAACCCTTTCCTATAGATTACCCAAGGGCAAATTACCCAAGGGCGATGGAGTCCATTCCTGTAACATATTAAACCAACCTCGATACCATGAGTTTCTGTGAGTCTTCCATTACATGAACTACATTGACTAGGGCGATCCAACTCAACATTTACGCCTGTATTGCATGCTCTACAAAGTAATAGCCTATCATCTCCAATGGGTGATGGATAATGGTATTCATGAGATACGGTGCCACCCATGTTACCAGTAGGGCCTTCGACTAGAAGAAAAATAAAGACTTTATATAAAATGAAAAACAAAAGACAAGAAAGTTAAAGATTTAGCAACATCGACAAACAGTTTAACTCTTGTGAAATAATTTCCTTTTTCGGATACATATATATATATATATATATATATATATATATATATATATATATATATATAGATAACGAATGCGTGTTTATTTGTATTTTTTTTCCAGGGGTGATCGTATTGAAATAATGGTTCTAGAAGATTAGGAGAGGGCACACTTAACGGAGTTTCAAAGTTCTAGTGCTCTTTTTAAGTGACAAAAGAGACTGGAGGGCAACTGGCTCCCTTCCGCACCCATTTATTTAAAATTTAGACTTGTATCAATATTTTGTTTAATACATACACATAGCGTGTTTAATGTAATTCAATATCTCACTCAACGTTTCCAAACAACACCCTTTGCCATAGTAGTAGCACTAACAGTAGCAATAGTAGCACACATATAGTACCTTTCGACTAGTTCAACATTCCCGTCAAACCACACTGAAAGTTTAAACCTACAAACCATACTTGAAAGTTATACTTCAAGCTGTTCTTGGGATATAGCTGTTACACCTTTTCAATCATTTCAAGGATTTATTCTGAAGCTTCTTTTTTTCTGCCTTGTCCAGTCATATGTTTCTTATTGCCCCATTGTATGGGTGTCTACTTTTCCGTCTACACTGCGGTCACTTTCTGTCATGCATAATAAAGCACGACGTCTGTTTATGGACACCAACCATTCCTCACCAACACCGCTCTTAAGTCTACAGTCTGTTTACATTATTTCTTCTTTCATCAGCTTCACGGCAATCTTCCAAAATCTCTTCAAAAAACTCCTGTGTTTTTTGATTGAGCTCTATATGGAGCTGAATCATTTCTTATTCAGCTCCATATAGCCTCCGTGCTTCATATAATATATGTATTTCACCTGCCCCTACTATTCGATCAGATTTCAATCCCCTTATATCTTGTCAACAAGTCTGGAAATCACTACCTTCTTCAGTACAGAGATGTCACTCGTTTGGGACTTCTAAAAGGGTTCTTAAGGATCATTTATTAAAGAATCAAACATAACATCATTTTTTTTCCTTTTTTCTCCTCTGAGGAGTTGATGTCCCCTGAGTGTAGGTTCATGGTGCATGGTTGTCCTCTCTGCGCTTTGACTCCCAGGCCTCAGGTATGTTCTCTTTTTCATCTCATATATTATGTGGCTATTGTTCTTCTTTTGGTTGTTGCTTATATTGTATTTTTTGTATCCCCCTTGTATCCCTGGCCATGGAGCCTTTCGAGGGGGAATAAGAGTATTGTATTTCCATTTCGCATTTATTGGCGAATAAAATTCTGAACTCAATAACCTAAATCGACATGGTGTTTTTCTATTTAGTCCAACACCCTCCTCAGCATTCCTTTACAGTTTCACCGTAATACCCTCAGCTTCAGAAGTACAACTAGCAGTAGTCGTAGTAATAGAAGTTGTGGCAGGAGTAGTGCCAGTTCTAGGAGCAGCAATAGTAGTATGCACAAAGCGCCTTTTGGTTAGTTCAATATCCCCCTTAATATGCCCAGAAAGTTTCAACTGAATACCCTAGCCTATTTCTGGGACATTGCTGATATGCCCTTTTGACAGCCTACATGCAGGGAGTGTGTTTTGATTTAGTTGAAACTCCCCTTAAGCATTCCGTGAAAGTCTCACCTTAATACCGTTAGCCTAACCAGTAGCGGTAATTGTAGTAGCAGTAGCAGTAATGTGCACATAGTTACTTCTGGTTAGTTCAAAATCCACCTCAACATACCCTAGAAATTTCAGCTTCATGCTCTAAGCCGTTCCTGAAATATTGCTGGTACACCCTTTTGACAACCTGTATGATCAGAGTGTGTTTTTATGTATTTCCATGCCCCCTGAATATTCTCTGGAAGCTTCTCTTTAATATTCTTATTTATAGTAGGAACAATAGTTGTAGTAAGATTGGTAGGAGTATGAACATAGCGGCTGTTTTTAACATCCCCCTCAACACACGCTGAAAGTTTCAACTTAATATCGTAAACAGCTCTAGGGACAGTGCTGTTACGTTCTTTTGAAAAACTGCTGGTGCATTGTATGTTTTGATTTATTTCAACTTTTCCCTCAATTTTCATCTCCCTACCTTTTGCCTTAGCAGAAATAGGAGTCATAATACATGTCGTAAGAGTAGTAGTAGTAGTAGTAGTAGTAGCTGTATTAGTAATAATAGCAACAGTAGTAGAATGCACATATTGTTTTTAGGTCAGCTGAACGACCCCCTCGTCATGTTCTGGAAGTTTCAACTTTATATGCTAAGCCGTTCCTAAGATATTGATGATGTCCCGTTTTGACAACCAGTATGCAGATACTGTGTTATGATTTAGTTCAACATTTTTCCCTCTACATTTCCTGAAATTTACCTTATTATCCTCAACCTTTGCAGCAGTTGGAGTAGAAATAGTAGTTATAGGGGCAGAAGTAGTAGTAGTAGCGTACACATATTGTCTTTTGGTCAGTTGATCATTCTCCCACATCATTCCCTGAAAGTTCCAACTTAACACTCTAAGTTACGTCTGGGATACACATTTTCGACACCCCGCATGCACACAGTTTGTTTAGATTTAGTTCAACACTCCCCTCAACATTTCCTGAGAGCTTTGCCTGAAGGCCCTTGACCTTTTTTTTACCCGAAAGGTTAAACATATCCCCCTTTCCTGATAATAAATAATACATGTAAACAATAGGCGAACTGTATTACTTAACGATCCTAGCCCCAAGGACTGTAGCGGGGTTGTCATCCCCAAAGATATTGTTATTGGACCTTTCAACTCCACTGAACAAAATGGCTTTCTCAAAATTTTAATCGGATATCTTTGGGAAAAAAAGACACTTGTGAGGGGGCTGGTCATCCCAGTCAAATTAGCCGCTTCCAAAGTTTCAACAACAACTCCTTTCATACGAAGTGCCTTGAAAAAAAAACAACTTTACCAACTTTGCTCTTTATCTAGGCAGCGCCATTAAACTGCTCAGGATAAGACCCCTATTTCCTTAGTAAAAAGTAGTTATACTTGAATAGACGCTAATTCTTTTCAGTCTCGTTCTTTTCATTTCTTTTCCTTCTTTCAATTCTTTTCAGCCTTAATCACAAACTTGAGTTACGTTTTATGTGGTGAGTACAACAGTACGGTAAGCTTGCATTTTGATTAAAAAACAAAAATACCTTTTAAAAACTGAAGTCCTAATCGACGAAAGATCTTATCATATCCTTCAGAGACTTTCTCGTAGGTGACTTTAGCATCTTCTATACTTTTGTCAAACGTGTACAAATCCTTCATTATGAACTCTCTTCCCCTTATCAACCCATATCTAGGTCGTGGCTCGTCTCTATATTTGGCTGTTATTTGATATAACATTATTGGCAAGCTCCTAACTGGGTGCGGTGCAGATGACGCCACTAAATTAGTTATTGTTTCTTCGTGTGTCTATAAAAAGCCAATGTTAAGATACATGTTACCTC
The DNA here is from genome assembly GCF_032884065.1 of Artemia franciscana. NCBI lineage: Eukaryota > Metazoa > Arthropoda > Branchiopoda > Anostraca > Artemiidae > Artemia > Artemia franciscana. Next base: position 42,982,083 of record NC_088873.1, read on the forward strand.
TGAGACTAGGAATTTTCCAACAAGCATCCAATCATAACTTGCACAAAAAGAACCAAATACTTGTATTGTTGCATCATTACTTTGAGATCTGTCCCACCGATTTTCAACATACTTCAAATCTAAAAACCCCTCTACACCAAATCTTAAACATTTAACTTGGTAAATGGATAGAACTAAATCTCAGCTATGGAATAATAGTAGAACTATTGTCTTTCGTTAAAACTTTAAGCCTTAGGAACATACATATACATAAACATGCATAACATATTAAAACCGTAGGAGAGTAGAAAAAATAACATACCAAAACTTTCATAGAGATTATAAGCCAGGGAACCGGGAAAATAGCATTCTGAAAAGAATTACTAAAAATTACATTATGTTTAATGTACACCCCCCCCCCAGTCCCCCCGGTAGAAATTATTTAGGTAAAGGTATTTTTACGATTATTTATGTAAACGAAAACACATTTTTCTGACAAAAATCTATTTTTTTATAACTTCTGGAAAACTTGATATAGGCTAAAATCTGACACTGGCTTTGTTCTTTAAACTTTAAAGTATATTCTTCTTTTATTTATCCTGTTAAAATTATTATCAGATAACATACTCAGGAAAACACAAGCCTAGAAAGTAGTTTTCTGAAGTGTGTCAAGTAGCATAAATTGGGCGAAAATTATAACGATTTTCATGGAAATCATGGGGTACCTTTGAACTTTTTTTTTGCTAGTGCAGCGAGACTTGTACAAAGATATCCAGCCTACAGTTCGATCATATAGTTAGTCAAATACAGTAATTAATTAGTCACTGACTGTCCTACAGACGTTGTTACGCTTTTAATTGAAATTAGATATTAGAATGAAATCAGATTTTTTTGCTAGCGCAGCGAGAATTGTACAAAGATATCAAGCCTGCAGTTTGATCATACAGTTAGTCAAATACAGTAATTAGTTAGCCACTGACTGTCCTACAGACGTTGTTGCGCTTTTAATTGAAATTAGATATTAGAATGAAATTAGATTTTTTTGCTAGTGCAGCGAGAATTGTACGAAGATATCGAGCCTGCAGTTTGATCATACAGTTAGTCAAATACAGTAATTAATTAGTCACTGACTGTCCTACAGACGTTGTTGCACTTTTAATTGAAATTAGATATTAGAATGAAATTAGATTTATTTTGCTAGTGCAGCGAGAACTGTACGAAGATATCGAGCCTGCAGTTTGATCATACAGTTAGTCAAATACAGTAATTAATTAGTCACTGACTGTCCTACAGACATTGTTGCGCTTTTAATTGAAATTAGATATTAGAATGAAATTAGTTTTTTTTTTGCTAGTACCGCGAGAATTGTACGAAGATATCGAGCCTGCAGTTTGATCATACAGTTAGTCAAATACAGTAATTAATTAGTCACTGACTGTCCTACAGAAGTTGTTGCGCTTTTAATTGAAATTAGATATTAGAATGAAATTAGATTTATTTTGCTAGTGCAGCGAGAACTGTACGAAGATATCGAGCCTGCAGTTTGATCATACAGTTAGTCAAATACAGTAATTAATTAGTCACTGACTGTCCTACAGACATTGTTGCGCTTTTAATTGAAATTAGATATTAGAATGAAATTAGTTTTTTTTTTTTGCTAGTACCGCGAGAATTGTACGAAGATATCGAGCCTGCAGTTTGATCATACAGTTAGTCAAATACAGTAATTAATTAGTCACTGACTGTCCTACAGAAGTTGTTGCGCTTTTAATTGAAATTAGATATTAGAATGAAATTAGATTTATTTTGCTAGTGCAGCGAGAACTGTACGAAGATATCGAGCCTGCAGTTTGATCATACAGTTAGTCAAATACAGTAATTAATTAGTCACTGACTGTCCTACAGACATTGTTGCGCTTTTAATTGAAATTAGATATTAGAATGAAATTAGTTTTTTTTTGCTAGTACCGCGAGAATTGTACGAAGATATCGAGCCTGCAGTTTGATCATACAGTTAGTCAAATACAGTAATTAATTAGTCACTGACTGTCCTACAGAAGTTGTTGCGCTTTTAATTGAAATTAGATATTAGAATGAAATAAGATTTTTTTTTGCTAGTGCAGCGAGAATTGTACGAAGATATCGAGCCTGCAGTTCGATCATACAGTTAGTCAAATACAGTAATTAATTAGTCACTGACTATCCTACAGACATTGTTGCGCTTTTAATTGAAGTTAGATATTAGAATGAAATTAGATTTTTTGCTAGCGCATCGAGAATTATACAAAGATATCGAGCCTGCAGTTTGATCATACAGTTAGTCAAATACAGTAATTAATTAGTCACTGACTGTACTACAGACGCTGTTGCGCTTTTAATTGAAATTAGATATTAGAATGAAATTAGATTTTTTTGCTAGCGCAGCGAGAATTGTACAAAGATATCGAGTCTGCAGTTTGATCATACAGTTAGTCAAATACAGTAATTAATTAGTCACTGACTGTCCTACAGACATTGTTGCGCTTTTAATTGAAATTAGATATTAGAATGAAATTAGAATTTTTCGCTAGTGCAGCGAGAATTGTACAAAGATATCGAGCCTGCAGATTGATCATACAGTTAGTCAAATACAGTAATTAATTAGTCGCTGATTGTACTACAGACATTGCTGCGCTTTTAATTGAAATTAGAATGATTTTACTAGCCAAATTAAGGCTTTGTTATGTGATTAATTTAAAAAACTTTTTCCACAGGACAAGTTTCTCAAAGACAAGTAAAGAGCTCCATTAAGCCTAGAATGAGCATAAATAAAGTCAAATAATCTTCCAAGCGTACAACTATTACAAATCACTATCAATAAATAAATGAAACTCAAAACGAACAGAAATCACAACAAATAGCCGAGTCAAACTCAAAACGAGTAAAAATTAAAATGAGTAGGGCTGATAACACCTATGCTTTCTCAAGACCAGAACACTATTTGCGATCAACTGAAAAAAAAAAAGCAAATGACCATGCATTGTCAGTTAAATTGATATATACTGACATTTCTTTGTTAAAGTGTCGATAATTTTTGATTTATGAAAGTAAAAAAGGTGAAAATGTTTCAAACGTATTTTGTTTTCAGTAAAGCGCAAATAGTGCTCTGGTCTTGAGAAGGCATAGGGACTATCAGTCCTACTTTTTATTTATTTATTTAAATTGTAAGAGCAGAAGTAGTATTAGTAGCATCCCCAAAAGTTTCAACTTAATACCCCCAGTCGTACTCGATATATTGCTGAGGTGTCTTATTGGCAACCATTTAACATAATGCCTTTTGATTTATTTTAAAGCAACATTTAGTTTTAAAGCATAATCGACCAATTGCGTAATTGTGGAGGATTAACATGCCTAATATCCCCAAAGACATCTTTCCTGCGCCATGATGTTATTTACGAGCTGGAAATGGATTATACTGACTCGATACATATTGACATTTGACAACACTCGATAAAGGCTGAACTTGCAGCTTTTTTGTGTGCTGACAAATAAAACAAAACTTTGGAAGCCATTAAAAAAATTAATTATTCGAAAGTTTTGCAAGATAATAAGTTATTCACAAATAGTTATATACGCCTCTGCATCTATTGAGTCATGCATACCATGTTACCATATAACTATAAAGTCAATATCAAAAGCTCGGGTACATCTTTTTCACAAATTTTTTTTTTAACATTATCAAATTTAACAATTTTAACAGTTTTAACAATGCTAACAAAAAAGTAATATAGCTCTGTAAAAAAAAAACAGAAGAAGACACATAAAAATTAAACTAACCCGTCACAAAACGTACTTCCTCTCCTTTCGGTCTTTTAGTACAAAAAGTTATTGTTTTTTGCATCAAATCGTCCTGAAAAATTGTTTAAACTGTATGGCTAATAGTTATGGCCCTCAAGTGAGCCCTCAGTGAGTTTTATTTTAATATTATTATATTAACTTACATTATATTTCTAAAATAATATATAGTTTTTATTATAATATATATTTGAGGTAGCCATTCTGTTCAAATTAGTTGTAAGTTTCAATAAATATGCCCCCGGGAATGACAGCTCGAGTCCACCTTTTCACAATTTTTTTTTTTTTTAACATTATCAAATTTAACAATTTTATTGTCCATTCCCTAATTCGATACCTATTGACATTTGACAGCACTCGATAAAGGCTGAACTTACAGCTTGTTTGTGTGCTGACAATGCCAACAAAAAAGTAATATAGCTCTGTAAAAAAAAATAGAAGAAGACAAATAAAAACTAAACTAACCGGTCCCAAAACGTACTTCCTCTCCTTTCGGTCTTTCAGTACAAAAAGTTCATTGTTGTTTGCATCATATCGTCCTGAAAAATTATTTAAACTGTAGGGCTAATAGTTATGGCCCTCAAATGAGCTGCAAAAGACATTCAAATTACACCTGGATTTACGTTGTCTAGGCAATGTGAAGTGTCGCATCAACTTTTGGCCGGCTGCACTGACAAGAGAAGTTGCAGGAGCAATGCTTCTGCTTTTCTTCTCCGCCGTCAATTTAAAAGCTTAAGTTGTCAAACATCAAAGCTTTTAAAATGGCATGTGCCAGGGGAAAAAATCATGACACATTGCTTAAGAACAGTCTCGAATACACTATCTTTGCTTACCATTACCTTTACTTCCAACTATTTCCTTCTGACACCCAATCGAAATTGCAACTTTTAAAAATACGTCATGTAAAGAGAAAATAACGAGGAAGTTTGTAGAGACATGTGAACACAGTGGTACAATCTGTGCGGACATTTCTGCCATACCCCCGGTCCAAAAGGAAATACAAGGTTAGCAGTAGGAAGGGCAAATATTACAATACAGAATTTCTCCAATCTGTATTCAAATCGGGTAGCTTGAATGAATAATGCTCTTGTTTTATCAATCTTGGCTAAACCTATGTAAATTGTGCATTATCATGAATGATTGCTTCTAATCTCATATTGCTTCTGTGCTTGTTTGTTCTAAATGCCTGGGTTTTAATAAACTAATGATCTGGTAGAACACTACATGGTGTCAGAAGTGGGAGTCGAAGCCACCAAGGATTGATTGGGATTTAGCTTCTCTCAGTCATGAATGGAAACGCTTTGAACAAACAAGATCGTTCCACATCGCAAACGAAGCTGGAATCATCCTTCAGAGGAATCGGAAGAACATACCAAATGCCATCACCACCTGTACAAAGCAGACAGTGCAGTGGGTGGGATACTGTCACTCCACCGGTTAGCAATCCAACATCTTATTTAGCTCGTGCAGATGAGACAACACCTTCAGCATCATCCGACATCACGTCACCCAACAGAACAACCCTGCCCCATACCACCAGCAGACCAAGCTCAATCAAAAATAGCGCACCAGCGGAGGAATATCTGACTCTAAGCAGATACGCAAGGCATAATTAAACCACGAATCAAACTAAACTTGTGACCTTACCCAACTCTTAAAAGAAGAGAAGTGGAAGTAAGTCTTTAGTGTATATATTGCCTGATGAGGAGGAAGCCAAGCGCCTTCTTCCAGGTCTATGTACTAGCTGCACCGTGTGCCTATCCCTTTAGTATTCTTGTCTATGTTGTAGAGATCAAAGAGAAGCAAGCTTAGCGCCTTCTCTTTTGGACGTTAGTAACAGTACCAACAGTTCATCCTCTACATGATGTAAGTGATGTTAATCTTCTATTATAGAAGAAGGAGGATGTAACATCACGAATGATTGCTTCTATGTTTATATTACTTCTATACTTATATTGCTTTTGAGCTTATGCTTCTAATGCTTGTATATGCTTGCAGTTGCTTATTATGCATTTTGTTCTAGATGCCTGGGTTTTAATAAACTAATGAAGCCTAGACTCTTTAAAAAAAAGAATATTTTATGATTTTAGTTTAAAAATTAGTTGAATCGAATCGATTCTTTTTAGTTTTCCTTTATTCGTTTTATATTGAATATCACTGATGAAACCTATCTTCACACACTTCATGTTATCTTCTCTTGTTTTGTACGATGGAAAGGCAATGTGGCCTTCATCATTATTTATATCATGTTTAAAAAAAAAATTGTATTGGAGGATCCGAGGCCATATACAAAAGTCGTGATTACATCCATCTAACTAGAAAAGCATCAAGCACAAAACCAAACACTTTGTACTTGTACTTGCAACCGTCTGCACCTCACCTCCATCACCATTAATACAAAATCTCCCACTATAACAATCATTTGTGGAATCGTTAATGCAAGGAGGTAATGCTATATTCCGGTATACTAGGTAATGCTGTGTGAGTTGGTCCAAAATCATAAAAATTACCACTTTATTTCAATGCGTCTGATGGTAAGAATAATTTGGTTCCAGAAACAAATTTTTCTTAACCCTCTAATAGTTATTAGAAATCAACATTATGTAATTAGCAAAGACATCTAACCCCTCACCATTGTTTTTGATTGTAGCATAATATTAATAATATTATATATTATCAATAATATTATAATTATTAGTATTATTATTATATATTATTAATATTATAATTGATAATAGCTAAAAATCACTCTGTGTGACAAAAATGAAAAAAAAATTCTTCAAATCCAAAAAAAAAAATAAGAATAATAAAACACTGCCAGAAATAATGGCTTAACTGCCGCATTAATACTGCAAAACATAAATCTTATTTCTTCTATAACTTAGGCCCTTTGGGTGTGACGTTGTGACGTTATTGATCGTTGATCACTTACAGAAATTTAAGATGGTAGAGAATTGTCCATCTAAGACAATATTCGGGCATGAAATCATAAATGTAACCCTCCCTCAGCTCACACAGTTGCACACCTTTCTCCTTTACCCCAATCCACTCAAAGTTTCACTCTTTAACAGAATGAAGGGTCTCTCTCTAGGATACAGTGCCATTTGTATATAGCTTAAATTGACATAGTTTATGACGAATATGCTTTTAATTTACTCAAATATCAACAACAACAGAAAAGAAAAAAAATTCCAAAGCTGATAAAACTGGAGAATGGTATTTAGATGAGAACGCAAATACTGTAATATGAATAGTCCAACGTCGCAAATCACGCGGCCTATGGTGCTGTGAAATAACGTTAAAAACACTATAATACTCTATATACTAAAGGTAATTGAACTGCTACTGCAAACGATGCAGCCATGGCCGTAGCCACGGAAGGAGAGGGTTATCTGGTTTGAACCCCCCCCCTCACCCTAAAACTTTGGTCAGGCTCGTAAAAAAAGTAACAAAAATAGAAATAAACAAATTTTGCTGCGTTTTGTAAAGGCTTTTTTTGTAAAACCCCTTCCCAAAAACTGCCTTGGATGCAGCTGAACTTTCATTTTATAAATCACGTCTCTTTTTTTTCCAATGGAGAGATCAGGGGAGCCATATGCTAGTTTCTAGGGTAGTAAATACAAATTTACTGTAGTTTTCTTGGTTCCAGGCCCAAAACATCTACTTTAATACCCACAATCATAGGAAGACCCAATCCTTGGAAAACATAGAGGTAACCAAGAAACATATCTCGGCCGGAATGCGAGGCAACAGGCTGCCAAGCCACTGGGCGGTAACCCGCAGCATATACCCAAAATTTAGGAATTAATTACCCCAAATATTAGATAAGCTGCCTCAGATTAATCACATGAAATTAACAGCTTCTGTGGCAGTTTGGAATTAACAGGAGTTAAATTATGAGATTCTTTTGGATTTTGGTTGATATGGGTCTCCAGTCAAGGAGTGTTTGTTCAAGGAATTTAGGACCCCAAGCCGTCAAGGTCTAGACACTAATAGGAATTGATACTTTATTTCAGTGGCTAGACCACAAATGCCAACAGTATATAATTTCGTTGGGAAAGTCTTCTTGACTGTAGCTATGCGCCTATAAAATGGGGCATACTAGGGCATGGTTCTAATTCTTGCCTAGAATCATACAAAATTATTGGACAATTCTGGCTGTATGCTTCTGAAAATCCTAATTCCCATTTTTTATTGGTTTGAAGTACTTACTCCATAAGTTTCAAGCCTCGGTAAAACAAAACAAAACCAAAAAATCAAACTGCATGTCAACTAAAAAGCTGGCAGTGAGAAGAAGGGGAGTTATAGTCATAACCCCCTTTTAGTATACCAACGATTTAGAATTTTTATATAGTTTCAGTTAAAAGAGGGTACAAAATGTCTAGCTCTTAGCTGGGGTTTGGCAGTTAAAAGGGTAACACATTTTTATTTATCAGGGTGAATGTTCTCAAACACGCATTGCACTCCCGGCCATAGGCAGAGAATCAGGAGATCTATACCTGCGTTCGATAGATAGTTAGTTAGTTATACAGTGAGCTGGAACTATATTTCTTAAAGTAATTTCTTTTCTTTTCTAGTTGTTAAAAATCTCGTTTTACTCAGTTCATTATTGCAGCATGGTTTTTTCCATTGAATTGTTTTTTTTTCTGATGTATTTCAAATAAATATTGATATTGTCTTGAAAATATTTAATAATTATATAGCTCCAATCAGGAACTCACGCATGACTTTTATTAGAGAGGAGGGGGCCCACGGATTCGAAGAATGCTGAAGATAAACAAAACATAAGGAGAATACGTGCAATTATTAGAAAATATCAAAATTTCGATTTCAAGGAGGTACAGTCCCAATATGCATAATTTTCGAAGAGGGAGAGGAGCGGAATAGACACACAAAGGGTTACAATCCTGGTAAAATTAACAATATATAATGTAACCTGCCCGAGAACCATAGAGGAGAGATTTCAAGCTCTTAAATACAAAAATACGAAATTTCGTATTTTTGTTTATCGAGAATACAGTTTAAGGATTCGTGTTTATTTTCTATATATACTAGTTTTGTAAATTCATTCTATATATATATATATATATATATATATATATATATATATATATATATATATATATATATATATATATATATATATATATATATATATATATATATATATCCCACTTGAGGAGTGGCGCCCCTCGAGGAAATTATAGCCTAGTAAACGTCACAGCATTCACACGGGATTCTCATTAATGGATAATTATTCTGGGCTTGGTCTGTTTTGATGGGCGTTTTGGGGCTGAAAAACCTCTTCCTAGCTAATTTATCTACTATGGGTTGCCTCCCCGTAGTAGTATAATATTTGTAGGAATGAATATATAATGAGTCAGAGGTAGTAGGCTCGAGATTGTCAGTAAAGGATTTCGACTCTTGTTGATAGAAAAGCATCACCAAGTGCTGAAAACTATGTTGTGACCAAGGCAGGCCCAGGAATGCACAAAGCCTCCATTCATACTTGGAGGTCCCAGGGACTTCTTGCTGTCCGGTTCTAAGCCGGCTTAAATGCTTCGGTGTAGACTTGAGAAGATATGTTGATCCCCATCCTGTACTGGTATCATTACTTTTGCTGAGGCAAAAAAACTTCAATGATTTAAAGAACATGAAAATTGGAACTTGTACGACGTTAAAAAATTACTATCGTATCGACATTTTGACTGAGGAATTCAGAACATCAGAACTGGATTTATTAGGAGCCTCAGAAACTCATATCCCACAGGTAAAAGGAATAAAATTAGGTGATATAGAATTTGTTTAGTCAGGCAGGGAGGATAGGGTATATAGGTAGGGAGTAGGGCTTATGATGAATAAGGAAGCTGCTAAGTCTTGTTTAGGCTGGGAAGGTATTAATAATAGAATACTAATTGATCATTTTATGACTAAGAAGTTCAAGGTATCAGTTATAGAAGTATATACCCCTGTAGAACCGACTGACGAAGACACTAGTGACTCAGATGAATTGTACTTACAGTCACAGGAGCAAATAGACAGGGTCCCAAGTAAAATAAGGTGTTTTTACTAAGAGATTTTACCGCCCAGGTAGGTAGAAATAGGGATAGATGGCATCCTAGCGCAGGTAAATTTGGTGTAGGAAATGAAAACAGTAATGGCTACAGACTTTTGCAATTTCTTACGTATAACAAGCTAGTCATAACCAATACGGTGTTTGGTTATATATTGGCCCATAAGTTCACATGGTATTCACGTGATGGCAAGACAGCAAACCTTATTGACTATGTTATAGTAAACCGAAGACTGGCAGGATCAATGCGAAATACTAGGGTATATAGGAATGCTGTTATTGATGTTACAAATAAAGATCACCATCTAGTAGTGTCTAGGGTTAACTTAAAGCTGAAATTTTTGAAGGGTAAATACGACCCGGAAAGTTATAATGTTGTTAGACTCCAGGATGAGAATTTGAGAAAAAATTTTCGTAGAACCGTTGAATACTAGACTGATGGTGAATTAGACTGATTGATGATATGAAGAAACTTAGGACTGCAGCTAGGAAAACTAGTGAAAAGGCCTTATGTTTAATATAGAGGAGAAGGGAATTGTACAAGAATTATCTGAATGATAGATTATATGAAAACAAAAGGATTGAAATTAAAGTGGAGAAAACATTAAAATATGAACTAAGGAGGTGTGAAGTAGAGGTCATGAATAAAATTGTCGAGGATCTGGAAGATGCAGCTAGACTGCATAATAGTAAAATATTGTACTGGCAGGTTAATCAATTGAGAGGGAGCAGTAATTCCGCACTTGCCTCAGTTTAAGATAGAAACAGGGTCACAATTAGTGATAAGAGAAGAGTTAAAGAGCGATGGGCAGAACATTTTGAGAATGTGTTAAACCAAGAAAGAGTTGCAAGAAAAGATATAGAGGAAGATAAAAAAATTTTGTGATACCTTGGATGTGAAGAAAGATTTGGTTTGTGAGGAAGAATTAGCGACAGTATTCAAAGGATTAACAAATAATAAGGCTCCAGCTGTTGATAGTTTGGCGAATGAGTTGGTATTTTCTGAAAAAGTACCTAACGATTTTATGAAAAATGTCGACTCTTAGGTTAATAACTGAGAAGTTCCAGAGTTGTCAAACACCTTTTGCATAGATAATGATATATATATAGGCCTAAACATGTTGTTTATTACATATTTTTTGAATATATTCAATTTATTTTACTGATTATTCACAAGACTGATTATTTAAAAAAAAGAAAATTCTTTTCAAATAGTAAATGCTTTAGTCTATTTCACAGCATAGTTATCATGCCTCTTAACTAATTGTAAAGTAACCTCTGAATAAAAACTTGCCGCCTGTTCCACCAACCAGGAATTCACTTCCGCTTTTACGTCGTCATCATCACTGCAACGCTTGCCACTGAGGTGTTACTTGAGGTGGAGAAACGGATGGTATTCACTCGACGCCAGATCAGGACTGTTTTGTGGTTGATCTAAAACTTCCCAGCCAAAACTGTCCAACAAATTACGGGTCTGACCAGCAGTGTGAGGTCTTGCATTGTCATGAATAAGGACAATTTCCTTTGTCAGCAAGCCAAGTCTTTTTTTTTTTTTTTTTTTTTTTTTTTTTTATTGCTCTGCAGAGCTTTCTGAGGAATAGGCAGTATGCCTCTGCATTGATAGTGGTTTCTCTGTTGCATGAAGTCGACCAAAAAAACACCATGCCTATTCTCAAACACCAACACCATGATTTTGTGCTGAGAGAGAGGATGTTCGCCCTTCAAATTTTCAGGAGAGTGTGTGTGTGTGTTTCCATTCCATGTTTTGTTGCTCTGACTTGGGCGTGAATGTGATATGTAAAACCCATGTTTCGTCTCCAGTTCAACTAGTTGCCACCCCAGTGACAACTGTTAAAAAGATGACGACGACGTAAAAAAAAGCAGTGAACTCTTGGCTATTGGAGTTGGCGGCAATACTTAAGATTAGTTGATAGGCATAATAAGTGTTTAAGTGTTTCAAAAAACTTGGTAACTATGTCAAAAAATAGAGTAAATCATGCACTTTCTGAAAATAAACTTACTTTTTTTAAATAATCTTTCCTTATGTAATATTCTAATATTCTTTAATTCTTTCCTAATATGTACTAATGTTAACACAGACCTTAATTAAAAAACACACCTAGTATTTAATAACAGGAATCAATTGCATTCAAACATCAAGGCATTGTGATAAAAAGATGAACTTGAGAATAAAGCATAAGGTTTGATGAAGGTGAGAGCAATATAGAAAACTTTAGTATAAGGAGCACCAGATGAGGAGATTGCAGCACACCTCAGATTTTGAATTACCCTTTATTTGAATTTAAGAACCAGCCAGGAATTAAATATATAAAAAGTTTTTCAATTGGAAGAAGACAGCAACATATAAATTTAAAACGAATACTTGATATCCTCTATGTGATAAGCACTGCAAGCTAGCATCTAAATTTCTTTCCCTATTTCTTAGAGATGGAATCCTCTAAAACAAACGCAATGTGAGAAGCTGTATGAATTTCTATAAGACTACACCATGTGAATGAAAGAGAATAACTATCCTTCATGTCTGCTTTAAACATTAAAATCTTGAATTTCTAATATTCCGCTTCTAAAGCAGACCCTGCTTCTAAAGAGCATCTTAATATCCTGCTTCTAAAGAGCAGGGTTGCAGCAATTCCACTAGAATGTAGGACATACTTTAAACTTAATGTTATTCTCAATTTTCACTTGAAACTTGAGTTACTCCCATCCCCCTGTTCACATGCTTGTCTTTATGTATTTCTTTTTTTTTCTTGGCAGAAAAATAAAAAATAGACATACACTGACCCGTTTTCTTCCATAGATCTATTGAAGTCAAAGCTGGTAGTTCTAGCTTCAGAGCCCCAATGGCTTCCAGCTCATTGTCTATGATTTTGCATATTTTCTCTACAGCTCTAAATCCCATCGGTAAAAAAGAGTATAGCCCATTTCCAGTGGGTGAGACAAGACCATTTTCTAGGAGCAGCTAAAAAAAAAGAAAATGAAAATCATGCTATGAAAAAGAAAACTTCCACATGCAACAGCTAATACAAGGGTAGGAGGGGTAGAGGAACCCCACATTAAGATTAACCCTATAATTCTATGAAAATCTTGGTTACAAAAAGCTTATAAGTGACAAAAACTTAGATATTGTCGTTAATTGTGCCCATAAAAATTTTTCAGAGCATTGAAACTCTTTAAAACTTATTGAGCATCCCCTCCTCCGATGAACATGGAGTATGTGTAACTACACTTCGATAGATTAAAACATGATACAATGATTTTTTTTTTTCTCATGATATCCAAAATTGATTCTTCCTCAAAGACAAAGGAGTTCCTCTGGGGAAAGGTAAACAAACATATATGTGAGGAGGGAAAAGGGTCAAGGGGGCCTGAAAATGAGCCAAAAACCTGTTATCATTGATCAGTTTGGAATTTAAAGCTACAAGTCCTAGGGAAGCATGAACTTAATGTAAAAGATGCAGCCTTAAAAAGCACATTCTCGGTTATTAAATCTTCAGAATTGTTTTTGTTAAAAATGTGTTGGGCCTAACAGGGCAAACCCCTTTTTTTCCAAATTAAGATTTGGAAAACCACAAATAAGTCTTTGCTGATCAACTATAAAATTACACGTAGATAGGGCCAAGAAAACCTTAACAAAAATGAAAAATTTGAAAAAAATTGGATCGCATTGGATTTGTGATGCCAGAAAATGGGCGCTTAAAATTTTGCTCTATCTCTTTTGTTAGTTCAAATGTGACTTGTTCTTAAAATACTCCTTAAATTGGCCTTGCTTAACTAATAGCTATAAAATCTTCCAGTTGTGCAAAAAATAGCACAAAGGAAACAACATTTGAATTTACTAACAATGCAGATCTGAAATTCTCTTGGCTCCCATTCCTGTCTAGATTATTAAAAGACAAAAGCCACACAACAAATACTAACGATAGTATTTTAAAAAAGCAAACATGTTTTATACAGACAAATATTTAAGACTATATCAATACTGTATCAATTTATGACACCTACAAATGGGCTACAGATATTTTTGTCTGACAGGCTTGAAACTTATAGGGTATATAGACAAGGATAGGTAGATTTCACTGAACACAAGGATACTTTGAAGTTTAGTTGTATTTATAAGTGACAGCTGAAACTGCCCCATCAAAATTTATCTTTTTTGATTGACTCAAACTCACAGGACATATATATGTATGTATGTATGTATGTATGTATATATTTATTTACCATTAAAAGAAACAGATGGAGTATAAGATAAAAAGCAAAAAACACACTACAAAAAAATACACAAACACAAGAAAAATAAAGAAAAAATGGATATCTAACTACAAAAAACAAAAGCTATTGCCTCAAAATAATTGCCCAAGGATGAGTAACGATATTAGAGTTATATCTGGCGATCTGGGCTATTATCGCTTCATTAGGGTCGATAATCCCATACCGACTTGTTACAATACGGTTACTTGTCCATGGTGGAAGCCGTAAGAGGTACTTCGCATATTTATAATATGTAGACCGCAATTCATTCTTGTCTTCCTTTTGGAATATCCTCCAAAAGGGACTCAAATACAGATAATGGGGTAGTGCCATTGCATTATAGAGATGGGCCAAAATCCGCCGATCAAACTGACGCTTATAAACTACAACACGGCTATACGCTAAAGAGATCCGTTTCTGCAGATGACTCTGCAAAAGATGACGCGTTTCAAGCATAGACCGACCAATAGGGATCCCCAAATAAACTATGTGTTTGGCAAGCCGAACAGTAGCACCACCCAGCCTAACATCAACAGCAGACCCTTGCTTAGCATTAAACAACAACACATCTGACTCCTTTTCATTAAACTGAAGGCCTATTTTTCCATATTCTACTTGAAACTGGATAACATTCTCCTCTAAACCGCGAAGGAGGCGGCTCAGATTAAGTACGTCGTCTGCATAGCTTATTAATGATAGATCAATCCCTCTCAGAATGTATGTCAGATTTGACTTAGATTGCGGTTTAACGATGCTGTTATTAAATGCGGTAGGTCAATGCACCCTGCCTTACACCTTTTTTAACGGGAAGCACCGGGTTATTTGTCAGGTTTAGTGTTGTCGGTAGCTTAAGCCTAGCTTTTAAATTTTTATACATATCATATAAAGGGTTTAACATACTTGGGTCAACACCTGCTAGGCCCATATCTAAAATAATCTGCTCATGAATTAGTGAATCGAAGGCCCTTCTGACATCATGCCCAGCGAGAGCTATGCTCTCACCGCTTTTCTCAGCATCTATCAAAGCCGAAACAAGAGCAGAAAGAGCATGGCCACAACCTAGACTAGGCTGAAAACCGAATTGATGGTCAGGAACTGTGTATTTTGACCGCAGTTCATCAACAATAAGTGCCTCAAATAACTTACAAAAAACTGTAGCTAAAGTTATAGGTCGGAATGACGAGCATTGGCTAAGTGGCTTTCCCTTTTTAGGCACAGGTGTTAATATTCCTACTGAAAAAGAATCAGGCACTATACACAGTTTAAAAATTATTTGGAAAAGCAGGGCAAAGTGCTCAAGGAACAACTCGCTGCAAAACAGCAGGTGCTGAATTGATATACCATCACAACCGTGCGATTTCTTTTTTTTTTAGTTTTCTAATAGCAGTACGGATAGAACACCTAGTAATTATAACACCCGGACTGTTTTCTTCTTGCTTACGTGAGAAGAAATCATCCAGTTTCACACCGAAGCTTTTTTGTAGCCTGATATCAGGAGCCGAAAACTCATTTCTAAAATGCTGAACCCAGTTATCTCGAGATATTGAGGTCAATGTTACATGAGATCTTTCTTTAAACAATGAAGACCAAAGTTTATTTGAGTAGGTAAGGATAGCCTGAGATGATGAACGAATAATTACACTACGGTGTAGTGAAAGTTCTTTCGCGAATTTACGTTTACTATGAATTTGAAACTTATTCACCCACCCGCCTCGTGGACAGCCAGCCTCACGCCAAACCGACAGCCAAAATTTTGCCGAATTACACGTGTTTTGCAGATTCACATTTGCAAACCAGCCTGGTACTTCGGTACCAGGCCACACCCGTCTAGATGGTACAGCTGACTGTTCAGCGAGACGCAATGCGTGTACAAGCTCACTACAATAAATATTCAACCGAATTCGTGACTCTACCGGATAGTTCTTTGAACTAACCATCAGCAGATCAATAGGAACACGGATTTTTGAAGCAAGTTCATCACAAGTCGACTGAAATGAACTCATAGACGCACGTTTCCAATCACAAACAAAATAAGGAGGCTTCTGGAGCCTTCCAGGAGGAGGCGAAAAACTAGTATTTAAATCAATATTGAAAAACAACGGAAAATCAGAAACAAGAATCTCATTCGGTGTAACTGATCGAGTGTGTATAACATGATCTAGGTTTGACATACTTCCCGAGTTATGAATATATGAAAAACTCTTATTATTAGACGCGAGTATAAATTCATCACCTAGCATACCGAGTAGCATACTAGCACGATTAGAACTGTTGTTGCCGCTCATGTTTTCAAGATCACAGTTAAAGTCACCTGTTATCAGACACGAAAGTCCATACTTTTTTATTTTATCAATATACTTCAATAGCCTTGCAATACTTATGGCAAACAGTCTATCTGATCGATCATCACGATAGTCCGTAGGGAGGTAAACATTCACTATAACCATATCTTGGATTTTGACAGCGAGAAAGTCTAATGCAGAGTCAAACATAGAAGTGGATAGAGAGGATCTAACGTAAGTCGCAAGGCCACCAGATGGCCGGCCATGAGTGCGGGAGCGTTTGGCTGCGACTGTAAAAACTTGATGGTTTGGTGACAGGTTCAATAAGGTAGGGCTGAGAGAGGTTGCAAAATGTTCTTGCAAACACACAATATCATATCTTGAAAGAAGGTCCTCAATAAAAACATACCAGTTAAAGAGATTTCCATTTAAATTCCACGTTGCAACTGCATGCTTAGTACAAGCGGGTTCTAGATTCATTTTGGTAGGGAATTCATATTGATAATTGCTTTATTAGCCAGACATCTTATGTTATAGAATGTATGGCCTTTCTTTTTGCATAAGATTCAGAACATATCTTTAGTGCAAAAATTGTCCTTTGTGGATGTGTGATCAGAAGCACCACAACGACCACATATAGGCGTCAATACGCAATTAGTCGCTAAGTGACCAACTCTATGGCACGAATAACATCTTTTTGGGAGAAATTTGAATTCTACAGTAGGCAGCTTCTCATAACCAACTCGGACTGAGACTGCAAGAAAGTCTTCGAGATCCTTCCTGGTCCCGAAATACAGCTTGAACACTTTGGAGCGCTCAAAGCTACCGATTTCTATTGCTTTAATGCACTTGGAACAGGGGATTCTATATCAGTATGGGTCATACTAGGTGGAACCTGTTTCAATACATCAATAAACATTTTCTCTTTGAGCATGGCAGAGACCTCAGGCTTACTAGCTTTCATTTTTTCAACGGTCTTTTCAGCAGAAGATTTGAACTTGACGAAAAATTTCCAGTCCTGTATAACAAACTTCGGCAGTTCCACTGAATTCTTATCACAGTAGTCTAAAACTTTCAAAATGTCTGCAAATGTATCAGCAACTTTCAGCCTTAGCATAATTCGCCACAGACCAAATCGTTTTCTTTGCTTCGCTCACCAAATCGTCGGCGAAAAAATCGCAACCAGTTTTGATAATATCGGCATTTGCATTTCCTTTTGATTTCGCCCGCACGGCAAAATTTAGTACAGCGTTATGTACTAGTCTATTCGGCTGCATCCCATGAAACGAATCCAGTTCACACGCAGTTCCTGACTCAACGTCAGCTAATCCATTAATTAGCAAAACAAACAAATCCAATCTTTTTTGCACAATTTCACAGTAAACACAGGTAGATTGGTATTTGTACGAGTGACGTAGTTAATGTGATTCAATCTTTACAATTTCATAATAGTTTATCCTTGTAACTTGAAAAAATAATCCGTCTAATTAAGCTTATGTTCACGCTTCAAGAGCAAGGTAATATACAGAAAAATGTTGTTTTTTGTTCGTCTGCACTGAATGAAAGCTAGCTGAACACTATATATCAAAATTTATATATAATCAAAATTTAAATCAAAATTTAGCTTTTTTGATGGACTCAAACTCACAGGACATATAGGCAAAGACAAGGTAACTTCAATGAAGACAAGGATGTTTTGGAGTTTGGTTGTATTTATAAGTGACAGGTGAAACTGTGCCAATAAAATTTAGCTTTTTTTGATTGGCTCAAACTCACAGGACATATACACAAGGACAAGGGAACTATTTTGGAGTTTGGTTGTATTTATAAGTGTCAGCTGAAATTGTGCAATCAAAATTTAGCTTTTTCTTTATTGGCTCAAACTCACAGGACATACAGACAAGGACAAGGGAACTTCAATGAAGACGAGGATATTTTGGAGTTTGGATGTATTTATAAGTGACAGCTGAAACTGCACCATTAAAATTTAGCTGTTTTTGATTGGTCCAAACTTACAGAACATATAGACAAGGACCAGGGAACTTCAATGAAGACAAGGATATTTTGGGGTTTGGTTGTATTTATAAGTGATAGCTGAAACTGTTCCAATAAAATTTAGCTTTTTTTCATTGGCAACAAAACTTAGCTTTTTTTGATTGGCTCAAACTCACAGGACATATAGACAAGGACAAGGGAACTTCAATGAAGATAAGGATATTTTGGACTTGGGTTGTATTTAGAAGTGACAGCTGAAACTGTGCCATCAAAATCTAGCTTTTTTTTGATTGGCTTAAACTGACAGGACATATAGATAAGGACAAGGGAACTTAGATAACTTCAAAGACCACACTTGAAGACGGAAAGTAGACTTTAAATGCTCAGGACTTGCCACACTGTACTGTTTTAGTGCACTTGGGAATTAACTGTTTCAGCAACAGTTCGTCTAAATCTTCTGGCACTCGCTTAACCGCCAAGACAAAAGCAGGCTCCTTGAGGGAAATGTTGAGCGATGGTTCGGGGCGCTGAACATTTTCAACTATCTGGACTGCAGTTTTCTTGGACCAAACCACAAGTTTCCACTCGTCATCAGAGCGGCGTAACTTGGCTATATTGTTCGGATTTGGACACACCTTGTCAATGAATGTTTTTCATTCATTAAGGTCTTCTAAGTCTTATGGGGGATTCTTAAGTATCACAGAGTAAAGTGTTGAGGGGGTGCGGATTGAGGAGGCCAAGACTTGTCAGGGAGGCTGGCCAGGACGCGGCTAGCATTCAACATAAATCTGTCTAATTTTCTTGAAAGTTCATTTACTTTCGAAACTACTGTGGCATGAACAGATGCCAATGACAGATACTTCACACGGACTGAAAATTACAAGCTTCGGGATCAGAACATTTTGCTTTACCGCTATGACTAGCAACTTGTTCATATCAGTCATATTGTCATCATCCTTGACATACAAAACCATCTGGGTTTGGATATCCAGCTCACAACAAAGGGTCTTCTTAGCTTGTAAAACTGAATTGTATTCAAAGTAATTAATAGCACTCTTGATGATCAGATCAAATTTTACCCCTTCTCTGAGTGACCTACTCAAAAAGGTCAGAACAAGGCTGAACACCAATTTTTCAGCTATCTTACTTCACTTGTAAGCGGCCACAACCTAAATCGTAATCCATAAATCAAAGTCCAGAGACAGTCGTTTAATCCATAATGTAATGGAATTTTATTTAGGTCAAGACCTATAATCCTTTGCCAAAGATTGGGAAATCTCAAGGATTAAACTCACTTGAAAAACTTACTGGTTTGATAATGAAATATCCAATTTAGCGCAAGTGTGTTCACCATGAACTCTGAACAAACACTTATGGAGTGGATGGTTGTTTACAATTCAGGTTGGATGGGGCTCATTCAATTAGAAGTCAGAAGATCTAGTACCATTTTTAAAGCCAAAAGAAAAACAAGGACAACCAGCCCTTCCCCCACAATCCTATCATTCCCCCAAACATATCCAATCAAAATTTTAAGAGAACTGTTTTGTTCAGAATTATTGAAAGGTCCAGTAGCCACTTTGACTGAAAGCCATCAAGTCTGCTTAGACTGCAGAATCTTATGCAAGTTAACTTGGTAGAACTTTTGAAATTCAATGAAAGTATGTTGCCTCTTGTGACTAAAAACCTCTAGGGAAGAAAAGAGACTGACATTTTTATAGATTTTTACATATAATAGCTGTTCCATTTTGTCTTTTCTCAAGTTCATTTTTTTAAGCAAAGTAATTTAACCTAGTTTCATATGACAACTTTATAGTTACATAGTACAGCAGTCAGGGTACTATCAATGAGCATCAACTGGCAATCAATCACATTAAAATAATCATCTCGTAAATAAAAACATTCCTTATCAACAAAAAAGTCACGATCCTATGGAAAGTACATATGTTTGATGTGTTATTAAAAGGTGATAGATCACCTTGTATCCTAAGTTTGTTCAATTTTTGGTATCATTAGAGGGTAGCAGTAGCTATTGATTGCAGTTCAATTATGAAGAATCAGAATGAGGCAGGGAGGCTGTGGAAACAGGAGAAGGTAAAGAAGTTTTAATGAAAATAACACGCAAATTGCTCTTATCTGGATAACTAACCAAGTTTTGGTAAAAGTGCAGAAAATGGAAGAAAAAGGGGTTCCTGACAAAAACATCTTATTCACTACTATAAACTATTCAGAATGTGCTCTAAAGTTGCAGAGGGCTGTCTAGTAGAAGCAGGATATAAACAATTATTGCTGCATGTCCTAGTTTAATTGAGCAGCACCTCTGCACCTTTGACTGTAGGGGTCCCTAATTTGCACCTTTACCAGGTTTTCGTTGTTATTAGTAGTGTTGAAAAGAATTTTGGACCCTTCTTCTCCTTGACTTCTAGATCAATTTAGTTATTATTGTCGTCTTCTAGAATGCTCTATCCAGCATAGAAAAAGCAGTCAAACATAATTAACTTACGAATTGACTGTGCAAAAGACTCTTAACACACTTTATGGCATGTCCAGACTATTAGCTTTCTGGAAAAATGAGATACTAAACTACTTCTGTTGCATTTTTTTCAAGTTGGAAGACGATTTTCTTGGGCCAAAACCCTAGCAATTCCTTAAAATTCCAGAAGACTTGTTATGATCTCTAAAATCCCCAAATCCCTAAATGGAAAATTTAGCCCCTCAAAAATCACAATTATAGAGGGTAAATTCCTAGAATGGCAACACTGCCCTGGGGGTTGCATTGACCCTGGATTTTTTGTTATTTGATGATTACACTATTTTTCAAAATTGGCTATCACAAAATTTGTATTAGATGAGTTTGGGGGAAATAATACAACAAATTCTCTAGGGATAAAACATGAGTTGTAAAATGTGTCCCATGGGCATATAAGTTTTAAGGGAAGGGATGGTTGTATAAACTATGTAGGGGGCTCATTTGACTGTAAACCAGAATTTCTAGTGCCCTTTTAAGAGTCAAAAGTGATTGCTGGGCAATACCAACCCCCCACCACCCAAGGCCCTTTTCCCCCAAATGCATCTATATCAAACTTTTTAGATAGCTATTTTGTGCAAAATGGGGGGCTCATTTGACTGTAAACCAGAATTTCTAGTGCCCTTTTTAAGAGTCAGAAGTGATTGGTGGGCAATACCAACCCCCACCACCCAAGGCCCTTTTCCCCCAAATGCATCTATTCAAAATTTTTATATAGCTATTTTGTGCAAAATAGTTTAGAGATCAAATAACAAAAACTCCAGGTCAACAAAACCCCTCAGAGCCCAGGGGCAAGTGTCATAAGCTATACCCTAGGGGCATATAAGATTTTTTTATAAGGGGTGGTTGTATAAACTTTAGGAAGGGCTCATTTAGTTGGAAATTGAAAGTTGTAGCTACCTTTTTATGAGTCACCAAAAGTGATCAGGGAGCATCCACCCCCCCATGCCTTTTCCCCCTAATGCATCCAATGAAAATGATGAGATAACCATTTTTTTCAAAATAGTCCAAAATTCAAATTTACTATTACTTAGGGGTTTAGAAATCCTCCATAACACACAGGACAGAAACTGTAACTTATGTAAGTTGTAAGTTTGTAAGAATCAAAAGCGATCAAAAAGTAACAAGCTACCTCCTCTTGTGCCTTTTCCCCCAAATGCATTTTGTCAAAATTTTGGAATAGTCACTTTGTTCAAAACAGTCCAAAATTCAAATTACCATAACTTAGAGGCTAAGAAGGGCTAATAAATCCTCCTTAGCCCCCAGGGAAAGAATTGTAATTTATGTAAGTTGCCCATTATTATAATATAAGGTTTTTGTGGAATGGGTGGTTGTATCAACTTTGGAGGGGGCTCATTTGACAGGATATTGGAACTACTAGCTGTTTCCTAAGAGTCAAAAATGATCAATGGGCAACTAGCCCACACCCCACTTTCCCAAAGGTCATCTGGTCTAAATTTTGAGATATCAATAGTTCACAGGCCAATTAAATATGTTTCCATGCTTGACCCCCCCCCCCAGGGAAATCTGAGTTACAGAACTTATTCACTGTTACATTGATACTTGTATTTAGAGATTTATCTGGTAACTTTGATTTACAGTGCAAGGGCAAGTTGCTTCTTGTTACTTTGATAGATTATTTACTTTGATGCTTTCTTTACTTTGATACTAGTTTTGATACTTTGATGTTGAAAAAAAAAAACATTTTGTTTTGAAATAAAGAATCTTTTTAAACTTGAAACTTTTTGCAATAAAAAAAAACGAAAATTAATTAAAAACTTTTCAAAAAAGAAGTTTTCCAAAAAAAAGTAAAGGACACATTAAACTCAAGATCAGCAGATACAAATGCATTTAAAATTCAAACTCAAAACAACCAGAAATTACTATTTTAATAAATGAAATCCAAAATGGATAGAAATTAAATAAACAGCCATAGCAAAAAAACATACAACAGGTACTAATATAAATGAATAAATAAATCTTAAAACAGGTAAAGCATAAATTGAATATACAAATCAAGCTTAAAATGAACAAAAATATTTTGCTACTGAAGCACAAATGAAACCCAGAAACAAAAAGAAATTAAATAAACAATCATAACAAGCAAACATACAATAGATACTAATATAAATGAGTAAATAAAACTTAAAACGAGTGAAGCTTGAATTCGATATGCAAATCCAGCTTGAAACAAACAAAAATCTCTACAAACAAGAGTTTAGGTTTTACCTCCTTCTCTCACAGTAAAAGTGTAAAACCTACTGCAACATTGGAACTTTACTGAAACTATTTGTGTCTTAAACAGTCTTGAAAAATATAAATGAAATCAAACTGAATGTTTGATATATAATGCTATAAATTGTTGAAAGATCATCAGTCCAAGATTTTATTTCATTGTAATTTTATTTTCATTTTCAATGTTGCAATAACTGGAAAAGAGTATATTTACAATATAATCTGTTTTCAGTAAAGCAGCAATGGCATAGTATGCTTTAGACTTTTACAGTTAGGGAAGGGGACAGTATCCAAACTTCTGTTTGTTGTGAAGCTATAGTCACCTTGAACAGTTTTGGAAAGGAACCAATAAAATTAAACTGAATATTTCATATAATGACGTTAATTACTGAAAGCTCATCAGTTCAAAATTTAAATTTACTGTAATTTTTATGTTTATTTTCAATGTTGTAATAAGTACAAAAGAAATTTTTTTTAATTTGATTTGTTTTTAGTAAAGTGCCAATGATGCAGTAGATTTAGACTTCTACAGTGAAAGAAGGAGGAAAACCCTAACTCTTGTTTGCAAAGATTTTTGTTTCTTTCAAGCTTGATTTGCTGATTCAATTTAAGTTTTGCTTGTTTTAAGATTGAATTATTCATTTATATTAGTACCTATTGTATGTTCGTTTGCTGTGATTGTTTATTTAATTTCTCTTTGTTTTGTGTTTCATTTATGCTTCAATAGCAAAATATTTTTGTTTATTTTAAGCTTGGTTTGCATATGCAATTTAACCTTAAATTGTTTTAAGACTTATTGATTCATTTATATTAGTACCTGCTGAATGTTTTATTGCTATGATTGTTTGTTTAATTTCTGTCCATTTTGGGTTTCATTTATTCTTTAATAGTAATTTCTGGTTGTTTTAAGTTTAAATTTTAGCAGATATTTGTATCTGTTGATCTTAAGTTTAATATGGCCTTTACTTTTCTTTGAAAGATTTCTTTTTTCAAAAAAAAATTTTAATTAATTTTAAGAAAACTGGGTAAACTTCTATACAAGTTACTTTTTGCTATCTTATACAGGAGTTAGGTTGGGAAAATGAAATTTTTAGGGATGGATCTGCTGACTAAAGTATGACCATGGAATTTTTTTTTTAAGTACCTACCTCTGCTCCTTCTCTCTCTAAAGGGCACTGACCTATGATGACCTACAAAAATCTTAGCATTATAAAAGTGAAACCTTACAAAACAGATCCTGTAAAATAAAGTATAAAAAAAGCATTTTTAGTCTCACAATTTTATTTAGTCCCAACCTATGATGTTTCAAAGATCTGCAAATACATTTCCTAAATTGGAAAAAATGTATATTAATGGATTAAAATTCTATGGTGAAATTCTAGTTTAGCTACTTTTTGCTATCTTGGAAAGGGTTTAGGTTAGGAAAATGAGACTTTCAGCAATGAATCCTGGGGCAAAAACAGGCTCAGGGAAGATATCACCAAACTTCTATGTCAACCCTTATCTGAGTTCTAAGTCTTAGAAATTTGCCTACTTGACAGGTCTTTAACTATTATAATTTTGACAAAAAAAAAAATTAATGTAATTTTCAGTTTCTTTTTCTCTGGTTTTAGTTCTTAAGATGCAGTTCATGTTATTTGAGCAGAATTTTAAGCCATGTAAATGTTGTTGTTTTTAGTCTAGGAAATGTAATTGCAGATCTTTGAAACCTCATAAATTAAGATTGAGCAAAGTTTTGAACCTGAAAACAGCTTTCTTGTACTTCATTTAAGTAAAAGATATGTTTTGCAAGGTACCACTTTCATAACACAAAGAGTTCCCTCTAGAGAGAAAGGAGTGGAGGTAAATGCTTCAAGATACCTTTTGGGGGCAGACTTTAGTCTGTAGAAAGTTCCCAAAAGTTTAATTTTCCAAACCTAACCCTTTTCTAATGTAGCAAAATGCAGCTAAACTAAAATTTTACCAATTCTACACAAAATACAGGAATTAGATAGCCAAAAGTAGCCTGTCTAGAATTTTACCAAAAAATGTAAGATAAATCACTTTTAAAGTCAGAATAATATTATTTGGTACTGCTAGTTGGTTGATTACCAAAGAATCTTGTGGAAAATGCAGTAGTTGGCTAGTACTAGGCTACCAAGACCTCAATTTAGAAAATTAAACTAATAGTAATATAATAGGCCTAATTAGGTAGCCTATAATTCTAGCTTAGCTACTTTCTGCTATCTTGGAAAGGTGTTAGGTTAGGAAAATGAAACTTTCAGAAATCCAGGGCTAAAAACTGTTGTTTTGTCAAAATTACAATAGGTATAGACCTGTCATGTAGGCAAACTTCAGTGCCCTCTAGAAGGAGAAGGAGTGGAGGTGAGTACTTTAAATACTTCCCAGAAATGTATTTGCATATCTTTAAAGCCTTATAAATTGGGATTGAGCAAAGTTATGAAGCAAAAAACAATTTGTTGTACTTTATTCAAGCAGGAGATATATTTTGCAAGGTTTAACTTTGATAACCCACATGTTTTTAAAGGTCATCAGAGGTCAGGACCATCTAGAGGAAGAGGGAGTGGAGGTAGGTACTTCAGAATACCTTTCCAGGATATACTTTAGCCTGTAGACCCATCCCTGAAAGTTTCATTTTCCTAACCTAACCCATTCCCAAGATAGCAAGAAGTCACTAAACTAGAATTTTACTGTGTGGGTAGGCTAGGTGTTCTGGGAAGGTGTTGCCAAGCTTCTAGGTTAGCCCTTTTCTGATTTCTTCATCTTAAAAATTTGTCTACTGGACACATTTATAGGCTACCTATTAAAATTTTAACAAAACAGCATTTAACCCTAATTTTCAGTTTCCTTTTCTCTGGTTTTAGTTCTGTATAGGCAATTCTGTTATTTGAGTAGAATTTTAGCCATATCAATATATATCTTCTAAATTTAAGAATTGTAGGCCCTATTTGCAGATATTTGAACCTCATAAAATTAGATTGAGGAAACTTGTGAAGCTGAAAGCAGGTTTACTGTACTTCATTTCAGCAGAAAGTCTTTTTTGTATGGTTTCACTTTCATAGCACAAACATTTTATCAGTCATCAAAGGTCACTGCTCTCTTGAGGGAGAGGTAGGAACTTCAAAATACCTTCCCTGAACATACCTTAGGTGGTAGACCCATCCCTGGATATTTTTATTTTTCTAACCTAACTCCTTCCCAAGATAACAAAACATAGCTAAACTAGAATTTTACCAATAATTGCAACGAATTCAACCTTTGAAGATTTGCAATGTAAAACAGTAGAAGTCTCGGGGATACTCTGTAAGCATGGCTTAAAGTAATTTTTTAATCTGAATGTAGGTGACATGATTTGCTACTTTAAATATTTGTGCTAAACATCTCTTGAGAAAGAAATCACTAATGTAATTTTCCGATCGTCCACGTGTTTTGCGTAGTGAAAAAAAATTTCGTCCTGCCCGTAACACAACACGCAAAAAAATAGATATAGTAATGATATAGTATATATAATAGATATGATATATAATAGATATAGTATAATTTTTTGATCAGTGGTACATTTAAAGTAGATTTGCTACTTTAAATATTTGCGCTAAACATCTCATGACAAGGAAATCACTAATGTAATTTTCCGATCGTCCACGTGTTTTGCGTAGTGAAAAAAAATTACGTCCTACCCGTAACACAACACGCAAAAAAATAGATATAATAATGATACAGTATAATGTTTTGATCAGTGGTACATTTAAAGTAGATTTGCTACTTTAAATATTTGCACTAAACATCTCATGACATGGAAATCACTAATGTAATTTTCCGATCGTCCACGTGTCTTGCGTAGTGAAAAAAATTTCGTCCTGCCCGTAACACAACACGCAAAAAAATAGATATAATAATGATATAGTATATATAATAGATATGATATATAATAGATATAGTATAATGTTTTGATCATTGGTACATTTTCCGATCGTCCACGTGTTTTGCGTAGTGAAAAAAAATTTCGTCCTGCACAACACGCAAAAAAATAGATATGGTTTTGATCAGTGGTACAATTTTAGAGCGTTATACAGCACTTTTTCTTACGAAGTGTTGGCAACACTAGTGAGTGGAACATTGGGTGTGTTTCAGCTGACGGTTTTCAGTAACTGCGCGGTAACTGCCCATTTCTAACTGCGGTAGAGCCAGTGGGAACGGCACAGTAAGCTGACTAGCAGTAGCGTGATTTTCGAATTAAATGCACGTGTTTAAATTTAAGGGACAGTTTAATGCTGATTAGTATAATTTTTTTATTCCTTCTGTTTCAGAGCATTTAGAGAGGTTCTAAGCCAACCATGGGCATTTGGCTGTCACAAATGATTTTGCTCAAATGAGCTGGTGAAAAATAAATAGATCATATACTTTTTCTCTTTTTTTATTATTTGAAGACTAGAATATCACATAACTAAGCATTCAAATAGCTTGATTGTATCTTAAGCATATACAATCCCTGATGGAGTTTTGTTGATACCTCTCTTAAATTGATTTGTCTAAATAAAATGGGCCTATAGCATTTACAGGATAGTAGTGGGACAACTATAGCAAGTTTTGTTTTTCAATATTCTACTTTTTTAAAAATAATTATTGTTCTCTGGTCAAATTTGTGTTCCTTGCTAAGTGGTAGGCACTCTGGGCTGGAATGCTTTGTCCAAGGGGTACAGGTTTAATTCCTGGCATTGTCAGTTTATTTTGTTTTGGATAGGGGTTGGTGATATGACTAACCTCAGCTAGAGTTGGCCTAACTTTAAATGAGTACATATGGAAATCTAGGGACAGTAAGAAGGAAGGGCATGCAAGAGCATAGACTGGCTGGTCCCTAGCTTCCTATTGCACTACCTGGCTAGAGGACCACCAGGTCCTTTACTGGCCTACTGACTTAGCCATAGAAACTTTCTTTCAAACCCATTAAATATAAGTAAAAATGAAGAATGTCAGTATGATGGTCCTTCTATTTCCCTGAAATGTGGATGTATGGACAAGAGTGTGGGTCATGAGAGATAGCTTGTGAATATAATTAGGGTGAATGTTCTGCAAGATTAAAAAAAATTATGACTGTTGCTCAGGTTGGCAACTGAACACAGAAGTATAATTTTGTTATTTGTTTTTCTTTGTGACTATCATGCTTATTTAATGTCCAGTATTTTAAAGTTAATCTTCTTTAATTTGTCTTTAATTGCCATGGCCCTAGGGCTTAAATACAATAAAACCAACTTATATCCATTGATTTTCTTTAAATAGATAGTAGCTCCATGTTTCCTAGCTTCAGTAAATTTAAATGTAATTGTGAGACCAGGGATTACAAAGTAGGTGAAAACTTGCAAATGAACCTCTGGTATCAATAAAAATTTGTAAGAAATGGATATCAATTTAAAGATTAAAAAAACTGTTAGAAAATAAAGAAGACAAATGAATTAACAAAAGTACCCCTTTGCAACCATTTAATGAACTGTCACAAATATAGGTCACCCTTAAGATTGAAATGAACAAAGCTTCAATTATGAATCCATTTTCCTTTAAACAGACTGAAGGGGCAAACCTCCAAGCTTTGACAAATTCAATCTCACTTTTGGGTATTCTCACCTTTCCTTTTCAAAGGAAACTTTCTTTGGATGTTTCCCATCCAACTAAAAACAACACGGACAGCATCAGGTACAAGTGACCTTCTACTTAGCCTACATACCAAAGGGAAAAGCATGCATCTCTATACTATAATTTACCTCCAACCTGCCTAATGTGCAAATACATAGCCAAAATTATATAGTTCCAATGTATTCTGTCACCTGTTACCTTTTCCCCCATTCTTGCTTTGTTTACAGTTGCTTCAATTAACAGGGAGTTAAAGGTTGAGGGATAGATTGGCAGAATCAATGGGAAACATGTAACTTCTGCTATAAATATTTTTGAAGGTCATCAAAGATCAAGGCCCTCTAGAGCAAGAATGAGTAGAGATGTGTACTTTGAAATACCTTCCCAGGACATACTTTAGCCTGTAGACCCATCCCTGAAAGTTTCATTTTCCTAACCTAACCCATTTCAGTGATAGCAAAAAGTCAATCAACTAGAATTTTACTGGATAAAATTACCATCCTTTGGAATAGACTCTGAATAGTCTACCCTAGCCTACTTCTTCAATAGGATTAAAGACAGTCTTAGAATAATGATTTGGCAGCCCATAAATCCTCAACTTATCTGTAATACTTCACCTAGGCCTGTTTACAGAGCCTAAAAGGAGTTAATGCTTAAAATGCTACCATGTGGCAATTTAATGGAGCCTCAATGTTACCTGGAAGAAGTCAATCCTTAGAATGATACCAAATGGCAATTTAAGGTAATAATTTTGCCTGGATATGCCAGAAAACATTGAAAACTTTGAATTAAATAATAAGTTTTTCATTGATTTAACCTACTTGCTAATAGATAGCCTACTACTCAGGGTGTCCTTTAATGTTGATCCCAAAATATGGTGATTTACTAACCTGGCTCAGATCCCTCTTTCTTTTGCAAAATCACTGTCCCACCTTCTTCCAATCAAATAACTTCATATTCCATTATTTCATTTTTGTTGAATGAGATTTTTATTGAAGAAGGTGAATTATGTACTTACTGTGCTAACCATTCTTTTGAGCACGGTAAGAAAATCACTTACTGCGGTTACTGCCGGCAGTAACTATTCTCGTTCCCAGTGGGTTGGGCAGTAACCATTTTCCCGCTAGGAACGGAAATAGTAACCATTCGGTTACTACAGTAAGTCCCTGGAACACACCCATTGCAAAAATAGCCTGCTGGATAAGGCCTAGTCATATCTGTAAATTTATAGCATTTAAAGGTGAAGTCTCTTTGTAAGTAATAAATAACCGTACTGTTTTTGTTTCAATAACCAGGCTAGGAATTAAACTCAATAGGTCTATCCAGACTGCTCAAAATTGACTTTTTGCTATCTCAGAAAGGGGTTAGGTTATGAAAATGAAACTTTCAGGGATGGGTCTACAGGCCAAAGTAGCCCATGTCCTGGTAAGGTATTTTGAAGTACCTACCTCAACTTATTCTCCCTCTAGGGGGCCCTGACCTTTGATGACTTTCAAAAATAGGCTATGTGTGTTGTAAAAGTCAAATCTTGCAAAATAGTTCTTCTGCTTGAATGAAGTAGCCTAGGCCTACAACAAAAGGTCAATGTTCCTGTTACCTGAACAATTGTTTTGGGTCATGAAACTATTGTTAATAGATGCATTTTGACTCTTGGAACATCTTTTCTCTCTTGCAAAACTACCACAAACTCACCATTATGGAGTTATTATATATTTGCACATTAGGGGGAGGTAAAGCATAACATATATTAAATACAGCAATGGTTAATTTACATATTTATATATATGCTATGCTTTAACCCCACCCCCCTAATGTGTAAATATATAGCCCAAATTTGTTTTTAAAGTATTACACATTTGTGATTTCAAATATCCAATCAATAGAAACAGAAATGATTTCAATTCTATATGCATAAATACAAGAATATTTGGGCAGGAATAACTCTATAACAGTGAGTTTGCAGTTGTTTTGCAAGAGAGAAAAGATGTTCCAGAAGTCAAAATGCATTTAGCCTATGAAAAATGGTTTCATGACCCTAAACAATTGTTCAGGTAATAGGAACATTGACCGCAAAACCCTGCCTACTTTATGCATTTTTAGTTTGCCCTGTGGAGGAGGTGGGTCAACCAGAAATAGATACACTTCTAGAATTAGCATTTGTAAGTGCTGTATTATGGAAACTATGCTACTTTGCAGCATAGTTTCTAGTTAAGACAGCTTAGGATGAAACTAAACAACCACCCAATTTACCACTACTTAAAGCTAATTTATAAACAGTTTTTAGGGATGGATCCACTTTTTAACCTTGAAACACCAATGCTTTGGTTTTTATTTTTGTAGTAGGATTGAGCCAATTTATGAATTTCCCTTTTTAGTGTTTTTCTTAGCTTATTAGCTTTGTCTAGTTTACCATTTCTGATAAACTTGTTCAATTTGTTCTGAAGTAGTATTTTAATGTGTTGATTATTGAAGGGTTTATCACTAAGGCACTTCTTAATTTTTTTTTCTGGGAAAGATATTAGATATTTATCATTTAGCTTTTTTATGGAATGCATCCATTTTAATCATCAAGATTTTGTAAATTGTGAATATTAGAACTATCTTCAGTATTCAGCCAATTACCAGAAGTAAGAAGGTCAAAATTTCAAAGAGGGTGGTAGGAGCCGTAATTTTCTGAGAAAAAAAATTACTAAAATTTGAAGAGAGTGGCAAAAGGCAGGAGAGTCATATTTCCCGCACAGCTGCATCAAAGCTGAGGGGGGACTGTGATAATTTTTCATATTAGTTAGAATGATATCAAGAGACATATTTCCCCTAATAGTTGGTATTTTAACTATTTGTTTTACTTTAAACAAGGAGCAAATCAAAACCATCTTGAAGTCACCAATTTAAAAAAGGTATAGGCATTTGGCCACTTGGGAAAAACAAAATCAGCACAACTCTGCAATTGCTGTACACTTTAGCACAGCAATTTTAGTCACTTTAGACAGGTTGTGATGAAACTAAACATTTACCTAGGCAAATCTACTGTTTAAATGACATTCACATTAAAGGTGAAAGTTTGTTCAAATTGAACTTGGAACTTATTAACCTGATTTATTTTCAATATGTAAGTTTAGACTAGGCATAAAAAATAGCTTTAGTTGATCTTGCATAAGGATTGGTTTACTTAGTGCTAACTACAAAAGAGATATTAAAAATGGTGTAAATGTACAAGCAATCAAACAGTTTGTGGTAACGAACTGTAGTAAGGAGCGACCCGGCTCAATAGTAACCAAAACTCTAAAAAATAGAATTTTGGTACCAATAGCTACATCAAAAGAATCGCATTTTAATGCTGGTTTTAAATATATAAGTTTCATCAAGTTTAGTCTTACCCATCAAAAGTTACGAGCCTGAAAAAATTTGCGTTATTTTAGAAAATAGGGGAAAACACCCCCTAAAAGTCATAGAATCTTAACGAAAATCACACCATCAGATTCAGCGTATCAGAGAACCCTACTGTAGAAGTTTCGAGCTCCTATCTACAAAAATGTGGAATTTTGCATTTTTTGCCAGAAGGCAGATCATGGATGCGTGTTTATTTGTTTTTTTTTTTTTTTTCTTTTTCCCAGGGGTGATCGTATCGACCCAGTTGTCCTAGAATGTTGCAAGAGGGCTCATTCTAACGGAAATGAAAAGTTCTAGTGCCCTTTTTAAGTGACCAAAAAAATTGGAGGGCACCTAGGCCCCCTCCCACGCTAATTATTTTCCCAAAGTCAGCGGATCAAAATTCTGAGATAGCCATTTTATTCAGCGTAGTCGAAAAACCTTATAACTATGTCTTTGGGGACGACTTACTCCCCCACAGTCCCCATGGGAGGGGCAACAAGTTACAATCTTCCTCTTGCTCTTCCTTCATTCTTGCTAGCTACATTTTTGTTTAAATTTGTTTTCCCTGTTTTAACTTTACGAGTTTTTATTGTTTGACTTTTTATTGATTGCAATTTATGATGTTGTACTGACGCTGAAGTGCGAATTCGGCCCTTTTGGGCTTGTGATAGTTGCTTTGTTGAAATAAATATTATCTTATCTCTTATCTTATCTTATCCTACAAACTTTGACCTGTGCTTACATATAGTAATGGTTATTGGGAAGTATACAGGCGTTTTCAGGAGGATTTTTTTGGTTTGGGGGAGGGGTTGAGAAGAGGGGGATATGCTGGGGGAACTTTCCTTAGAGAATTTGTAATGGGAGAAGAAAATTTCCATGAAGGGAGAGCAGGATATAGGCTACTAGCATTATTTAAAAAAAAAACAATTAAAAAATAAAAGTGAAAAAGCTTTTTCAGCTGGAAGTAAGGAACAGAAATAAAACTTAAAACAAACAGAAATTATTACCCATATGAGGGGCTCACCTCCTTCTAATACCTCGCTCTTTACGCTAAAGTATTTTCAGTAATTTCAACTACTTATTCTACGGCTTTTGTGATTCAGGGGGTCATTCTTAATGAATGGGGATAAAATTGAAGCTTTAGTGTAAAGAGCGAGGTACTGACGATGGGGCGAATCCCCTCATATATGTAATAAAAACATGAGAATACAAAAGTTCTTTACGTAAGCTAATTTATAAGTTATGTAAATCTTTTACCAATAAAAAGATTCGTAAAAAATTAAAAGTTCTAGTTGCCTTTTTAATTAACCAAAAAATCGGGGGGCAACTAGGTTTCGTCCCCCGCTTTTTTTTTCTCAAAATCATTCGATCAAAATTATGAGAAAGCCATTAAGCCAAAAAAAAAATATGCAAATTTCGTTTTGATTATTCCTCTGCAGAGAGCCAAAATCAAAACATGCATTGATTCAAAAACGTTCAGAAATTAAATAAAAAAACAAAGTTTTTTTAACTGAAAGTAAGGAGTGACATTAAAACTTAAAACGCACAGAAATTACTTCGTATATGAAAGAGGCTGCTTCCTCATCAACGCCCCGCTCTTTACGCTGAAGTTTTATACTGTTTTAAAAAGAAGAATTGAGAGAAAGAGTCAAACTTTAGCGTAAAGAGCGGGGCGTTGATGAGGAAGCAGCCTCTTTCATATACGAAGTAATTTCTGTGCGTTTTAAGTTTTAATGTCACTCCTTACTTTCAGTTAAAAAAACTTTGTTTTTTTATTTAATCCACTACATAAGGAGATATGTTAAGAAAACAAATCTTACTTCATAATGTAATATAATCCTAGTTAACATATTTTCCAGCAGGAGAACATTTATCTTCACTTCTTTCAGTGTATATCCAGGTAAGTGTAGGCCTATTAAATAAAGTATCTATCCATCTATCAATATTTGCCTATTAATATCTTTTTGGTACATGGTAGTAATGATATTTCATTTTAATATATAGACTATTTGAAAACAGATAAATGCAGTCAAATCTATGTTTATTTATCACAGTTTTGTTCAATAAATTGTACAACAGTAAAAGAAGTAACAATAAAGGTTCTCCCACTGGAAATTATTTTAACAGGGACATTTTTGTATATTATGAAGTAAGACATGTCTCCTTATGTAGTGGACTGCTCATTGGTTTACACCATTAAAATGTGTTGTTAATCCTATTTAAAACTTCAAATATAATTTTATCTGAACTTTCATTTTTCCTTCTTCCCTGTCTATTTTTCAAAAAGGATATAGGTCTAGAATAGCTTTTCTTCACAAAGTGACATACTAGAACAAAAGCGACATTTTTGTGTTTTGGACAATTAAACTCCAGTTCTCCTTCACCCCTAGTGGTCTTCATAGCCCTAGGCTATTCAATTAAAAGTGATTTAATAACTGACTAAATCTTGTTCAAGTACAGATGAAATTGAGGAAACAAAGGAAGTATGGCTTACCAATAGCTGCTGTAAATTATAAAGGCATAATTTCATCCAGTAAATTATAAGGAATATCAATACACAATCAAGGCTCTTGAGAAGGAATCACCATAAAAATCTGAAAAGAACATCAAAAACCAGAAAATATTCAAGTTAGTTTTAAATCTTAACATAGTTGTAAAACCATAACATATAGCCCAAACTATATATTTCCAATGCATTTTTCTGTTTCTTCATTATGTTATGATACTGCTTCAACCTTAAAAAAAGGATCTAAAATACATACATATATCATTACTAATTGCTTCATATTACTTAACCCCCTAACTCTTGCTATTGTGTAAATATACAGCTAAGCCCAGTTATATATTTTTTATGTATTTTGCAGTCCATAACTCTTTTGTTTCAACCTATAAACTATCAATATTGACAAATTCAACACACAGAAAATGCATTGGATATATGTTATGGTTTTACAACTCTGTTAAGATTTAAAACTAATTAGAATATTTTCAGGTTTTTTAATGTTCTTGAAATTTTTTTAAATGTACATACTAAGGAGGGTTGGGGAATAAAGTAAAGCAAAGCTCTTTCACAATGATATAAGTAAGTATTCTTGTATTTTTTAAAGTTAATTTTTGGAATTTAATAGTGTTTTTTTCTGATGACACTGAACTGTACCCTACTACCAAATTTCATTTGGAGAAGAATTAGTCCTATTTTGGCACCAAAAAAAGTTAAATTTATCTCTACAAGCTATTGAGTGCTTAGTTTACAAAGATGTAATGAAAAATGTATAGCAATGGAAGAAAACTTGAGGATCTGATTAGTAGAGACAGTCTAGATATTATAAAGTAACAACTTTAATGTTTTGGCATTTTCTTTTAGTATATTATATATTCATTGTCTAAAAGAAACACAATAGGTTGTGAAAATTGCTTTCAAGCATTTGTATATTGGTCCTTGAAGTGTACCAGTAACAATCCCTCCCTCAAATTGTCAAAAGGTATATCTTGAAATGTATTTATGTATGGAATTGGCTTTCCATGGAATTTGTTTCTTTTCTGCGTCTTTGTAATTGTTTCAATTTGAAGACAGATATGAAGGTTTTGTTTTAGTTGTTTCTCTCTCATTTGGAAGTACCATAAAATTATGAAAAATAACAGAAAATCATTCTAGATGCATATTTTGCTCCTAAAAGTACTAGTCTACTATCCCTTCCCTCCCACTGATCATCAAACACATATCCCAAATTGTATATTCTCATTAAGTTTTTTTTTGTGCATTTGTATATAATTCAATTAATTTGAAGAAAAGAGTCACTTACAAAAACTTTAAGTTGATGTCTTTTCCCTGCCCTCGAAAATTTTCCCCCCAAGAAGCTCTCATTAGGCTCTCCCCCCCCCTCCACACACTGAAAATTCCACCTCTCCCCTCCAAAGAAAATTTTACATGGGATAATCCTCCTACCTCCATATTCCCCCTGAAAGCTTCAGATATTCATTGGAATGGAAATTGAAAGGTACTCACCTGTAGAGCTAGATTTGGCTTTTTTCTCAGAGAGCAAATATAGACTTTACTACCCCCTGCTTAACCATCATTACAGTAAATATTACAATTTTTACCCATTAGACATTAGTTCCTCCAGAGCCATTGGTGGTGCATAGGGCATCAACAAAGCCTCTCCATTCGTCCTGCATTGATCCTGCAGCAATGTCATCTTCCCATTCAGGTAGTAGTGCCAGCCATCCTCAGATCTTCATCATATGTTTGTCTGAATGTATTTTTGGGGTGGCCTAACTTTCTTCTACTGTCTGACTTCCATTCATAGGCTGTTTGAGGAAGGCGGCTCTCTTCCATATGAAGAATGTGTCCCAGGTATGTCAACTGCCTTCTTTTCAGCTACTCAATGACCAGAGGTTGACCTGTTCTTCTGCATATTTCTGCATTTGTAATTTTTTGTTGCCAGCTTGTATTCAACATTCTTCTGAGGCTCATATTTTCAAATGAAAGGATCCTTTTTTCAAGCTGGGTGTTTATTTTCCAACATTCACTTGCATAAAGGAGAATTGAGAGTACATTGCTTTTTAAGAGTTGAAGCTTAAGTTGCTTTTAATATTTGTTTCTTCCCCAAATAGGCTTCAATCTATTGAAGGCACCTGTGGCTTGTCCAATTCTATATTTAATCTCAGCTGAAATCTCTCCATCACAATCAATCCAGCTACCCAGGTACTTGAACTCCTGGACTTGTTATAGATCCTTGTTTTTGCAATGAAGAACAAGTGGCGAGCTTGTGATGGCCATGCTCTTTGATTTTTCAGTATTGATCTTTGACCCCAACATTCTCTGTATTCTTGGTGATAGTGTCAAGTAGCTGCTGCAGCTTTTCTTTAGAATCTTTGAGAAGGACAGCATTGTCTGCAAAGTCCAGATTGATCAGTTGCTTGCTGCTCACTTTTACCCTATAACCTGATGCAAATCTCAGGGCATAATCCATTATAATTATTAAGAGCATGGGGAAAGTACACACCATGACGAACACCAGACATGATCTTGAAAAATCTGGTTGTACTGTTTTTGGTCTTTATGCAACATTCCAATTCTTCATAAAGCCCTATAATCATGAATGAAATACAAAGACTTGAAAGGTAAACTAGCATATTTTTCCAATCTACTTATGCAATTTACCTTATTAGAAGAAGAAGGATGATATATCTCTACAAACGAAAGTTCTTAATATTAGGCAAAAAAATTGCTGGGCTCTGTTTCTATGAAAAAATTGGTATTCTTATATATCAATTTTCTCTGCAGAATCTTCATCTAAGAAAGCCTCACAAAGGCCCAAAATATCAATACCCAAGTCTAATAAAAACTTCTCAATCACACTACAGCTGCTCATCCATCCCTGACAATTCCAGAACAAAATCCTCCTAAAACAAAAATTTTTGTGAGTTAATTCATTAAAAAATACATCTTTGTTTGGTGGAATATTTAAAAAATGTGAAAAACCATTAATATGTCATGAGCTAAAGGAGCTTGAAAAACTAAATTAAACAAATCTGACCTACTTTCTAATTCTTGTAACCTTGATAATGGGATTTTATTCAAAACACTATCCATTATCATAATACAATTATCATTATCATAATACTAAGTTACATTTGTTACTGTTCTGCAAATTTTCAGGTGTAAAAATAATTTTTTCCTCAAAGTAAAGCAGTCTAAACAGTCAACCTGCTAAAGTGTTGGCAGTTTTTGGAATCTCGTCTAGCTCTGCTGCTGGCAGCTTTGGAACTTTTTGCATACCTTTCATGGCCTATTTAGGCGTAGATAGGTTTTTAAGATATATAACAACAAAGGCAAGGAAACATACCATTAGAAGATAAGTGACAGTGAAAATTATAAGCAACAATGAGAATCAGAACTTGTCAAAAACGACAATGGAGAACAAAGAATTGTGCAGTCAGCAGTAATGCAAAAGCAAATAACAGTGAGCATCAAAAATGAAAGTGAAGAACAAAGAACTGAAGAACAAAGAATTTCTTTCTTTGTTCCTGTTTGATTTTTTGCTATGTACGAGAATAATACTGCTGCAGCTAAGGTAGGAAATGAGGTTAGCAACTGGTTTTGCATTAAATCAGGAGTTAAGCAGGGTTGTGTTCTATCCCCCTTTATATGGATCATTTGATGGACATATAATAATAAAAAAAAACATGGAAACTCACTTCTAACGCAGAAAACTTTTGATGCAAATATGCAGTTTCAATAATCTAAAGAGAAATCTTGGAGGGGGGGGGGGCAATGTGAGAAAGGTGCCAATAATTTACCAAATCGACAAGTTTTTTTTTCAAAATCTGTTTTAAAAATGATTGTTAAAATTTTTTATATTCATTGTTTGCAGACTGGAGGAGAATAGTGGCTCCAGTGGCTAGTTTTTCTGAAGAAGAAGTCAAAGAGATGAAAGGACTTGTTGTTGGTCCATATACCTCCCTACAATTTTTGGAACCGGAACTGTTGCAATAGGCTGTGGTTTATCTTTAGTAGGCTGCTAAAGAGCCTTAGAGAAGTAATACTAAGAAGTTTGAACAGAATGGTTGTTTTTATTGTTGGCTTGCAGCCATGAAAATTTGCATGGTACCAATTTTTGAATTTCGAAACAGATTTTAGAATGTGGAAGAATATTAAAAGAATTGAAGATCTGTAGTTAATATAATTTATAAGTTAATACAATAAATATACTATTCTGTGATTTACTCCTTCTAAAGGAACTGTTTTTATAGCAGGTTTGTCTTGGCAGAAAGATGGGATTCAGTCTCTTATCTAAATTCTTAAATGGTAAGGCTACGTATAAAAATATAATGTTTTGTTGAATGTATTATCTACAGTATCTGGAAATTCTCCTAAAAATTTTAGCGCACTGAAAGGTATTAATTTTTTTTCAAAAGGTGTATTTAAACAGTTGGTAACAATGGGGTTTGGTTTCTCTTTAATAGGTTGCTAAAAAGTTTAAAAAGGCACCATTAAAAAGGTTGGATGGCAAACTTCTGGTTAATTTTTGTTTCTAATCGACGCCATTTTACAGGGTTTCACGGTATTTCATTATCTTTTTACTCTGTCTTAGGTTACAGCTATCACTACAACCATGGTATATGGAAAACCTTTGAATAGGGGTGTTGTTTGTTGTTTTTTACATTAGTATATTGTCTACATGTCTAATCAAAGAGTTGTAACAAAAATGTGAAGTTGATTTCATAATGAAATTGGCTTAAAATATAACAGTTCAAATTAGGGATGAAACCTTTTAATCCCTAGTTTGAGCTGTTATATTTTTGTCATGGAAAGGCAGTGCGGTCTTCGAAGTTATCTACGTCGAGAAAATTGACCTAGATGCTGAAACAATATTTGGATAAAAAAGTAATTGAAGACAAATTTAAACCTTGTCATAAGCGAGTCCCAACAAGTTAGCCTTAGTTAACCTAATTCTCTTCCTTAGTTAACCTAAACAATTGATCCATTTGTCAGAATTATTTTTGACAAATATTCTTACATTTTAGTGGATGTTAAAAAACTAAATACTTACTTTTCTGAAATTATTTCTTAAATTGCTTGAATTTCAAAACAAAATTTCAAACAGAAAATAAATACTTATTTTTTAATCGATAAAAGCAATGCTATTACATAATATGTTTTTGGATCTGATTTTAAGTCTATTGTCACATTGTTGAAGCCTTAAAAGTAAGAACAGCTAGATATACCCTCTTGGAAATACACAATGGCATAGGCCTACACTTTGTAGAGTTTTAAGCATTAAAACCATGAATAAAGTTGTCATTTCAAGCGTTAAACCTAATTTTCTAACCTAATAGTTTTTTGGCTTGGAAAATTTACGAATTCAGCTAACAGCCGTAACAGCTAATAGAATAAGCTAACAGCTATATTGTGCTTTTCTGCCGAGAAAGTTTGTTATAACTTGAGATCAACAACTCCACTTTTTAATTGTTACATCAAAGTTACATCAGTATTGTTGTTGTTACATCTTGTTTTCTTGTTCCCACTTTTTTGTTTCATTTTTTTTTTGTTAATATTGTCGGTATTTTTTTTTTTTTTTTTTTGTTAATTGTTGTATCGGTATTGTTGCTCATTAATGTTTATCAGCCACTACTAACAAGTATTTGACTTTCTAAAGTGGCTGATGTGGTTCTTTTGTATATTGATGATATATATAATAAAAGTGTCTCTCTCTCTCTCTCTCTTTCTCTCTCTCTCTCTCTCTCTCTCTCTCTCTCTCTCTCTCTCTCTCTGTCTCTCTCTCTCTCTCTCTCTCTCTCTCTCTCTTACATCAGTTTTGAAAGTTACATTATTGTTACATGAATTTTTACATCAGTCTTTGAATGTTTGCACCCTCTTCTTACTAGAAAAGAAATAATCAGATTTCCAATGCCTTTGACTACTGAAGGAGCTGAGCCTGAGCCTGTACTTTCAACTGTATTAAGATAAGATCTGCTTTGCAATGGTTAAAAGTCATTATTAGTCATCAATCACTATATCTTTTGTATTTTAGGAATCTCCAGACTAAAATCTGTGTCATATCCAAGTGTCTGTGATAGTATTATACTTCTCATAATTTACGTTATGTCCATTCCAAGAACTTTCATGGACTTGCCATAAATTCCGAAAATGGCTGATCTCATCACGGTTTCTGAGGATTCTTTCATTAAAAACGGTAACTCTATACAGTTAACTTTTTTGTCACACAATAAGCTACTTTGCTCTAGAAAATAATTGTCCCTATTTTTTTCCTTGCTTATTAAGTGGCCCCAAGAAAAAAAATGTAACTGCCTATGCTCCTGTATCTATGATTAAGAGCTGAGTGGTGATAAAAAGGGCTTCTTTCTGCTGCAAAACACGTTTAAATTTAGATTATTAGCTTTTATTTTAAGTTTGGTGAGACAAGTAATCATTCCATAGAGAAATTTTCAGTAATTGTTTTCTGTGTGCAGGTATGATGAACTATATATTACCACCAAAGTAGGGGTAGTCCTGGGGATTCCAATGGGAATGTCAAGTTATCAGACATTTAAGAGGGGAACAAAGTCTGTTCAATTCAGCCATTAAACTTTGGGAGACTATATTTTGTGTTTTATTATTTGGAAACTAATGCAAAAAAACCCCAATTGATATGTGTTTTTTTACCTTGATATGTGTCAGTTTTTTTGTTGCTTATAAGCTGTAAAATGTTTATTTTTGGTTATTTTTTTTTATTCTCTATTCATTTTTTTAATTCAACACTTTATCCTAAATTTACACTTGTCCTGCTATTAGTTCTATGCTATAAAATTTGTTGTTATGCATTTTGTTTTATGAATTTCAGGTTTTTGTTTGTTCTGTGTTAATAAGTTTTGTTGGATCTTTCAGGTTTTCGTTTGCTTTATAAAAAGCAGATTTTTGAAACGATTTGAGAAAAAATCTGAATAAACATATATTTTTTTGTATACACATAATGTCTGTATATTTACCTTCTTGCATATAACTAAAAAAAAGCAGTCAGACTTGTTTAGTAAGCTTTATTGTTAAATTTTTCTATGTCTCTTTTGTTTTAGAAGCTGAAGACGCTTTACCAAGTGACCTTGAGAAGCCCCTTCCTTCTCCAAACCACCTTTTGTCACCAAAACGTGAAGATGTTCCCTTGCTCAATTTGCCTAGCATTTCAGGACCATGTAAATTTGAATACGACATCGAGGAATTGCAACCCAAATGTTCTAGCAGTGAAGGTATATCTCAAACCTTCTGTTTTTGTTGATTGAAATGTATTGGATAATATTTTATGGGACAGAAATTGGACATAGGGACTTAATCTTAAGATCGAACTTTTGTTTTATATTATTCCAATGTACAGGTGTTTTCCAAACTCTTGTTATAGTCTTTCATGAATATTTTTTAAATTTTCGCTTGAAAGTAGTTTGGTAGGCTTTGTTATTTTTCAAAAGGCTTGATAGTAAGCCTTAAAGTTACATCATCTATATAAATTTTACAATCTATATCTATAGTGTATATTTCTCTATAAATTAAGAGGTAAATCTGTCTGTTATTTTGACTTCAAGTTAAATTTGAAAAATGCAGAAAAACGGCTGTTATGATCAGAACTGTCTACCAGAAATTTTTAAAATAGAATATAGTTCACTGAAAACATTAGATTAAAAAAAAATTACAGAATGTATTTTGTGCAGATGAAGTCAAAAGTTTTTTTTCAGTTTTTATAACGTTTTCTGTTTGTTTTTTGCTTGTTTTAAGTTTTTTTGTCTGTTTTCAGAAGGAGCTGTTTTAAATATTTAGCTAGAAGAACTTAGCAAGTCCCATTGAATAAAAAAAAAACGAAGAAAGTCACGTTTTCCTT
This sequence comes from Artemia franciscana, assembly GCF_032884065.1. Lineage (NCBI taxonomy): Eukaryota > Metazoa > Arthropoda > Branchiopoda > Anostraca > Artemiidae > Artemia > Artemia franciscana. The sequence continues at coordinate 43,024,644 of NC_088873.1, forward strand.
AGGTCTTACCAATCAAACAGTTCGTGGTAACGAACCGTAGTAAGGAGCGACCCGGCTCAACAGAAACCAAAACTCTAAAAAATGGAATTTTGACACCAACAGCTACGTCAAAAGAATCGCATTTTAATGCTGATTTTAAATATATAAGTTTCATCAAATTTAGTCTTACGCACCAAAAGTTACGAGCCTGAGAAATTTTGTGTTATTTTAGAAAATAGGGGGAAACACCCCCTAAAAGTCATAGAATCTTAACGAAAATTACACCATCAGATTCAGCGTATCAAAGAACCCTACTGTAAAAGTTTCAAGCTCCTATCCACAAAAATGTGGAATTTTGTATTTTTTGCCAGAAGGCAGATCACGGATGCGTGTTTATTTTTTTTATTATTATTTTTTTTTCCCAGGGGTGATCGTATCGACCCAGTTTTCCTAGAATGTTGCGAGAGGGCTCATTCTAGCGGAAATGAAAAGCTCTAGTGCCCTTTTTAAGTGACCAAAAAATTGGAGGGCACCTAGGCCCCCTCCCACGTTAATTATTTTCCCAAAGTCAACGGATCAAAATTCTGAGATAGCCATTTTATTCAGCGTAGTCGAAAAACCTTATGACTTTGTCTTTGGAGACGACTTACTCCTCCAGAGTCCCCGTGGGAGGGGCTACAAGTTACAAATTCAGGAGGATTTTTTGGTTGGGAGGAGGGGTTGAGAAGAGGGGGATGTACTGGGGGAACTTTCCATCGAGGAATTCATCATGGAGGAAGAAAATTTCCATGAAGGGAGCACAGGATTTACCAGCATTATTTAAAAAAAAAAAAAAAATAAATATGAAATTTATTCTACGGCTTTTGTGATTCAGGGGTCATTCTTAATGAATTGGGACAAAATTTAAGATTTAGTGTAAAGAGAGAGGTACTGACGAGGGGGCTAACCCTCTCATATGTGTAATAAAAACATGAAAATAAAAATTCTTTACGTAAGATAGTTTATAAGTTACGTATATCTTTTACTAATAAAAAGATTCGTAAAAAATTAAAAGTTCTAGTTGCCTTTTTAATTAACCAAAAAATTGGAGGGCAACTAGGCTTCCTCCCCCGCTCTGTTTTACTCAAAATCATTCGATCAAAATTATGAGAAAGCCATTTAGCAAAAAAAAAAAATTTGCAAATTTCGTTTAATTATTTCTCTGCGGAGAGCCAAATAAAACATGCATTGATTCAAAAACGTTCAGAAATTAAATAAAAAAACAAGTTTTTTCAACTGAAAGTAAGGAGCGACATTAGAACTTAAAACGAACAGAAATTACTTCGTATATGAAAGGGGGTGCTTCCTCATAAACGCCCCGCTCTTTACGCTAAAGTTTTTTAATGTTTTAAAAAGAAGAGTTGAGAGAAAGAGTCAAACTTTAGCGTAAAGAGCGGGGCGTTGATGAGGAAGCAGCCCCTTTCATATACGAAGTAATTTCTGTTCGTTTTAAGTTTTAATGTCGCTCCTTACTTTCAGTTGAAAAAACTTGTTTTTTTTTTAATTTAATAACAGTTCAAATAGGGACAAATTCTTTAAATAGAAAGTCTTAAATAGAATGTATATGTGACAAAAAAGTTTGAAATTTTTTGTCACTGTTTTTCACTGTTTATTAAAAGGATTTATTCCTATTCGAACTGTTATTTGTAAGACCCGAGGAAAACGTGACTTCTTTCGTTTTTTTCAAAATACAAAGCTTTGTTGTTACCAAAAAAAAAAAACTTCAACATATGATATGTATTCTTTTAGTTCTTCCTCTTTTAGTTACAATAATTCCTGATATTTGTTTTAATATTTCCTCCCCTTCACGTTTGATTTAACCCACGATATATTTTTTGATCGTTTATAGTTTCATTTTCGCTCTTTTTTTGCTTCTTTTCATTTTCGCTCATTTTCATTTTGTTACATTAATTTAAAAAAAAACTTTCTGAAAAAGGAGTTTTTTAAAGAAATGTAAAGGTCGTATTAAACTTAAGATCAAAAGAAATAAAAACCAATAATAACTCATACTCGAAAAGAGCACAAATTACTATTAAAGAATAAATGAAACCCAAAACGAACAAAAATTAACTAAACAATCATAGCAAAAAACATACAACAGGTACTAATATAAACGAATAAATAAATCTTAAAACGAGGAAAGCTTAAATTGAATATGCAAATCAACTGAAAATGAACTAAAAATTGAAGTGCTTTTAAAGTATAAAACCCAAAACGAATAGAAATTAAATAAACAATCATAGCAAACAAACATACAATAGGTACAAATATAAATGAATAAATGGATCTTAAAACGAATGAGACTTAAATTGAATATACAAATCAAGCTTGAAACGAACAAAAATTACCACAAACAAGAGTTAGGGTTTCGCCTCCTTCTCTCACTGTAAAAGTCTAAAACCTACTACGTAATTGGCGCTTTATTGAAAACTTTTCTTGAACAGCCTTTGGAAGTACAAATAGAATCAGACTGGACCTAGATTTCAGATTTTGAATATACCTGATATATATATATCTGAATATATCAAATAAAATCTGATTGAAAATCAGATTTTCAATTTAGGTTTCGCTCGTTTTAAGATTTATTTATTCATTTATAAGCACCCTATGGTATGTTTCCTATGATTGTATATTTAGTCTGTTTGTTCTAGGTTTCATTTATACTACAAAAGCAAAATATTTTTGTTCGTTTTAAGCTTGATTTGCATATTCAATTTAAGCTTTCCTCGTTTTAAGATTTATTTATTCATTTGTATTAGCACCCTATGGTATGTTTCCTATGATTGTATATTTAGTCTGTTTGTTCTAGGTTTCATTTATACTACAAAAGCAAAATATTTTTGTTCGTTTTAAGCTTGATTTGCATATTCAATTTAAGCTTTCCTCGTTTTAAGATTTTTTTATTGGTTTATGTTAGTACCTATTGTATGTTTTTTGCTATGATTTTATATTTAATTTCTGTTTGTTTTGGATTTAATTTATTCTTTTATAGTAATTTCTGGTTTTTTGAGTTTGAGTCATTGTAGGTTTCTGTTTTTTCCAATCTTAAGTTTAATATGCCCTTTACTTGTCTTTAAATAACTTCTTTTTCGGAATATTTTTTTAAAATCAATTTTTGTTCGTTTTTGATTGCCAAAGTTTCAAGTCTTTCGGAACTTCCTATTTCAAAATAATTTTCTAACAATGACATAAGACTTTGGAGTCTATACCACCAATTCTAGATGCCCTCCCATCACTTTTGACTCATAAAAGATAACTGGAACTTTCAATTTCGTATCAAATGAGCCGCCTCTGAAGTTTAGATGATCACCCCTAACATAAAAACCTTATATGTCCTTGGCTAAAACACTTGCCCCTGGACTCTGTGGGGTTGTCTCAACACCGGATTTTTTGTTATCTGATGTTTGAACTATTTTTAACAAAATGGCTATCTTAAAACTTTTATCGGATGGGTTTGTGGAACAAAAGGCCTGAGAGGAGGGAGGGGCTATTCGCTCTACGATTTCTTTGGACTCTTAAAAATGTGAACTAGAACTTTCAATTCCCATTCAAATGAGCCCCCTCTCAACTCTATACGACTATTCCTTCCATAAGAACCATATGTGTCCCCAGGGAGTAATTTAAAACACCTACCCCTGGGCCCTGGGAGGTTGTGTCCACCCAGGAGTTACTGTTGTCTGATCTTTGATTTATTTTTAACATAATGGCTATCTCAAAATTTTATCGAATGCATTTGGGGAAAAAGGGGCATGGGGGTTTATTGTCCTCCAATCATTTTTGGCTCTTAAAAAGGGCACTAGAACTTCCGTTTTGCAATCAAATGAACCCCTTCCGAAGTTTTACGACCACCCCTTCCATAAAAATTTATATACCCCCTTGGTATAAATTGAAACACTTTCCACAGGGCTCTGGGGGTTGTGTCATCCCATAAGTTTTGTTTTTTGACTTTTGAACTATTTTTAACAAAATGGCTATCTCAAAATTTTTATCGGATGGGTTTGGGAAAAAAGGCGTAGGAGGGGGAGGGGGTGTTGTTGTTACCCTCCAATCTCTTTTGACTATTAAAAACTGAACTAAAATTTTCAATTTCTGATGAAATGAACCCCCTCTAAAGTTTATAAAAGCATCCCTATCACAGGAATCCTATATGACCCCAGGATATAACTTACAACGCCTGTCCGAGGCCCTAGGGGGTTGTGTCTGCTGCGAAGTTTCTATTATCTTATTTTTGAACTATTTTTAGCAAAATGGCCATCTCAAAACTTTTATCGGATGCATTTGTGGAAAAAAGGAATGGAGGGGGGGGGGGTGTGTTGCCCTCCGATCAATTTTGACAATTATAAAGGACACTAGAACTTCCGATTTCTAATTAAATGAGCCCCCTCCAAAGGTTATACTGCCACCCCTTTCATATGAAGTATCTCTGGGGAAAAAAATAAATAAATAATAAAATATTGAAGCCTTATGGCCTTTTCTATAGGCCTCTGATAGGAATAACTAATCTTGAAAGCTAATATAAGTTTCACCATGAGGGGAACAAGAGGGATTAAATATAACATTAGTTGTTAAAACCTATTGAAAGATACACTTTTTTTTTACTCTGTAGACTTTCAAAGCACTTTGGGAGATATTTATTTTTTTTATTTATTCAGTTTGTTTTGTTTTGCTTTCTTTTTTGACTCTAAATTTTTAGGTCAACTTTCACCACATGTGTCTGGACTTCACCTACAGGAAAATGCATCACTAGTTGTTTCAAAGAACCCATCTATGAGCGGTTTCTCCATTGTATATGCATCAAAATCTGATGGAAAAGGTTTAGAAAATAAGAAAACAGGTTTGAAAAGTCGCCTTCAAAGTAAAAAGTATGGGAAATTGGAAAGGTATCAAAGAACTCAGAAAGAGAAAAAGATATATAAATGCGAGATATGTGACAAGATCTTTTCTCGAGTGCACGATTTCAACGGACACCAAAGAGTGCATACGGGTGAGAAACCGTATAAGTGTGATGTTTGTGATAAAACCTTTTCTCTAGCATCAAATTTGAATCGGCACCAAAGAGTGCATACGGGTGATAAACCGTTTAAATGTGATGTATGTGACAAGACCTTTTCTCACGCAGCAAATTTGAATACCCATCAAAGAAGCCATACGGGTGAGAAACCGTTCAAGTGTGATGTTTGTGATAAAACTTTTCCTGGTGCAGCAAATTTGAACCATCACCAAAGAGTGCACACAGGTGAGAAACCGTTTAAATGTGCTGAATGTGACAAGACCTTTTCTCACACATCAGGTTTGAACCAGCACCAAAGAGTGCATACAGGTGAGAAACCATTTAAATGTGATGAATGTGACAAGACCTTTTCTTATGCAGCAAATTTGAACTCGCACCAAAGAGTACATACGGGTGAGAAACCATTTAAATGTGATTTATGTGACAAGACCTTTTCTCACGCAGCAAATTTGAACGACCATCAAAGAACGCATACAGGTGAGAAACCGTTTAAGTGTGATGTTTGTGATAAAACCTTCTCTCAAGCATCAAATTTGAACCGGCACCAAAGATTGCATACACGTGAGAAATCTTTTAAGTATGATGTTTTGTGACCAAACCTTTTCTCAAGCAGGAAGTTTGAACAAGCACCAAAGAGGGTATATGGGTGAGCAACCAATTAAATAGTATCTATGTGAGAAATGTTTTTTGGAAGCTTGCAGTTTGAATACCCATCAAAGACTGACTATAGGTGAGAAAACTTTCAACCAATTGTTAGTACAATGAACTAGTTTTTTTTCAATTTTTTTTTTCATGTTTTTACTTTCAATAGCAATTTCATTATCATCCTGTGAAAAGTAGTGATACATATTTGCTTGATTGTAATAGATGTGATGTATATAAGAAATCCTTGTCTACATTAAGGTTTTTGAATGAGCTCCAAAGAGTTCATACAAGTGAGAAACTGTTTAAAAGATGATTTGTGCAGGAAGTGCTTGCCTTGACTGGACAGTTTGAACACGCACAAAGAGTGCATACAAGTGTGAAACCATTTAAATGGGGTTTGTGCAAAAGTATTTTCATTCAAGTCGGCTCTGAATTAGTATCTACCAACCTATTATTAGTATCTATTAGTATCTACCAACCTGTATATTATCTATATATTAGTTACGCATTATCTATACATTATCTATATATTAGTATCTACCAACCTATTCTAGAAAAAGCCTCTTAGTTTCTAGACTACAAGAAGGCCTTTGGAACAATAGGGATTTTTATTTAAAAAAGAAAGCTTGATGAAGAACCAGAGCTATTCTTTGTTGGCTAACTCTCATATTTAAATTAGCACTTTGGATATTCATTTAGTCTTTTTTGTAATTTCGATTTTTGAAAGTGAAGCTTGTCTTTTCATTCAATGACCTATGTGGAACCACACAAGGCAAAAAAGGCAAATTGCTATTTTCCCAAAAAAATCCTCTTTGATTGATAATCTCAAAAGCAACAGAAGTTCACATTTTCAAAATTGAAATGCATAATAATCGGGATTTTTAAGTAATCAAAAATTCACAAAAGAGAGCAGTATATAATTAATTGTCATTTGTTTCATTTGGTTCCACAAAAAGAAAAAAAAGATGAAAGGAACAAAAGGCTAAAGAAACGGGAACCATGGATCAATTGACACAATAAATTTGTGGCCCTTGTGTTTCTTTTTCTTCTTTATAAATGATCTTCACTGAATTACTCTGCTTTCGATTAAAAAGAGAAAAAAAGAAGATAATTTTCAGTGATAATTTTCAAGAAAAAAAGATAAAATTTCATAATTTTGAGATAAATTTCAGCTGAAGGTGCACCACTTTGTTTATGTTATTGTGCAGAATTACGTATCTTTGGACCAAGAGACACAAAAGAACCGAAAACAAAGTTAAGACGACAATGTTAGAAAAGACCCAAAAGATTTTTTTCAAATTACTTGGAAATTTTATTTGTCAGTATATGGGAAAATTTGGTTTGTTTCATGAAAAAAAACAAGAGCTAAGAGCTCATATGGCACTTGTGACGAGATCGGAAGAGCCAACAGCTCATATGGCATGAGCTCTAGCAAAATTCTGAGAATCAATAGATTGATTTAAAAGGAAAATCAGAGGCTTAATGCCGGTTGGGATTAAAATAAGAGCTCTGAGACACAAGGTCCTTCTAAATATCAAAATTCATTACGATCCGATCACCCTCTCGTAAGTTAAAAATACCTCATTTTTCTAATTTTTCCTCTCCTTTCAACCCCCCCCCCAGTTGGTCGAATAGAGGAAAGCAACTTTATCAAGTCAATTTGTGCAGGTCCCTGAAACGCCTACCAATTAACATCGTCCTAGCACATCCAGAAGCACCAAACTCGCCAAAGCGCTGAACCCCCTAACTCCCCCAAATAGAGTGGATCCATTTCGGTTACATTAACCACGTATCTACGATATTTGCTTATTCTACGCACAAAGTTTCATCTCTCCACTCTAAGCGTTTTCCAAGATTTCTGGTTTCCCCCCCCCCCAACTCCCCCCAATGTCACCGGATCTGGTTGTGATTAAAAATAAGAGCTCTGAAGCACAAGATCCTTCTAAATATCAAATTTCTGATAAACCGTTTGAAGCTACATATGCCTAATATCTTCTAATTTTTCCCAATTACCCCCTCCCCCCAAAGAGAGCGGATCCAGTCAGGTTGTGTCAGTTATGTACCTTGGACTTGTGCTTATTCTTCCCACCAAGTTCATCCTGATCTCTCCACTCTTAAGTGTTTTCCCGGTCCCCCCCCCCCCAAATGACACTGGATCCGGTCGAAAATTAAAATAAGAGATCTGAGTTACGAGGTCCTTCTAAACATGAAATTTCATTAAGATACGATTACCCTTCTTAAGTTAAAAATGCATCATTTTTTCGAATTTTTCAGAATTAACTCTCCCAAAGAGAGTGGATCCGTTCTGGTTATTTCAATCACCTATCTAGGACTTGTGCTTGGTTTTTCCACCAAGTTATTATATTATATAATAACTATATAATTATAGACATTTACATATATTATTATAATTCAGTTGTGCCTTTTTTACATTGATGTTTAACTGTGCATAATTTTTTTTTATTGTTTCTCTCCTCTCTCTCCACCTCCACTTGAGAAATTGGTAGAAACCTTAGCACTTCCGGGCTGGCACTGATGTTTTCAATAATTTATTATTTGCTATTCAAATATTTATAACATTTAATGCTACTACTACTACTAACAACAACTCACCAGGGCACAAAGCCGCCTGAGGCCAACACAGCTACGCATGCTCCTCCTCCATTCCAATCGATTAAAAGCCCCCCTCTGTACATCCTCATAGGAAGCTTCCATTTCCCCTAAATCTTTCTTTATGACATCCTCCCACCCCAACCGGGGATGACCTGCTTTTCCTTTAGCCCTAGACAATTGGCCGGAAAGAGCAATCTTTGGCAATTTGTCACCCTTCATCCGCAGAACGTGCCCTAGCCATCTCAAACGTTCTCTCATAATAGCCCTGGAAAGCGGGACTGAACTACACTTTTCGCACAGCCTAGTGCTTGAAATACGATCAGCTAGCCGGGTACCGAGAACAATCCGTAGGCAATTTCTCTGGAAAATATCTAGCAAATCTTTATCCGCTTTTCGGAGTGCCCATGCTTGAGAGCCATATTTGACCACTGCCATCGTTGTAGCTTTCAATATTCTTATCTTGGGTTGCAGACTTATCCTCCTATTCTTACATTTTTTTTGACTGTGAAAAAACACCTTGAGCATTGGCTATTCTACTTTTAACATCTTCACTGCCCCCACCGGCTTTACTAATAATGCTACCAAGGTAAGTGAAGCTGTCCATCTGATCAATCTTTTCTTTACCCAACGTCACCTTGAAGATTCACTTATTACTAGCCTTAGTGAGTTAGTTTTTTAACGTTTATATTTCAAACTAATTCTAGCACCCTGAACTCGCAAAATCTATTTAATTTCATTCATTTTGTTCACGTTTTGATCTAAGTTCCATAAATCATCAGCAAAATCTAAGTCCAGGAGGATTTTTCCTCCCTATTTGATTCCATGGTCTCCCATTGCTTTTCCTCTGCTTCTTCAGACATATCCATCAAAATGATCCATTTAAAGAGGGATACTATGCAAGGATAAAACCTTTACTAAAGCTCTTCTATCAACAGAATCGAACGCTTGCTCATAATCTATAAAACTGAGGACTAAAGGTGTTTGATAACTCAGGCAATTCTCAATTATTAACCTAAGAGTGAAAATTGGTCGAGTGAAACTACCTTTTTTAAAACCGCACCGTTCTTATCTTAAAACTTTGCCTACAGCATCTTTCAGTCTAGAAAGTTTCTTAGTACTAAGCAATTTGCTACCTACATAGAACAGATTAATGCTTTGATAATTACCACACTCACTGTTATCACCTTTCTTATGCAGTGGTTAAATTAAGGTTGTCCTAAAATCGCTAGGTACTTCCCATTTTTCAAAAATCATAACCATAACCTTCAATAACTTATTTTTAACCTCAGAGCCACCATATTTTTAACCTCAGAGCCACCATATTTAAAGAACTCATTTACCACACTATCAGCATCTGAAGCCATATTGTTTTTAATCCTTTTACTACTGTTGTTAATTCTTCCTCACAAAAGAAATCTTCCTGCGCATTCAAGGTATCACAAACTTTTTCATTTTCTTCTATATCTTTTGCTGTAAATCTATCTCGGTTTAGCACATCTCAAAGTGTTCCGTCCATCTCTCTTTAACTCTTTCCTTATAACTAATTGTGGCCCCGTTCTTATTTTTAACTGGGACAGGTCCAGATTGACTTCTCTCTCTCAATTTATTAACACGTCAGTACAATATTTTACTAGTATGCCGTATAGCTACATCTTCCAGATCCTCAATTATATCCATGGCCTCCACTTCACACCTCCTTAGTTCATATTTTTTTTTGTTTCTCCACTTTTATTACATTCCTTTTGTTTTGTTCCATCCATCCTTCACTTTGTCAAATTTTAAACTCTAGTTTATTATTCAACTGTTCCTGAAAATTTTCTATCAAATTCTCATCCTGAAGTATCTTAATATCATAACTTCTGGGGGGGGGGGTAGTTACTCTTCCGAAATTTCAACTTTAAATTAACTGTAGACACTACCAGATCGTGATCTTTACTTTTAATATCAAAACCAGCACTCCTATATGCCCTAGTATATTGTATTGATCCTGCCAATCTTCGTTTTATAAGAACATAATCAATGAGGCTTTCTCTCTTACCATCACGTGAATACCATGCTAACTTATGGGTCATTTTATAACTAAACACCGTATTTGTTATAATCAGATTGTTATACCTACAAAATTGCAACAGTCTGTTGCCATTGATGTTTTCTTTTCCTATACCAAATTTATCTAGGCTAGAACACCATCTACCCCTATTTCTATCAATCTGGGCGTTAAAATATCCTACCAAAATACCATTTTTCACCTTGGACCCTGTCTTTTGCTTCTGTAACTGTAATTAAAAATCATCTGAATCACAGTATCTTCGTCAGTCGGCTCTACAGGGGCACATACTACTATAACTGATGTCCTTAATTTTTAGACATGAAATGAGCGATTAGTGTTCATATTTTTAATGCCTTCCCAGCCTAAACAAGACTTAGCAAATTCCTTATTCATCATGAGCCTTACTCCCTGTCTATGTGCCCCATCTGTCCTGCTTGAGTAAACAAATTCTGCATAACCTAATTTCATGCTTCCTACCCCTTGGGTATGAGTTTCTGAAACTCCTAATAAGTCCTGTTAAAATTGTCTCAATTCGTCAGTCAAAATTTTGGCACAATTGTGGTTTTTTAACGTCAAAATAATCCAAGTTCTAATTTTCATGTTCTTTAAATCATTGAAATTATTTTGACCTTAGGAAAAGCAATGGTCCCGGATACCAATGTAGGACGGGGACTAACACATCCTCTCAAGTCTATACCGAAGTACTTAAACCGGCTTAGAACCGGACAGCAAGAAGCCCCTGGGACCTCCAACACTCTTTCATAACAGGTGATTGGAAATTAAAAAAAAGCTGATTATCCATATTAAACGGCCATTGTGTTTCAGGATTCGTTCTTAAAGAATTTTGACAAAAAGTCAAAAATGTAGACTGAAGACTAAGGCCTTGAGAAGAGGGAACCCGCTTTCATATGCGTAATAGTTTCTGTCCGTTTAAGTTTTGATAGATAGATAGATAGGTGTATTTCAAAAACCCATGGGCCATATACACACGAAAATATAAATAAATAACAAACAAGCAAGGAAATTAACAACAGTACGAATTACAAACACGCACAAAAAACAGAATTCAACGCAAAAAGTGCCTAATCTAAAAAAAAAAGAAAATAGTCATATAAAACTTTTTTTTCTTATCAAGGATTTATCTATATATTCTCCCACTCGAAATATTGTGGTTGGGTTACTATTTTGTAGAATACCCGGAAGCACCAAATTAATCCCATGCAAATAAATTTCCCGTAAATCCAAGAGCACCGGGCATTTCCGGAGAAAATGATCCAAGTCTTCATCATCATCATTACAAAGGGGACAAACATACCGCCTATCAGGACCAACTATCATTTTATTTTTGTCGAAAGTTTGTTGCCTGTTCTGGATTGGAAGACAATTCACCCTAAGCTGAATCCAACGACGTAGAATCATTGCCGGCAAATTAAATTTAAAATAAACTTCCTCTCCAAAACTAGGTTTTGCCTGATTATAATATTGTAGGGTTCTAGAATCTAAAACCAGCCCTTGCCAATGCTGGATTCCTGACTCTATAATATAAATCGTACCTGGCTTTCTAAATTTGTTGGTACATCACTAGAGCAAAGACCATTATTCCATAAATAAGGCATTCCTACTTTTTCTAGTAATGATTTAATTTGGGATGGCCACGATGTTTTTAAACCACATTTCAACATCTCTTCATATACCGCTCTTACTAGTCTATCTTCATTACTCTTAGTTAACTTCAACCAGAATCTAAGCATTAAAATATACCTACGTAGCTTTAAAGAAAACAGGCCCATATCACCTTTCAGAATCTGTGAATGAGTTGTCTGATGTAGACCAAACGCTCTTTTATAATACCGGAGCTGAAGGGACTCCAGTTGCTGCACCGTTTCTCCACCCCATATCTCTGCTCCATATTCTATCACGGGTAAATTTTTTGTGTTAAATATTCTTTTATGCATTTTTAGGTTTTTAATCCCCATTATCGTCGGGTTTCTAAATATTGCTGACATGGCCACCCTACCTCTCTTAATTATTTCATCAACATGACTCCTTAAGCTTCCATTATCGATAAGATAAGATAAAGCCTATATATTTTATTCTTTTACTTATGAATAGTTCCTTATTATTAAATTTAAATGTATATTTTTCATCGCCCCCAACCCTCCTTTTTTTTTAAAATAACAACTTCGCTCTTTTCAGTATTCAGCCTTAATTTTTTTATCTGCAAATATTCTTCTATGAGATTCAAAAGAGTCTGTTGATCTTGCGGTTTATTAGCCACCAAAGCAATATCATCTGCAAATAATAAGAGAGATAGTTTATGAGTCCCTAGGCTAACTTTCGGAGCCCATCCATTCTCTAGAAAGTTAACAATATCATTAATAAAAATATTAAACAACTTAGGTGAAAGGGTGCTGCCCTGTTTTACTCCCCGCTTAATATCAAAAAGCTTCGAAAACCTATTACCAACTTGAATGATTCCACCCACACAAGTATACATGCTCACTATCAATCTAATAAATGAATGGGGAAGGCCAATATTTAGCATGGCATCATTCAATAACTCTCTGTCGACACTATCAAAAGCCTTATGGAGATCCAGAAATCCCACATAAAGACAAGTTTTACCCTTTCCATATTTATCTGTTTATGCCTTTAAAATAAACACGCTATCTGTCGTCCCATACCCTGTCCTGAAACCTCCTTGTTCCTCATGTATTAAATTATTTTTATTTAACCAATTGGAAAGCCCGGTATCTAATATTTTCTCCAAAACCTTACTTAAAGCAGGGACAAGCGCTATTAAACGATAATTTTCATGAGCCTTCGGGTTTTCTCTCTTAAAAAGTGGTATAAACAATGATTTCTTCCAAGCGCTTGGCCATTGCCCTGACGTTAACACCTTATTACAAAGAAGAACAATTATCGGCATCAAAATGGAAAGCAAATTCTTAAATAACAATATTGGTATACCATCAACACCCGCAGCAGTACCACCTTTTAAATTCTTAAATATTGACTTAATCTCTTGGCGATTCACATCACCCACTAAATCGTAATCATGTTCCCTCATAGGATAAATAACCATCTCTGGGGTATGCGCTACCTCCTGAAGATCTGCACAATCACCTTCCAAATTATTTAGGTAATCAGGCCATGAATCAGCTTCCGGAACAGCCTGGGTATTAACATTTCCCCTTCCACTAACATTCCTTATATAGCTCCAAAACTTCTTAAAGTCTTTATTTCTAAAATCATCAGCAATGTCCAGTTTCTTCTTATTCTCGTACTCTTTTCTTCTTTTTATTAAACTTTTATATTCTCTTCTTTTATCTTTATAATTAGCCAATTTCAGACTTTGATCTTCCGCGCTATCAAATTCATTCAAACGATTTAATAAATATTTTGCTTCTTCTTTCATTAACTTGCAATCCAAGTCAAAATATTGCTTTTTACTTTCAGTTGGAGAAACTTTTTTCAAGTTTAATTTCTAATTGCTTTTCAATAACACCGGGAAATCAGGCTCCCCCTCCATGAAAAACTCCTTAAATTTCCTTTACCCATGGAAAAATTGCTCTATGGAAAGTTTTTTACACGTAAAAATACCCCTCCCCCTCTCCAGGAAAATTCCTCCAAGACAATTCCATTCTAACTGAAAATTCCATCCATAAATTACCTTGTGGATTATCCTGGATGAAAAATGTTTATTAGCGCACTTTCATTTGAAAAAGACTTTATTTTCCGATTATTTTCAAAATCATGCCAATAATCCCCCCCCCTTCGTTGGAAATGTTTCTCAGGAAAAAGGTAGCAAAATGATATTCTCCAGCAAAGTTTTTTTGGAGGGAGGGGAGGGGTACAAACACTTTAAAGACGCAACCAAAATGTCAAATTGGTACCTTCTCCCTTACGATCTCTGGAAGTGTTTCAGGTGTACGCTGTTGTTGTGAAAGTAAAGAATAACAATAAACCCCAAAATGAGCAGAATTTACGATCAAAAATCAATAAAATACAAATTCTTTCAACTAAAGCCAGATAAGGGCAATTGGGTCTAATCGGGCCCTACGTTTGAAAAGACCCCACGCTGCCATCAAAATAGACTCTATATTTTTAGACGTTGTTAAGTAGTCTTAATAATTCTTGCAAGTGTTTCTCCTTGAAAGAGATTATTTTTCCAGGCTAAAACTAATAAAAAACTACCTGGTATCAAAAATGAATCAGGAATAGATAAAATAGTTCAGCAGATGCCAATTGGAATTGAAGACAAGGGAAAATCAGATTTTCAGACTGTTTAAGAATAATTTACAGTTTTATGTACTCATATTCGAAAAAGTAAGTTCATATTCAATAAATGTTTTTGTAGTTTGTAAGCGAAGTGATTTATTTATGCAGTTATGTATGTTCAAATTTTTCTCAAAAACGGTTCAATATTTTCTTTTTTTGGGGGGGAGAGGGGAGAATTGGCATCTTGAGATTTTCTGGCGTGAAAAAAAAACGATCTAGACAGGTTACAATTTTGAGAAAGCACATTAAGAGCCTTTATTTCGGTAAGAAACTTACATTAGTAAGATCATGTTCATTGCAAATTTGAAAAGCACGAGTACGTTATTTCCGCCTAAGGAGTCATTTTTAGTACCTTCTACGCACCTAAGAATACACAAAACAAAGGTGATTACGAAATACCAAATATAATGTGACTGTTTACAATAGGCATTTTCAGCCGTCTCATAATACCTAACGGCTTTTCAGCCGTAGCGTTCTTATTACGGCTTTTCAGCCGTAATAAGAACGCGTATTAACAATTGACCCACTTAACAAACTGAACCATCAAGTGAGACGAGATCAAGAGGACTACCCGAGAAATGTTAATTCACAATGTTGATCTATATATTTAAAATTTAATGGATTATTAAAACCATGGAATCTTCCCAAAATTCAGCAATGTGCTCCTCTGTCTAAGTTAAAACAACTGTCGGGTTTGGTTTTCAAATAGTTCGTGGTAACGAACTGTAGTAAGGAGCGACCCGGCTCAATAGTAACCAAAACTCTAAAAAATGGAATTTTGGTGCAAATAGCTACATCAAAAGAATCGCATTTTAATGCTGATTTTATATATGATGATTAAATATTTCATCAAGTTTAGTCTTACCCATCAAAAGTTACGAGCCTGAGAAAATTTGCACGAAATCAAAATCACGGATGCGTGTTTATTTGTTTGTTTTTTTGTTGTTTTTTTTCCCAGGGGTGATTGTATCGAGCCAGTTGTCCTAAAATGTTGCGATAGGGCTCGTTCTAAGGGAAGTGAAAAGTTCGACTGTCCTTTTTAAGTGACCAAAAAAATTGGAGGGCACCTAGGCCCCCTCCCACGCTAATTATTTTCCCAAAGTCAACGGATCAAAATTCTGAGATAGCCATTTTATTTAGCGTAGTCGAAAAACCTTATAAGTATGTCTTTGGGGACGACTTACTCCCCCACAGTCCCCGTGGGAGGGGTTACAAGTTCAAAACTTTGACCAGTGCTTACATATAGTAATGGTTATTGGGAAGTGTACAGGCGTTTTCAGGAGGATTTTTTGGTTGGAGGCAGGGTTTGAGAAGAGGGGGGTATGTTGGGGGAACTTTCCATCGAGGAATTTGTTATGGGGGAAGAAAATTTCCATGAAGGGAGCGCAGGATTTACTAGCATTACTTAAAAAAAACAATGAAAAAATAAATATGAAAAAGTTTTTTTCAGCTGGAAGTAAGCAGCAGCATTAAAACTTAAAACGAACAGAAAATATTACCCATATGAGGGGCTCACCTCCTCCTAATACCTCGCTCTTTACGCTAAAGTATTTTTAGTAATTTCAACTATTTATTCTGCGGCTTTTGTGATTCAGGGGTCATTCTTAATGAATTGGGAAAAAAATATAAGCTTTAGTGCAAAGAGCGAGGTACTGACGAGGGGGCAAACCCCCTCATATATGTAATAAAAACATGAGAATACAAAAGTTCTTTACGGAAGCTAATTTAAAAGTTACGTATATCTTTTACTTATAAAAAGATTCGTAAAAAATTAAAAGTTCTAGTTGCCTTTTTAATTAACCGAAAATCGGAGGGCAACTAGGCTTCCTCCCCCGCTCTTTTTTTCTCAAAATCATTCGATCAAAATTATGAGAAAGCCATTTAGCCAAAAAAAAATAAATATACAAATTTCGTTTTAATTATTCCTCTGCGGAGAGCCAAAATCAAAACATGCATTGATTCAAAAACGTTAAGAAATTAAATAAATAAAACAAGTTTTTCAAATGAAAGTAAGGAGTGACATTAAAACTTGAAACGAACAGAAATTACTCCGTATATGAAAGCGGTTTTTCCTTCTCAACGCACCGCTCTTTACGCTAAAGTTTTTTACTGTTTTAAAATGTAGAGTTAAGAGAAAGAGTCAAACTTTAGCCTAAAGAGCGGGGCGTTGAGAAGGAAAAGCCCCTTTCGTATACGGAGTAATTTCTGTTTGTTTCAAGTTTTAATGTCGCTCCTTACTTTCATTTGAAAAACTTGTTTTTATTTAATTTAGTAAAAGAAAGTCCAGTCAAAGGAAGAAATACTGAAAATTTACCCTGGATAATTACCCTTAACATCTCCACGCGTAAAATTGAGTTCGCAATGGACAGGCTGGACGTAAGAAGAATTTCACAAGAATTAAGAAGGAGTTCAGGCTAATTCCCCAGTGTAAAATTTCCCGAAAAAATTCAGCCCCTATAAACTTTCGTCCCAACTAGCTGATGTGTCCCCCTTTCAATTTCTCTGGAAATTGTGATTTCCAGATTTGAATTTTAAAGGGAATAGTTGTGGGAAAAGTTAAGTCATGGCCCAATTGTAGTAAAAACCAAGACAGATTGTCCAATTAAATGAGTATCAAGTCAAGGTTAATTTTAGGCTGTCGAAGGGTCATGATATCACCAAAGACATAGTTATTTGATCTTTGAACCATGCTAAACAAAATGGCAATCTCAAAATTTTGATCAGATGATTTTGAGAAAAAGAGAGGCGGTGGAAGGGGGCCTAGTTGTCCTCCAATTGTTTGATCACTTTAAAAGTGTGCCAGAACTTTTAATTCCAGTTTGAAGGAGTCTTCTCATAATATTTTAGAACCACTGGTTTGAAACGATCACCCCTGGGGAAAAAATAAAGCAAATAAAAACACATTCGTGATCGTTCTTCTGGCAAAAAAAATAATACAAAATTCCATATTTTTTCAAATAGGCGCTTGGAACCTCTGAAGTAGGGTTTTCTGATACGCTGAATCTGATGGTATAATTTTCATTAAAATTCTTTGACTTTTAAGGGGTGTTTCCTTCTTTTTAAAAATCTGACGAATTTTCTCATGCTCATAACCTTTGAATGGTAAGATTAAACTTAATGGAACTCATATAGTTAAAATCAGCATAAAACACCAGCCCTGTTGATATGCTTTTTGGTATGAAACTATACTTACAAGTAAAAAGCACATCTACATTTTCAAATCCAAATATTTGATCAATTTTCTTATTGGTGTTTTAAATTTGTTTTAGTTGTTGTGTAAATGGAAAGTACAAGCGATTGGCATTTTTTAGCTATATGGAAGCTGTGAATTGTACATCCAAATAACTATTGGACACAATAGTTAGTTATATATTCTTCCTTTTAGTTTCTCGGGTAATTTTATTGTACACAAAAATATTTCAGATATTCGGCGATGAATATTTTATACACGTTGAAAATCGACATTGGCAACTTTTTCGCCAAAATTTAATTTAAAATAACCATGCGCAAGAGTTCAGAGCCCGCTAAAAGAAAGTCTATTCCAGTTAGGAATTCCTCTCTTGGGAGTAGAGCTAGTGCAGTGTAAGTAATAAAATATAATTTGTTATTTTTGTGCTATTGAGAAGGAAGCATGTTAAGAACATTATTTTTACTTCATAGGCCTAATCAATGATGTCATTTTTTTTGGGGGGGGGAGGTGCCCCAAAAATATGTTAGAGAAGAAAAATTATTATATAGCCTATATCTCTTGACTCCCCTGGTATGGACTTTCTTACCCCCAGTAAAAATGCTAGACCTAGGCTCCTGGGCCTAATAGGCTAGGCTGTGTAGGGAATGCAGGCTTGTATGTTTGCAGTTTCATATGACAGTCTTTGAAGCCATGTTCCCTGGTGAGCTACCACTTGGGATGTTAATGAGTTTAGATAAAGTTATCCCAGAACATACTTTAGCCTGTAGACCCATCCCTGAAAGTTTCAGTTCCCTAACCTAAACCCTTTCCAAGATAGCAAGAAGTCAATTAACTTGAATTTTACCCACTTTGTTTTTAAATCCAATGTAACTACAAACAGTTAAGGAAAAAAGAGCTACAGACTAGAGTAACTTTTGATCCTGTTTGATGTTTGCTGGACATTTGATTTTATAGGACATGCAATTAGTAAAGACATTACAAAAAAGCTGATATCATGCATTAAGAGCAAGAACCTCTTGAAAGACTAACTATGGTAAGTAGCATTTTGTCTAATGTCAATAAAACAGTATGGTTGCAAATGAATACACTGAAAAAGAAAGTCTTTGAAAGATCTTTTGAACATTAGAATGTGTAACATTCATGTAGTGCACAATGTGTTCATGAAAGAGCTCCAGGAATTTGATGAGGAGCCCTTCAAATTTTTTGTCATCTTAAGTGATAGTTGGCCTCTATGATGCAAGGATTTTTAAGATACCAGAAAAGAAATACATTCCATAAAATAGTTGCATTCAGCAGGTCTCAACAAGGTGGCTGACATTTGGTTCTGCTGTTAGCTGAGCAATGGATCCCAGGATATGACCAGGGTCATATCCAGGATTTTTTTGGGAGAGGGGGATACAAAACAATTTTTAGTGGGGGGTACAAAGGGTAAAAATGCATCAAAAATTTGTTTATGTTCATTTTGTTACTTTTTCTAGCTGGACAACCTTTTTTTGTGTGGGTGGCTTCCAACCCCCTAGCCTGCTGATGAAATTTCTAGCAGTTTGCTTAAGAACTTGGATAACTATTTGATGAATACTGCTGTAGGTGAACAGATTGAGCTTGCTTTAGAGGAAATATAAAAGAATAATTCAAACCTTATAAGCAAGTTTACCAATCTCTCAAAAAAGTCTAAGAAGTGAGTGGGTTAGCACACAAGCTGAAGTTTTAGGGATTTTTTTTACTTGTTTTTAGTCTTGAAGTTGGTTTCCTTTTTGGTTTTAAATAAACATAACTGAAAATGGAAAAATATATAAAATAAAATATGAAATAACAAAGATGACTGACCTGTCTAACAGGAAAATGAGTTCCTTTTCAAAGCTTGTGAATATGATTACCTTAAATTGCAGCTTAGAGCAATATAAGGATTTGGTCTTTGGATGACTTGGTTGCTGTTTCTGATTCCTAAGCAAAGGAATATTTTAATCATGAATGGCAAGACTTCTCAAACCCAACCAGGGTCATATTCAGGATTTTTTCTGGGGGGGGGGACAAAATGATTTTCTCAAAGGGGTACAGTTTTTAGGTAAAAATGCATCAAGAATTTATTTATATTCATTTTGTTATGCTTTTTCTAGTTGGGCAATTTTTTTGGGGGGGGGGAAGGGGGTATTCCAACCCCCTAGCCTGCTGATGAAATTTCTAGCAGTTTGCTTGAGAACTTGGACAACTATTTGCTGGATACCACTGAAGATGAGCAGGCTGAGCTTGCGTTAGAGGACATATCAAACAGTTGGTGGTAACAAACTGTAGTAAGGAGTGACCCAGCTCAATAGTACCCAAAACTCTAAAAATTCAGAATTTTGATACCAATAGTTACATCAAAAGAATTGTATTTTTATGCTGATTTTTTATATATAAGTTTCATCAAGTTCAGTTTTACCCTTCAAAAGTTATGAGCCCAAGAAAATTTGGCTTATTTTAGAAAATAGGGGGAAACACCCCCTAAAAGTCATAAAATCTTAACAAAAATTGTTTGCCAGAGAACAGATCACAGATGCGTTTTTATTTGTTTTTTGTTTTGTTTTTCTCCAGGGGTGATTGTATTGACACAGTGGTCATAGAATGTTGCAAGAGGGCTCATTTCAATGGGAATTAAAAGTTCTAGTGCTTTTTTTAAGTGGCCAAATTATCACGTTAATTTTTTCCTAAAGTTACTGGATCAAAATTTTGTGATAGCCATTTTGTTCAACATAGTTGAAGAACCTAATAACTATATCTTTGGGGACAACTGAATCCTCCACAAAGTTTTTTATTGTTTTAAAAAGTAGAACTGTGACAAAGAGTAAGACTTTAGGATAAAGAGTGGGACATTGAGGAGAGGACAACCCCTTTCATACATGGAATAATTTCTGTTTGTTTTAAGTTTTAATGTTGCTCCTTACTTTCAGTTGAAAAAAACTTTTTTTTATTTAATAAAAGAAGAATTTAAATCTTATAAGCAACTTCACAAATCTCTCATAAAAGTCAAAGAAATGAATGGGTTAGCTTGCAAGCTGAAGTTTTATGTATTTTTTTACTTGTTTTTAGTCTTGAAGTTGCTTCCTTTTTTGTTTTAAATAAACATAACTGAAAATGAAAAATATAAATAAAATAAAATATGAAGTAACAAAGATATTTGACCCATCTAACAGGAAAATGAGTTCCTTCCAAAGCTTGTGAATATGATGAGTCTTTGGGTGACTTGGTCACTGTTTCTGATTCATAAGCTCAGGAGTATTCTAATCATGAATGGCGAGACTTCTGAAACCTGACCAGGGTCATATTCAGGACCTTTTTCTAGGGTGTGAGGGGCTACAAAAGATTTTTTGAGGGGGGTACAATTTTTTAGGTAAAAACGCATCAAAAATTTCTTTATATTCATCTTGTTACGATTTTGCTAGTCAGAAAAATATATTTTATTAGGGGGGGGGACTCGCCATGAAATTTTAGTCTGGAATCTCTTTCCACTCAGGTCCCTTTTTCCAACCTTAAAAGTCCCTTGACAGGTCGGCAAGTCCTCTTTCTAATGAGGAGAAATCATTCTGAACCCAGATCATGTTAATTTCTACTCGTTTTGAGTTTTACTTGGCTATTTATTTTAATTTCTGTTCGTTTTGAGTTTCATTTGCTTATTGATGGTTCTCCTTCTGTTTCTTGTTTGTGTTTAGTTTCTGTTTGTTTTAAGTTTTGATGTTGCTCCTTACTTTCAGTTGAAAGAAAAACAAATTTTATTAATTTTTGATTGTTTTTAAATGATTAGGGGAAATCCGGCTCCCCCTCCATGTAACATTCCTTCCCCCAAGGAAAATTCCTCCATGTAAAATTCTTCCCTTGGACCCCCCCCCCTGCAAGGAAAGCTCTTCAGTTAACTTTGAAAAAAAGGTGGTAAATTCAATGGAATATTCAATGTTAGGGAACAATATGGTAAATAATTTGTTTTCTGGTAATACCTCCTTTTATTTATTTCTACTGTCATAATTTATTTATTTTGTAATTTGCTTGTATTTATGTTTTATTGTAATTTTTTAATTTTTAATATTTTCTTTACTTGATTAGTTTATTATACCAAGTGTAGTAAGCTTTCCAAAGCTTGTTTTTTTTTTAGAATTTATTTAAAAAAACAAGAGCAAAGAAAACAAAACAAGAAAGATTTGCCAAAAAGCCTTATGGCTTGTGCGGCCATTCTTGAAACTAGAAAACAAATTAATTATCAATGGATTCCCCTAAAAAGCAAAAAAAGTCACCACTTGAGACCCTGTACTATGCTAACCTAATATAACAACACTTTTATGCATTATTTCCCTACTTTATCTATATATAAAGAAAGAAAAAAACATAAATCAGAAATACCAAAACAATGGTCCCTAAGCCGCCCACGAAAAGTCGGCCTATCAGTCTCTTGAACTATCATAAGGAAGGGACTCCCATATAGAAGGAAGAACATGGCAAATCAAAAATGCAGACTTTGTAGGCCTTTTAGTTGGTTTCTAATCGCTGGCGAATTCCTTGTCTCATATTCAGGCTCATCTCTCTCAAACACACAAACAAAACAATCAAGTGCATTTTTATGCAATATATCAAACAGAAATAGAGCCAAATTTGGAGAACACGTAATGACTTTAAATGCGTTGAAAAGTAGGTGGCCACACCAAACAGCATTATATCAAATGAGGATGGACAATAGAAAAATATATCAATCTAAGTATATTAACTGGGACAAAATATTTCAACTTCCTTAGAATCCCTACATTCCATGCAATTTTAGATGATATACATTGTGTATACTTTGAGAAACTAAGAGTCTCATCTACTATTACTCCAAGATATTTCACAGACAGTACACGTGCAATACGGTAAGATCTGACATTTAATTCCTTTAGCTAAGGATAATAATGGGACGATCTAGAAGAAATTATCCAATGAGATTTCTTTAATTTATCTTAAGGTGATTAACCCTCATCTACTTTCTGTTCTTGCTGCCACCATAAGACATGTACCATCGGCAAACGGCAATAAATCTTGATTAGGGTCTCTTTGCCTTTGGGCCCTTCCAACATCGATATACAGCCCACTAAGTGCTAAATATACGTCATTTACATGTATTGCAAACAGTATGGTTCCAAGGGGGACCCATGTGGGACTCCACATCTTACCTTATAATCCATTGATGTACCTCCGATTTCACAATAAAGGACTCGATCATTAAGACAAGAGGCAAACAGTCGCATCGCATTCCCGCGAATACCTCCCATTTTCTAGTTTCTTCAATAAGATCAAATGGTCAAATGGAATAAGATCAAAATGGTTTGGTCAAATACCAAACGCCTTTAATATGTCTAGAAACACTGAACCAACTTTAAGTTTATTATCAAGACCATCATTTACTGTTGTAGTAACGAAGTGGATAGCATCCTCAGTAGAATAACCTCTACGAAAACTAAACTGATTTAAAAAAAATCCATTCTTACTCAAAAACTCTACACTTTCACAAATATTAATTTTTCCATCACTTTTGAAAAGGTTGACAGTAGAGAAATCGGTCTGTAGCTATTAAAATCTTTTGGGTCACCCTGTTTAAATAATGGTATAGTTTTTGCTCTTTTAAAGGCACTTGGGAATGGACCTTCTTTAAAACAACCATTAACCAGATCAACACAATTTTGCACAAGAAATGGCAAAATCAATTTCACTATCAAAAAAACATACTTGGACGATTTCTTTTCACGGATATTTTCGCCAATAACATCAAAACCATCTCTCAAAACAACATCAGAATCCGCAAAAAAATCTACTGGGTTTTTCTCAAGTAGTGATAGCCTATTATTAAGACAATTCAACATGAAATACGAAAGAAAAAACAACAAGGGAATCCATAACACTCTTAGTACCAGAATGCAACAACCCTCTCTCCAAATTACTCTCTCCAAATTACAACTAAATGAACAAAAAAGAAAAAAACACACAAAAAACTTTGCTCACTCGTATTTTTATTACCACCCTTCATTTCATTAAATTTATCCCTTCGTGCGTCCAACCCTGAAGGAAAATAACTGAAAAAAAGCAAAACATTTCAGCCTTCCACAGAACTTCCAAATTAGGAATTCCAAATAAGAACTTCCTCTATGAATATCAACTCTATGAAAGATAAGAGCCAAAACTGAAATCCATAATATCCTTATTTAATTTGTCAACATTCACTTTTACAGGCTCAGTGTTTGGAGACTGGCGTATATACAAAAGTGGCGGGATCGATTTCGTTACCCAAACATCACCACGATTAACTCCGCTGTTAAGTAATTTTTTACCTCACAGCAAATAATTTCCTGCGAACTTCTCGGACCGATCCGTCACAAAGATATTAGAATACTCTAAAACTGACATATTTTTCAACCTCCTAGCATTTTCAATATAAGAATTCGAGCTTCTTTTTTGCAAATTCCACTTTGATAAAAAAAAATTTCTTCGGTTAACGTCTACCACTGAATATTCCAAATTCAAGCCTATTCCATCAGTAATTACTTTTTCAAAGCCTTTTTTTTGCTGATTCTTCATCATTAACTATCTACCTTGTTTCTACTGCCATAACAATGACGCTTGGACGGATAATAGATAGACATATCTATTAACAAATGAACTAACCTCCTTTTTCTACAATCCTAATAAGGGGGAATTAATGCCAGGTTTTCTTCTCACTCAATTGGACTATCTGTCTTGGCTTTTTCTACAACTAGCCATGATTTGATGCCCACAACTATTCCCTTTGATTTCAACCTCGGACATTCCAAAGCAATAAATTTTTTGCGGTATCTCTGCTTTCTATTCTCATAGTACTCCCTTTCAATAAAGATAACTCAGATTTTAAGCGAACGTTTTCTTCCGCTAATAGAGATGAATTACTTTTTATCATTTTTGACTCACTTTCAACAGTGGCTATTTTAGGTTTTAATTCGGAGACTTCTTTTTGGGAGGTAGCAACAGAATTCTCAAATTGTGATAATCGGGATTCAATGGACTTAACTGATCCAGATAAATCATTCAGAGTTTCAGTATTTTACTGAATCGTGGCCAAAATTTTGTCAATATTGTTAGCTAACGACCTCAGTAAAACAATTTCTACTCTTCTTGGGGAGTCGTTCAAAACTGAATTATCCTATGCCGATATAATCGCCATAGCTTCCTCTCCATGTTTGACCGTCTTTCTTTTTCCAACCATTCTTAACACTAAATATAACAGCAAAAAGGGGCTGGAGGGGTACGAAAAATGGCAAATCCCCTACCTCAAAAAGGTTTATCTAAGCTTTAAATATAACCACGACAAACAGCTTAAATCAATCTCAGTCCAGCACTGCTGTTAAAAAAGCTTCAGTTTTTCTTCTTTTTTTTCAATTTGCCACTGATAAATTCACTACAATTCTCTATTTTCCAATTAATCTTGTCTAATAAATGAACAAAAAATACATCAAGGCAGGTACGGACGCGCGTTAGGCTATTGTTAGCCGGTCGAATGCATTCAGGTAATATTTTGTTGTAACATAATAAATTTAGTCTCTAATTGATTCAGAATATAACCCTTTTTCCACACTTGTTCAAAAGCTGGGATTTAATCCTTTTAAGAGAACGAATAGGTCTTAACAGATCAGAAACTAACACATATGTCACAAGAACAGCTGCTATAACAGAAATTTGTCTTAAAGTGGATCACAGAAAGACCTTTTATCAAACTTTGTAAAAGATAATTGACCTTTGAAAAACTGTCCTGAAACTTCTATACCAAGCCACAGACAGCAAATAACCTAGAAGATATTTATAGACGTAATATCCTACCCTGGTCCTATAAATAGCTCCCCTCTCAAAAAAAGAAAAAATTTGACCGATAAATGGACCATCCCCCACTTTTTGAAGAAATCTCTTTCTTTCCCCCTTCATCCTCCAACTCTGCAAAGGTAATTGCTATTTGGCAAATATGTAATTAATGGTCATTGTAATATTGCCAATCTGTTTGTTCTCTTTAATTAATCTATCCTCAAGTAGTTCTCATTAATGAGTATTCAATAATTCTTTCTCCTAATTAAACTAAAAAAAAACAAATTTTCATAACTTAAAGTAAGGAGCAACATTAAAACTTAAATCGAACAGAACTTATTATGTATATGAAAAGGGTAGTCCCCTCCTCAACACCTAGCTCTTCACACTAAAGTTTTTTAGCACTTTAAAATTTTTTATTGTTCTAACTAAATAACCCATGTGTTTCGGGAGTTGTTATTAATGAACATGGAGAAAATTCAAATTTTAGCGTGAAGAGCAACCTCCTTCGTAAAAGTAATAATTTCTGTTTCGTTTTAAGTTTTAATGTTGCTCCTTACTTTCAGTTGAAAAAAAAACTTAAAAAAAATTAGTTTGTAATGTTTTTGTTTTATAATGCGAGGAAGCTCGGACCAATCTCCACGGAAAAATCCTTCAGACAATTCGATCCCAGTGAAAATTTACCCCAGACAATTACCCTTAACATCTCCACATGTAAAATTGAGTTGGCCAAAAGAAAGTAAGACGAATAAAAATAATCACACATAGGAAATTCCCCCAGTGCAAAATATCGCGTGAAAAGTTCACCCCGAAAGCTTCCCTCCTCAGGAACAATTTTTCCCATCGGAAATTCCTCAAACAGAAAAATCACCCCCACCCGAAAAATGCATACAAGCTTTCCAATAACAATTTCTGTAAGTAAACAATGGGCAAATTTCATAGCTTAGAAGACCTTTCCCCAGGGGGGTAAAGGGTCATATTATCACCAAAGGCGCAGCTTTTGTACTTTTCAACTATGCAGAACAAAATGGCTATTTAAAAACCTTAATTGGACGATTTTGGGAAAAAAGGGGTAAGGAAGGGGGGCCAGCCCTCCAATCTCTTTGGTCACTTAAAAAGGCCACTAGAGCTTTTCATTTTTGTTCGAATGAGCCTCTACTTGATGTTCTAGGGCGATTGATTTGATAAAATCACTGTTGAAAAAAAAAAAAAAACCAATAAACACGCATCTGTGATTTTTCTTCTGGCTACAAAATTTCACATTTTTGTAGATAGGAGCTTGAAACCTCTACAGTATGGTATCTGATACGTAGAATGTGCTGGTGTAATTTTTATATAAATTCTCAGGCTTTTAGGGGAATTTTCTCCATTTTTTAATTATTAGACAAATTTTTTCAGGCTCGTAGCCTTTGATGGGTAACAGTAAACTCGATAAATCTTATATATTTAGAAATAGCCTAATTATTTTGATATTCTTTTGATGTCAAAATTCCTTTTTTGTTACGGTTAGTATTGAGCCGCATTGCTCCTTACTTACACTTCGTTACCACAAACTGTTTAATGAGTTTTGTTTTTGGATCGATAGATACATGAAGAAAGCAGGATACTTTATATAATTTAGTCATTTGTGGCTAAAATTTTAGTTATTAATGTTTAGTCATTTGACAGCAACTAGTTTTCTTTACATCAAAAATCTTTCAGTATAGTTGATCGTGCTTTTCTTTTCGATAAGTTGAAAAATATAGGAACTCGAGGAATGGCTCTTGGTTTAATTAGATCATACTTATCTGGAAGAAGTTTGAAAGTCTAAGTTGTTTTCAAATCTTTTTATTCACTTTTTATTTGACAAATCTCATCACTGTCTCATATTTTTCTATTAAAAACTTTCTATTATTTATTTATAGTTTATATTTTTTGTGTTTGGTTTTGTGGTGTGTGTCTGTTTCTGTGTTTGTGCTGTTGCATTGGTGATTTCTTTTTTCACTGTATAAATAATTTTATAAATTTCTTACTTTCAAGCGCTGAGTTGCCAATATTGTTTGCATATGATTTAACAGTTAGTTTGAGGATGTGAAACAAAGAGTGACTATGACGAAAAACATGCTAAAATTTAACTGAGCTCTATTGCCCCCCCCAAGAATCCCCAGTTTTGCTATGTTGTTACTTCCTCTGCCTCTGTTTTAATCCATATGATTGCCCTAAATGCCCAAACAAATGCCGATTTCAATGAATCAAGTATCTAAAATGTATTTGCTTAGACAATCCCTATTTCTCTAATTTTCTACAAATGGGTGACAAATGAGTATCTCCAAACTTGAAATGAGTCATGAACATCTCCAAACTCCAAATGAGTCATAAGCATCTCCAAACTCCAAATAAGTCTTAAGCATAACAGATCTATCTGCTTAGACAATTCTTATCTCAGGAATTATCTCAAAATCAGGCATAAGCATCATAAATGAGCGATTTCAAATTCCAGATGAGTCATAAGCATCACGAATGTATTTTCTAAGACAATTGCCATTTCAGTCATACTTTTCGTAATTATTAACGAATCGATCCAGCAAGATTTGATATAATAAAAGTTTTTCAGACAGTTTAGCTTATCTTTTAAAAAGTAATTTTTAGCTGATTTTAGATATTTGGTATGATAAGGATTTAATGTTAATAATTTAAATTTTAGCAGCGCAAGTGGGAAAAAGAGTGGTCTTCCAGTCCCTAGAACAAATAACTTACAACTTGGCGGACCATCGAATTTTAAGCTTAAAAGGACAGGCAGCTTTGCTGCTGATCATGGACGACCATCTGCAAACGCAGTAGCCCATACCCCATTTCAGACACCAAGATCAACTGTATTTGCCACTCCTGGTTCTGGACTGGGCTTCTCAAGTGCCAATAAGTAAGTAGCAACAATAACAAAGGGTAGCCTCTCACTCAATCGGACAATCTGTCTCGGCTTTTTCTACAATTGGCCATGGCTTGATGCCCACAACTATGAGATTTTAATTCAAAAGTATTTTGAATTAAATGAGAAGCACAGGCTATTTAAAACTGCAATATGAGGAATATTGAAAAAGTATTTTTGGTTTTAGGTACTTTTCAGGAGGCTGGACAAATTATAGTAATTTTATTATTTCAGTAATTTATTATATTTGTTAATTATTATTTATTATTATTATAATGAATTATTATTCCAATACTGGATCAGATTTGAATACCCTCATTGCTTGTCAACAGGTCTTGAATTCACTACTTTCTTCAGTACAGAGATGCCACTCTTTTGGGACTTTTAAAAGGATTCTTAAGGATCATTTAGTAAAGAATCAAACAGAATAGCATTTTTTTTTTCCTTTTCCTATGGGGAGTTGATGTCCCCTGAGTGTTTGTTCATGGTGTATGGCTGTCCTCTCCGCACTTTGACTCCCAGGCCTCAGGTATGTTTCTTTTTTATCTTATATGTTATTTGGCTATTGCTCTATTTTTTTTTTGGTTGATGCTTATATTGTATTTTTTTTTGTATCACCCTTGTATCCCTAGCCATGGAGCCTTTCGAGGGGGAATTAGAGTATTGTATTTCCATTTCGTATTTATTGGTGAATAAAATTCTGAACTAAGAACTCTCTGAACTCATTGGAATAATTATTATTAGTTATTAAAAAATATGAAATTAATATTATTACTTAATCAATTAATGTTTTTAATAATTATTATTATAATTATAATTATTAATAATTATTGATTGGTAAAAATTATTAATTATTCCATTGGAATAAGAACCAATTGATTATTAGTTATTCCAGATGTTAAATTATTAATTATTATTAATTTAATAGTAATTTATTATTATATGTAAATTAATTTCTTAAAAAATTCTACTTTTCAGATGATACGTCATTAAAAAAAAACATTTTTGTTTTTGCTCATTAGAGTCTATTCTGAACAAAGAAAAAATAAACAGTTCGGAAGCTCCAAATATCAATGCTATTTTGTCTCCTTTTTTGCTTAGATTTATCGGTAATTTTTACAATGCTTATTATAATTCCTTTAACTTGTAACTTGATTAAATTGTTTAACTTGATTCTGGCTCTAAAAACACAAGCAAGGTGCATAACTTGATTTTCAATTCTTCCCTATCAGGAATCATATCAGGGGGGGGGGGGCAAAAGAGAGCCCCCCCTTAGTTTGAGATTTGTTTCATAAGTCAAAAGTTTATTGCGAATCACCGAGAGAATAAAAAACAATGGAATTATCGTTCAACGGTTTTCAGACATTGGAGATGGAGGTATAATTTACCCCCCCCCCTTCCTTGATCATACCTTATATGAATATGAGCACTTCCGTATTCATTCGGAGGAGTAATGCGTCATTGTAAAGTTTTTTGGGGTTAGATCATAATGATGGATTCATGTTATGTACATGAGTTCATTGTGTAGGGCCGCGTACTTCGTAGAGGGGGAGGTTTTATAAGCGAATATTATAGAAAAATATGGTGTTTTTCTAAAAATTTTGGGTTTGTATTTCTGTTGAATTGGGATTGTACGGGTCTAAGAATCTGGGTGCCTGATCTACTAGATATGTTCAATAAAAACGTGAAACCAAAAGAATTTACAAAAAATCCATCCTCATTTTCATAATCAGACATCTATTATGGTTGATCAGAAAATTATGTTAATATTTTTTAGTTAGTTCATAATCTTTACCAAACTTTGTTTCCAAAATCATTCAAAATGAAAAAACTCTTTTTTTTCTTTTTGAACAACAGAAATAGAAGAAAATAGCCAAGACAAAAACAGACAATATGTCCCTTTTCTTAAAAAAACAAACAAAAAAACAGAAGTAGGTCTAGTACAGAAAAAATATACAGTCAATGAAAATGCAGTCCGTTTTTTGTAGTATTTTCATTGGAAAATGCCTTTTTATGGCATTTTCATTGGAAAATTAAGATAAAAAAAAACTACCCCTGCCCCTAGACCTTGAAAAATACCTTCTTTTGCTCATCTAAATTTCTTGAATCGAAATTGTATTGTCGCGTCTATTTTCTTCTTCAACCATCTGCTTTTTCTTCTTTGCTTTTTGACCGGATGGCTGGAAAATCAAAAGAAAAACTTAAAATGCTGGACACTTCTTAGGAAAATTGGTTTCAAGAATTGAAGTCCTTAGATTGTACAAATCGGTCCAGGCTAAGTAAACCAAAATTTCCAGGCCACCAGAGATTTTTCTAAGGAGGTGGTCAGTAGTGCTCAAATATGGCTGCAAATAAAGTTTAAAATTGGGGTTTGGGAGGGGCAGTTCTGTTGTCTGATTTATATGAAACAGAGGCTAACCGAGCGACAAATTTTGGAAGGGAATGGACATTTTTGGCTGGGGGATGGTAGTACTGGTGAAAAACGAAATTTTTAGAATATACGGTACATTCTTTATTGAGACAACACTGTAAACATGTAATTGTAAAATAAAATCAAGCTGCCTTTTTTTTTGTATGCTAGTTTCTCCAATAAGTCTTCTGCGTTGACGGGGACATCCCTGTGTATGGATAATAAAGCCAATCCATTAAGCCGTCCCTTACCTGAGGCACTCCTGGTATAAGATTTCGCTCTTGTCAGAGTAGAAAAAGGATGCTCGCACGTAGCCGTAGTAACGGGAACTGTTGCACCAATCCTCAAAATTTGGTGTAGAGTGGGGGAAATGTTATCACATTCTTTTAAGCACGTTATGAAATATTTTGGTGCCACATTTCCCGACTGCAATTTACATTCTCCTCCACAGAGCTAACTCAGCTTGCAAACTACCTCTTTAGCTGTCTATATAAAGATACCCAAAATTAGTCAAAGTATCAGATATATTCGACATATTTTCTTCCTCGAGGGAAAAACAGTTCAGAGGAAGTAGGTATTGCAGTGATTCTAGCTACTTTCCAGGACTAAGGAATTGCTGATACAGCTGCTGCAGAAAATAGTCTATAAATGGGATAATCACACATCTTTTTAAGCGGCTTCATAAAAATTAACTTAGGATCTCCTCCACAGAGCTAACGCAGCTTGCAAACTTCCTCTTTAGCTGTCTGAATCAAGATACATATATCAGATATATTCAACATTTTTTCTTCCTCGAGGGAAAAACAGTTCTGAGGAAGTAGGTATTGCAGTGATTCCAGCTACTTTCCAGGACTAAGGAATTGCTGATACAGCTGCTGCAGAAAATAGTCTATAAATGGGATAAACACAGAAAGTCGGTAATACGTCTCAGGATCCGCTGACGTTATTGCGTAATGATTCCTATACGTTTATTTTGGAACTCATCTGGGCATTCTAATGCCGATTTCATAATCTTGACACAGTTCAGCTCCTTCAGCCAAAAGTGGATGAAACATAGCTTCATTATTCTTTCTCATGTCTCTAACCTTGCTCTTAAGTTCATCAGCACATTGAAGAAAGTATACAAGATCTATTTTTTTTCTGATTACAAAGATATCGACAAACTGCGAGACAGACTAAAAACTTTACTAATAGTAACTATAGCTGCAATAGAACTGCATCTCAATAGCAGATAGCAAAGAATAAGCTCTACTTGAAGTTTTAAAATCTGAATGTTCTTGAATTTCCCTCATAGCCTTACAGATAATAATGAGCATATCTTTAAACTAAATAATTGCTTTCAAGTGCTCCACCCATCTAGACTCGCAAAATGTATTCTATCTTATTCTTTTTGTCCCTGTGATAAGATTACTTTCTTGAACAATTTGTTTGAGCTTTGGGTGAAATCCTAAAAAATTAATTACTTCTTTCGAAGTTCCTAGACAATTTCTTATAACGGGTATGTTGCACGAATGACACAGGGTTAAGTTTAAGGAGTGACTTGCACAGTGAACACAGACTAACCGGGGAAAAATTTCACAGAGTATAGCAGCAAAACCTTGAAACTGACCGCTCGTAGATGAAGCTCTATCATAACCTTGCCCCCTTAAGTATTTTAATTACCTCTCAATCAAACTAAGGCTTTTATTAACCAACCAAGGTCTGCTATCATCCGAGTGTTTCTTTTTGGAAAGGTCTTTTTGGAAATTTTTATTTCCTTTTTGAAAGGATGGACGCCTAATTAACAAACAGGGGCGTAGACTTTCATATAAACACTGAAAAAGCACACGCGTGATTTAAACGAAGCTCAAGTGTCTTAGGAGCTGGAGGTCATAACAGCACGTTGCTTACTTGACAGTAGCCTGGCATTGTTCCCAACTGCATTTTCACAAAACAAAAATTCTCGTGTGGAGATTATCACACATTACCTGCTTGTTGTGCATACATTACCCTACATCAATGGGATTAGAACTCATAATTAATTTGGTTAGCTTTTATGACAGTTTTGCTCTAAACTTTATTTTATAAAAATGAATATATCATTCAGTTTTTATCCTCATTACAACAAGATTTACAGCGTACATTATCCTTTTGTATTACTCAAGATCTATAAGAATGTCGATCCTACGGGACAAATTTCCCATTTTTTTGGGGGGGGGGGTGTATCTCCCTTACCCTCTCCCCTTGGGTTCGCCCCTGTTATTAAATTACAAATTGAGAGGGACTGTTATTAAATTACCTGTTATTTATTACCAAGAAAAATGTTCGTAAAAAAATTCTAGTTGCATTTTTAAGTAATCAAAAATTTTGAGATTTTTGAGTCCCCTAGTCCCTCTCAATTTGCAGATTTAATTTAATGCATGGTTTAAATCCTTCTCTGTCGCAGGGGTCGTGCAAAAGACGGTGTGAACTACCATGACAAAGCTGTGCAAAAGAAGCTTTTAGTCAAAATTCACGACTTTTTGGATGCAAGTGGACTTCGAGACGCTGCTGAGAGATTCCGAGGAACCCTCAGGCTTGACAAAAAAGAATTTGTTGGACTGTTTAAGGTAGGGTAATTAAAGCTGAAATTAAATATTAATTAATAAAATTAATTAAATTAAATTAATTAATTAAATTAAATTAGTAAAATTAATTAATTAATAAAATATTACTTAATTAATGAAATTAAATAAAGCTGAAATTAATATTAAATAATATTAAAGCTGACCTTCTGGATGCTTTTATTGTTAAAGTTGATCTTCTGGATGCTGTTAATGTTAAAGCTAAATATTAAAGCT
The DNA here is from genome assembly GCF_032884065.1 of Artemia franciscana. NCBI lineage: Eukaryota > Metazoa > Arthropoda > Branchiopoda > Anostraca > Artemiidae > Artemia > Artemia franciscana. The sequence goes on from NC_088873.1 coordinate 43,058,410, forward strand.
GATCTTTTCGATGCTGTTAATTCTTTTTCACCTTCTGGCAAGATATATTGAATCAAGCGTTCTTTGCCACTGACAAACTGGATTGTAAAATCACGATCGGAATTGTAAATTTGCCGTTCACTGATAATCAAGATAATGTAATTTCTGTTACACTGATAATCAGGATTGTAAGTTCATAAGCTAGGTTGGGAATTTGACAACTATGTTTGAAGAGAAGATTTTGGATTAGGATTATTGATTTTGCCTAGTCGTAAGTTGAGTTTATAACCTTTTTTGTTCCACAGACTGCAATTCAACAATCAAGTTTTAAACTTCTTTGTCCCACTAATAACTGTCAATCTTGTTTTAAGAATCCGGTTTGTCAGTAGAAAACGCCTAAGATTCCTAATGAACCAACAATTTCCGTGCGCTTTGTAAATCAACCTTATCATCAGCAGAGCATTCTGTCGTTCCAACAAGAACCTGTCGGTCTGCAATTGCTGACCAGATTGACTCTACTACTACTGCTAACAACTCACTGCAGCACCAAGCCTTCTCAGGCCAACTAAGCTGTGCACGTTCCTCTTCCACCTCAATCTATTTAAAGCTTCCCTCTTTACACCCTCCCAAGGAGTTCCAATTTCTCTTAAACTCTTTCTGATGACCTCTTTCCACCCCATTGAGGGACGATCTGCTGTCTGTTTGACCTTAGATGGATGGCTGAAAAGGACAATCTTCGGCAATCTGTAATCCTTTATCTGCAAAAATTGTGTCCTAGCTATTTCAACCTTTCTCGTCATAGCTTTAGAAAGTAGGATAGAGCCACATTTTTCGTACAAATTACTTTTTGAAATACGATCAATCAAATGGACACCCAAAAACCATCATTAGACAATTCCTCTGAGAAATATCTAATAAATCTTCCTCCATCTTTCGGAGTACCCACGTTTCAGAACTATGCTTGCCCACTGGTATCACTGAAGCTTCCAATATTCTAATCTTGTTGGTATGCAGCAGAATTATCTTTTTATTCTTCCAAACTTTTTTCAACTGTGATAAAACACCATCTATTTTGATGATGAAAAGTAGATAACTTTTAGTAGAGTTTTACTGCTCAAGATGAACACTGTATATGTGTTTGAAATATCCAGTAAAAAATTATATATCTGTTCACTGTCGATTAAAAGGTTTCATCCTTTTGAACTGTTATACTTTCGATAATGAAAAGAAATTCAAACTACGTAATTCAAATTCCCTTGCTGTTCAACCTCTTATTGTGTTGCTACAAACACTTAGTTGAAATTATTTTCCAATTTACGTACATCAGACGTATCTATGAAAAGAAAACCGCTACTAAAAATCGGGCAACCAAACCGATTTGGGACTGTTTGAGAGTTCTATCTTACGAAAAATTGACAGATGTTGAGAGTAGAAAGAATTCCAAGCAAGACTGGAGCTCTGTTAGCTGTTTTTAGCCGATTGAGCTGTATCTAAGGCATTATATGGCCATCTAGTGTATGCTACACTTTTACCTGCCAGCCATGAGTTGCCAGTTCATTTGGCAAGAAAAATATAGTCCGTGAAACTGCGTCGCGTCAAGTTCAATTTTTTTCATGGATTTTAATTGCGATCTTTACCTGTAAAAACGGCTTGCCAGGCGATACAAAGGAAAAGTCTGTAAAATTGTGTTGCATAGTGTCCTTATTTTTGAAGATTTTTACCTTGGTTTCACTGACATTGCTAGCTTTGTGGGTAAAAATCGCTTGCCAATCGGTAAAAAGGACTAGTTTGTAAACTTGCGGTGGATAACGCCTATGTGTTTTGAAGATTTTATCGTGATTGTATTAAAATTGATGTCTCTATCGGTAGGAGTTGTTTACCAATCAGTGACAAGGAGTAGTCTGTGAAATTTCGGTGCATAATGCCCATGTTTTTTGAGATTTTATCGTGATTACGTTGAAATTGATGTCTTTATTGGTAAGAGTTGTTTGCCAGTCAGTGACAAGGACTAGTCCGTAAAATTTCGGTGCTTAACGCCCATGTTTTTTTTTAAGATTTTATTATGGTTGTATTGAAACTGATGCCTTTACCGGTAAGGTTTGCTTGCCAATCAGCGATAAGGACTAGTCCGTAAAATTACAGTGCATAGGGCCCATATTTCTTGAAGATTTTTACTATGATTCTACTGAAATTCCAATCTTTGCGAGTAAAAAAAAGAAAAAAAAAAAAAAAAAAGAAAAAAAAAGAAGAAAAAAAAAAGAAAAAAAAAAAAAAAAAGGACCAGTTAGTAAAATTCGTTAATGGGCTTTTAAAACCCACCACAACCTGCGAAACATATAGGCTTCTATTTTTCTTCTATTAACCACCAAAAAGAGGATTAATAAATAGAAATAGAAGATGACACAGTCTTGTTCTCGGTAGTCTTCCCGTGTTTTTCACTCCTCTTTTTGGTGGTTGCAGGTACAATATTTTGTAGTTCTAATATGCCCGCATTGGATTTTTGTCGTTGATTTTTGTCGTGCCTCAGAAAGTATTTACGATTGTACTTGTCGTGGCTTATATTAAAGGAGTTCATCCATTGAACTCCCTTCTATTGAACTCATTCACGAGCCGAGTTCGAACTCTGGATCACGTATTACCAAGTTGAGATTAAGCCCACTGCCCCACCACAGGACACAATTAACGTCCATTACAAAGTTTATACATTCAAAAGATCTAAACATACTAAATAACTAGTTAAATTATACAATAAATTAAATTACATTCTTACATATTAAACAAAAACGTGCTGAATATTGCAAATCCCCTACGAACTCTGCTCAAGCAAGAAATATAGCTACATCTGGCACTTAGTTCACACAGCATTCAGTTCATCTATTAAAGGGAGCCCCATATTAAAGGGGGTTAAAATTGGTTTATGTAGATAGGGGGTTTTTGGTCCAAGAGAAACAACCACTTATCGGCACTGATTCATTCAGTCATTATTAAATGCTAAATACACTATACAGCATATAATACACCACGTAAAACAAGATCCCCTGAAGTTAACTTGTCGGGGGAATATGCAAGATATCTTCACATCATGTTTGTTTCATATCTTTTTGGCCACAAGGCTCTACGATCATTTAAATAGAATTGAAAGAACTGTAGCGTTGATAGGCTATTAAACAATGGCAGAGTTTGAAATCGTTGATTTTCTTGAAGTACGTGGTTGCGCTTATGTTCTGTTCCACTGTTGACATATTGACATGTTGACATATTGACATGTTTACATATTGACATGTTGGCCTATGTCATTTGTATATACATGTATGTGCGATTAATAAATAAATGAACTTGAACTTGACATATTGACATGTTGACACTGTTGACATATTCCGACAATACTCGCCCACCATCCTTTCAATTTGAAAGCTAAATGATATATAATACACCACGTAATTCATATAATACACCACGTAAAACAAGATCCCCTGAAGTTAACTTGTCGGGGGAATATGCAAGATATCTTCACATCATGTTTGTTTCATATCTTTTTGGCCACAAGGCTCTACGATCATTTAAATAGAATTGAAAGAACTGTAGCGTTGATAGGCTATTAAACAATGGCAGAGTTTGAAATCGTTGATTTTCTTGAAGTACGTGGTTGCGCTTATGTTCTGTTCCACTGTTGACATATTGACATGTTGACATATTGACATGTTTACATATTGACATGTTGACACTGTTGACATATTCCCACAATACTCGCCCACCATCCTTTCAATTTGAAAGCTAAATTATTCTAAATATCGTTTTGTAAATATCGTACATTGTATATCGATATTTTGTAAATATCGTACATTGTTTTGTAAATATCGTACATTGTATTGTATCAGATTAACGACGCATCTTGACTACTAAGGTCCCTGCGTCGGCCCTGCAGTGCATTGCTACAGCATGATTCGACCTCTGGGTACATCACGTACATCACGCGTATGATTCGACTTTTCAAAAGTCAAAACCTTCAACCACTTGGTTCAAGGAAATTGTGAATGCCCTTTTAATGCCGTGTGTAATGATAATTAATAAAACAAAACTATTTAATGAAATATTAGATAAAATCAAGTAATGTATACCTAAAAGGTGTACCAGACCGGCTGCCAAGAAAGAAAGACTATTATTTTAAAGTTTTTAAACCTTTAATGCACTGAACGTCCAACGTTAGGTGTTTTTTTTTCAAGTATTAAAATTTTCAGTTTTTTTTTAATTTTGTCGATCCTGTTATGACTCATATATGAGTCTTATTATTCAAATATGACTAATTTATTATTGGTCTTTACTTGAAAAATGGTTACTAGTATTGTGTAATAAACTATATAAAAATGAGGCTTCATCGATCCATTATAATATAATATGAAAAAAACTTCGTTTTCTTAAAGAGTTAAAGAGGCTGCGTCCCAAAGTCGAACCTTAAAACGTACAGGAATTAGAAGAGGCAGTTGGGGGGCTGCCGCCCCCCAAACCCCCAGCTTTTAAAGACTCTTTTGTACAGGTTTTTTTTTGGGGTGGGGACTTCATTGTTACTAATTACTAGTTTCGGCGCAATGGTTCTCCTGTCCTCTTGTGTTTAACATTTTTCGAAGTTATTCCATTATTCATTCATTTCAATTTTTTGTTAATTAAAAGAGGGCCTTTCCGAAGCCAAGAGCTGGGGGTTAGCAAAAAAACAAAAAACCTGTACAAAAGAGTCTTTAAAAGCTGGGGGTTTGGGGGGCGGCAGCCCCCCAACTGCCTCTTCTAATTCCTGTACGTTTTAAGGTTCGACTTTGGGACGCAGCCTCTTTAACTCTTTAAGAAAACGAAGTTTTTTTCATATTATTTCTGTACGTTTTTATACAATCCTTGGTGGATGTAATTTAATAATTCCTGTACTCCTCGTACAGGAATTAGGAGAGGAACTTGGGTGGCTGCCCCCCCCCCTGCTTTTAAATCATTGTATAAAATAGAAAAAAAATAGATAGAATGACCGAAATGTTTCTTTTGCTCATAAGAAGCTAATATTCTGTTATCTCTCAAATGATAAGCTGTCCAGGTGTTATCAAAATTTTTTCTGGAATGGAGCTGGATTTTTATGATGCTTGCAGTCATTCTCGCCGTGCCGAGCTGATTATTTTGATGTACTTGAATGTTGATATTCGTAACTTTTAAGAATTTCAAAAATTAACATGGGACTATTAGACTATTAGGACTATAAGAAGACTATTAGGAGAGGCAAACCCCCCGCTTTTAAAGACTCTTTTGTACAGGTTTAATTTTTTTTCATATTAATTCTGTACGTTTTTCTACAATCCATGGTGGATGTAATTTAATAATTCCTGTACTCCTCGTACAGGAATTAGGAGAGGAACCCCCCCCCCCCGCTTTTAAATCATTGTATAAAATAGAAAAAAAAATAGATAGAATGACCGAAATGTTTCTTTTGCTCATAAGAAGCTAATATTCTGTTATCTCTCAAATGATAAGCTGTCCAGGTGTTATCAAAATTTTTTTGATGTTGTGAAAAAAAAAACGCCTGTAAGGGACTTGAACCCTTGACCCGAGGATTAAAAGTCTCACGCTCTACCAACTGAGCTAATAACTTGCATGTGTGTAAACATAACTTCTCAATAGCTTTTAAAAATTTCAAATTAACATGGGCTCTTATGGAGAGAAATCCGTTAATTAAATAGCTAATGGGTGGTTTCTGGAAAACAGGGAAGGAGTTATCGGTTCAAGCTGAAATTTCGCGGATAAGCTCCTGGGCCGTAGGGGACCTTAACTTGTGAATTTCAGCCCGATCGGACAACGTTAAAAGGGGTGGGGGGGGGGGGGGTTGGAGGGTCGAAACTTTCGGGGGGTTAAGATTTTCCTACGAAACTTTCATGGGCACTTACTCGGAGAATTCCGCATCGAATGAGTCTTCGTACACCCAGATCCGATGTCGGATGTGACCTGTAGGCGTCTAGGAAAAAAAGTAAATGAATTTTAAGTGGCTATGCGTGGTTTCTGGAAAACAGGGAAGGAGTTATCGGATCAAGCTCCTGAATTTCGCGGATAAGCTCCTGGGCCCTAGGGGACCTTAACTTGTGAATTTCAGCCCGATCGGACAACGTTAAAGGGGGGCTTGGGTTGACAGGTCGAAACTTTCGGCCAGATTTTCCCCATGAAGAAAAAGTTGGAGGGGGATGAAATTTTGCAGGTTTCTTAGTTGGAGCTCGGGCTAAGAAATGCATCCCTCCCCATCCGTCTGCGACCACTGGAACCGAAGATCGCTTAACATTGTCGTGTGTCGCCTCTTTATAGAGGCACGAGTGTGCCTCCTTGATAAAAGAAGAGGTTGACATCGGGGTTGTGAAGTTGGAGTCGTGAAGTCGGAGTTTCAGTAAATGCTGAATGGAATCGCTATATTGAAAATGAGTTGGAGTTGGTAACTTATAGAATCTAGTTAAATGAAGCTTTAAAACAGGGCTGTGGAGTCTGAGTCGTCGAGTCGGATTTTTAGTAATTTTTTTCTGAATAGAGTCGGAATTGGAGTTGGTTATATATATCCTCTATTTTTCAGATGTTTATGGAGCACTTTGAAGGGACTTTTCCAAATTTACATGAAATAGAAAAAGAAGTTCCTGAACTATTGAAAAGACTTGGTTGTCATCACATAACGTTCACCAAAGCAAGCTTTGCGTCAAGTATGTATTCTATCTATAAGGTTATGGTAATTTTATGTAAATATAAAATAAATACTAAGACTTAGAGGCGTCAATTCATGGAAATTAGGCGGTATTTTCCAAAAAAAGGTATTTTACTAAATCTAAGGATGACAGACATTTCTCCTGCTTCCCCTGTTGACGCCATTGCTTAGACCACACTGACTAAACAACGCCTTCAGAAAAAAATGAACAAATAAGAGAGGGAATATTTCAGGCAGTGACAACCAATTTAAATGTTTTGTCTGAAACCTCTACTTCGCCCTTCTTAGTTCATAAAGAAAAGAAAAAAAACAACTATAAAATAGGATAAATTACTTAAAACAAACTTAAAAGAAGAACTTTCAGTTGGAAAAAAAAGATAACTTATATTCTATATCTTTTCTTATTTTTTTGCACTGTGGATAACTGAGTGAAGGTCTTGGCCGAACAATTTTTTTTTTCTTTATTCACTAATGTTTATCTCATGATACAAAACATTCTCAATATTATGCCAAATAAAGCTCCGGACACGCATAGCTTTTTTCGGCGTTGATTTTAGCTTAATTTTTTTTTTTTTTTTTTTTTTTTTTTTTTTTTTTTTTTTTTTTTTTTTTTTTTTTGGTGCCGATTTATAAAATGGTAACGAGTTTCGTCGTGGTCATAAAAAATAATAAATATGATAATAAAATAAAAAATAATAAGTTGAGATCAATCATGTAACTATTGATGTCCTGTAGTTGACTATTTGGGTCCATGATGGTTTTTTTTTTTTTTTTTTTTTGGTTTCAAAAGTGATTTTTGGACCACTCATTCTGATGTGAAACTATACCTAAGCATTAAAAGAATTATTCATAAGAATTCTGTGAAATACGTAGTTATACATAAGAATACCTTGCGTAAGAATTCTCTGAATTATACTAAATAATAATTAAGAATAAGAATAATGAAGAATAATGTAATGAGAATAAATAATGAATAATGATGATAATAATGATATAATGATAATATGATAAAATATGATAATATGATAAAATGATAATATGATAATATGATAAAATGATAATGATATAATGATAATTGATATAATGATAATAATGATAATAATGATGATAATAATGAATAATGATAATGATGAATAATGAATAATGAGAATAATAAAAATAAATAATGAATAATGAAGAATAATTAAGAATTAAGAATAATTCTGTGAAATACGTAGTTATACATAAGAATACCTTGCGTAAGAATTCTCTGAATTATACTAAATAATAGTTAAGAATAAGTATGCTTAAGAATGCTGTAAATTATAGAGTTATACATGAGGATCCTTTGAATTATATAATCATACATGAAAATGGAATGCACAAGAAGTATACATAAGAACACAGTAGATAATGGAACTATGCATAAGGATTGTACACAAAAATGCTGAGAATTATAGAATTATACATTAGAATATTTTACATAATAAAATGCTATACATTAAGAAATGCATTATGAAATGCTGTACATTATACATAATAATGTTTTGAATTTGAGAATTATACTTAAGAATGCTACATGTAAGCATTATACCCGTGAATAATGTGAACAATACAATTATAAATAAGAAAAAATGATATACATAAGACTGCTTTGAATAATAGAATCATACATGAGGAGGCTATACATAAGAATGCTTTATGTATAAAATAGTATACATAAGAATGCTTCATGTATAAAAATGGTATACATAAGAATACTGCGGATTACAGAATTATGCACAAAAATCCTATGCGTAAGAATTAGATATAAGTGTTCTCTCAGTTATAGAATTATGTATAAGAATACCGTGAATTATAAAACTATACATAAGAATTCTATACATAGCCTTATGCATAAGATTGCAGTGAATTACAGAATGAAACATAAGAAATATACTTAAGGATGCCTTGAATTATAAAACTATACACAAGCAGTTAACTATGCAGTTAATTTTGGAATTATAAATAAAATGGTATACATAAGAATTATACGTATGAATAGTGTGAATTATAAAATTATATACAAGAATTATACGTAACAATACTGCACATTATAGAATCCCACAAAATAATGTGAACTGACCAAGAAACACAGAAGTATACACTAAGTAAATCACCACTCATCTTTATCTAAAGTAATTATTATTATTTTATCTATTTTTTTCATGCTTCATGGCTCCGTCACAAGTGATAAGCCACTAGTCCTGGGAATTACCACGCTAATTACTTTTAAGGTGTGTATTCTAGCTTCTCTTAAAAGCCTCCAAAGAAGGATTTTGCGGGATTACCCCTGGGAAGCCATTCCATTTGGCGACGAAAAACTTGTCTTCAAGTATTCTTGGCAGGGTGGGCCCTAGGGTAGTCCTATCGAGCTCTATGGCAAGTTGATCATAAAGCCTCTATTATATCTAGAAAAAGTTTTGGTACCTCCTCAGATGGAGGGCAATGCATGTATTTTTAGAACACGGACATTGAAGCCACGTCAAATTGGTTAAGGATTGACCGTAGGCATCAGAGTTGCTAGAAATTTCTGCACGAACTGCTTGGTTTTGGACACATGAGGAGGAACGAAGTGGCTAATTGGATTGCCAGCCAAGAGAGGACATGAATTTTCCATAATTGGCCTAATACATAACGTGAATAGTATCGAAATGGACTCGTCAGGGAGAAGGCTTTTGCATCTTAGGATGACTTCTTCCTTCCGGGAGCAGAAGAATTTTGCTTTGCAAAAAAATTAGAATATGTAGATCGTTTAATAAGTATAAAGCGTAAAATGACGCTCAAGAATTAAGAACTCTCAAATATCTTACTCATCTCCTCCATTAATCTACAAATTCATTTTTAGAGGCTTTGAATTTTGCTTATATTTATGTCAAAAACCGTATGAGGTATTGATGGCTTTGTATTTTGACTTATATTCATGCCAAAAATCATGTGAGGCGCTTGGCAGTGGAATTGAAAAGTATAAACAGCGTTGTGGGACAACTGATAATCGATAGATGGCCTTCGTATTTCTCTTTTTCGCTTTTTTTAATTGTTATCTTCTCTGAGAAACCAGCCTGAATTTTCGTTCTTAGATGCTTTCTATAATCTTTACAGCTAGCTGGGATCTTAGAAAGTTTTTTTTCTCCGCCTGTACTTAACAAAATCGTTGACTAAAATTTTAGGTATTAGTATATTTTTGTCATTTAGTTTTTTATTTTTAGTTGGTATTTTCAGAGACCACACCGCCTTTCCTTGATATACAAATAACAGTTCAATAGGGACAAATCCTTTTATTTGACAGTAAAACAACAACAAAAAATCTCTGGATATTTCGGTTATATATACAGTGGCCGTCTTCTGCAGATAAACTAAAATAACACATTTCGTTGTTTCACTGTCAAATAGAAGGATTCATCCCTGTTGAATTGATATTTGTAGATTTTCAGTTATTTATTAACTAGAATTTTAGTTTACTGTTTTATAAGTAATTAATTTTATGCTTACATTTAATTTTTAAATTTCGTAAATTATTTTTCTATCTTATTTATTTGTAGGTTTTAGTTATTTTTTTTTATTTTACTTATTTTTATATTCAGTTTTCTTTTTATTTTTAGTTAATTCAAGTTTTGTTTACTTTTTTTTGGAAGAGATATTAATTTTATGATTACTTTTTCAGTTGGGGCTCTTCATTCTGCGGGGCAGTTTATTGCTTTATTTGCCTGGCTCATTGATTTGGTAGATCCTCTTCCAGATCAAACATCAGATGATGACGTTGTTTCTTACGTCAGAAGGGTAAGTACATTGATTGTAAAAAATTTTCACACCTTATGTATATTTTTCTGCCATCCTTCAAAATGTGGCTTAGCCAATTTCTTGGGATGGGGAAGAGAGTGAACCTTTGAATAGATTGGGGTAGAGGAGAAAAGTGCGCTTTTATGTTGTCCTCATTTGCCTTTTCGTAGTGAATCATTAGTGGTAGTGGTAGTATTTCCAATATATTCCAGTGAAAAATTAACTCTAGTTCGGACCCTTTAACTATATTTTATTTTGGAAATAAAGTAAGGATTTATCTGAAAAAGTTTAACGAACACCTCCTCGGAAAATACCCTCCCCCTGTAGACAATAGCTCCCGGGAAATACTCCCCCTGGAAGATACCCTACCCCAAAAAATACCTCCACGTCGAAAATATCCCTCTGCGTGAAATACACTCGAAAAATAACCCCTGGAAAACTCCCTCCAGTGGAAAATACCCCCCGCGGAAAATGCCCCTCGGTAAATACCCCCCACCGGAAAATACCTCCTAGTGGAAAACAAGGCCTCCAAATTCGAGAATTTTATTTGAGTTTTTTTTCTGTAGGGAGAAGGACTTGTTTTTCATTATTGTCATGTATCCACCCCCTTAATATCTTTTTTATGGCACTTGGTATTAACCAAGTGACATATAGCAATCGGAAATTCTGTCGGTCTGTCGGTCCCGGTTTTGCTACTTCAGGCACTTCCAGGTAAGCTAGGACGATGAAATTTGGAAGGCATATCAGGGACCGGACCAGATCAAATTAGAAATAGTCGTTTTTCCTGGTTAATTCTGAAAAATTAGAAAAAATGCGGTATTTTTAACTTACGAACGGGTGATCGGATCTCAATGAAATTTGATATTTAGAAGGATATCGTTCCTCAGGGCTTTTACTTTAAATCCCGACCGGATATGGTGACATTGGGGGGGGGGGAGTTGGGAGGGGAAACCTAAAACTTGGAAAACACTTAGAGTGGAGGGATCGGGATGAAACTTGGTGGGAAAAATAAGCACATTTCATAGATACATGATTGACATAACCGGAACGGATCCGCTCTCTTTGGGGTAGTTGGGGGGGGGGTGGAATTCTGAAAAATTAGAATAAATGAAGTATTTTTAACTTACGAACGGGAGATCGGATCTCAATGAAATTTGATATTTAAAAGGATATCATGTATCAGAGCTCTTATTTTAAATCCCGACCGGATCTGGTGACATTGGAGGGGGAGCTGGAAGGGTGAAACCTAAAACTTAGAAATCACTTAGAGTGGATGGATCGGGATGATACTTGGTGGGAAAAATAAGCACGAGTCCTAGATACATGATTGACATAACCGGAACGGATCCGCTCTCTTTGGGGTAGTTGGGGGGGGGGGGGGGTTAATTCTGAAAAATTAGAAAAAATGAGGTATTTTTAACTTACGAACGGGTGATCGGATCTCGATGAAATTTGATATTTAGAAGGATATCGTGTCTCAAAGCTCTTATTTAAATCCTGACCGGATCTGAAGACATTGGGGGGAGTTTTGGGCGGGGGAACCTAAAATCATGGAAAACGCTTAGATTGGAGGGATCGGGATGAAACTTGGTGGGAAGAATAAGCAGAAGTCTTAGATACGTGATTTACATAATTGGAACGGATCCACTCTATTGGGAGGGGGGGTGGTTAATTCTGAAAAATTACAAAAAATGACGTATTTTTAACTTACGAAGGAGTGATCGGATCTTCAAGAAACTTCATATTTAGAAGGATCTCGTAACTCAGATCTCTTGTTTTTTTCATCTCAACCGGATCCAGCGTAATTGGGGGGGGGGGCAGTTGGGGGGACTGGAAATCTTAGAAAATACTTAAAGCGGTGAGATCAGGATGAAACTGGATGGGAAGAATAAAAACCTGTCTAAGATACGTGACTGATATAACCGGACCGGACCTGCTCTCTTTTGTGGAGTTGGGGGGGGGGGTAATTTTGAAAATTGAGGTATTTGTTACTTACGAAAGGGTGACCTGATCTTAAGGAAATTTGATATTTAGAAGGATCTTGTGCTTTAAAGCTCTAATTTTAGATTCCGACTAGATCCTGTTACATTGGGGGGAGTTGGAGGGGGAAACCGGAATTCTTGGAAAACGTGAAAATTGGGGTATTTTTATCTTACGAATAGGTGATCGGATCTTAATGAAATTTGATATTTAGAAGGAATTGATGTCTCAGAGCTCTTATTTCAAATTCCGACCAGATCTTTGACATTGGAGGGGGAAATCTTGGAAAACACTTGGAGTGGAGGAATCGGGATGAAGCTTGGTGGATAGAACAAGCAAATGTCCTTGATACGTGATTGACGGAACCGTACTGGATTCGCTCTCTTTGAGGGAGTTGGGGGCTGGGGTTCAGTGATTTGGCGAGTCAGGTGCTTTTGGACGTGCTAGGACGATGAAAATCGGTAGGCGTGTCAGAGACCTGCACAAATTGACTTGATAAAGTCATTTTCCCAGATTCGACCATCTGGGGGGCTAAAGGGAGAGGAAAAATTAGAAAAAATTAGGTATTTATAACTTACGAGTGGGTGATTGGATCTTAATGAATTTTGATATTTAGAAGGACATCGTGACTCAGAGCTCTTATTTTAAATCTTGACCGCCATTAAGCCTCTGATTTTGCTTTTAAATCGATCTATTGATTCATAGAATTTTGTTAGAGCTCATACCATATGATCTCTTGGCTCTTAGCTCTTCTTGCCTCGTCATAAGTGCCATATGAGAGCTCTTAGCTTTTGTTCTTTTTTTTGCGTGGTATCTTTTTTCTTTTTTCCAGTGTTGGCAGTGACTGTAATTGCTTCTCTTTCTTTTTATTTTTCTTTTTTGTGTTCCGCTTTTTCTTGTTGATTGTAAGACGGGTTGTTAATAAAATTCAATCAAGTTTAATGTATGGTTTTCGCGGCATTGATTTAGTCACCATGACTATAATTATGGATGCATTACCCCCTTATGATTATTTACCCCTGCCTGCCAATGGACCGAGTTTTCACCAACGACTAAACCTAATTGATCATGGTGGTCATCGAATCGCGACCTGGAATGTTTTGACGCTAAACTTCCCTGGATCAAAAGTCCTGCTCGCTGGGGTGTTGTAACACCCAACACCCTCGCCGGGGTGTTGTTTTGTCGCTAGACTTCCCTGGATCAAAAGTCCTGCTCGCTGGGGTGTTGTAACACCCAACACCCTCGCTGGGGTGTTGTTTTGATGCTAAACTTCCCTGGATCAAAAGTCCTGCTCGCTGGGGTGTTGTAACACCCAACACCCTCGCTGGGGTGTTTGTTTGTCGCTAGACTTCCCTGGATCAAAAGTCCTGCTCGCTGGGGTGTTGAAACTTTACTCGCTGGTAAAGTTTCAATAGCTGGTATCACCACAACACATATTGTCGTCAACTACTCCCAATCCATAGGGGAGAGTTACAAGGAGTTATAAGGAGGATAAGGAGAGTTAAATATTAAAAATAATATTGATACTTTTTTCACTTTTTCTAAGTACTGATTCATTAGCTCCGTATAAGTCTGACCACTAGGATGGGCGAACGAATAGAGTGTTAGGGTCAAAAGCACTGAAAAGGGTATTTTATCAGGACGGGGTCGTGACAGAATTTTGTCAGGAGGGGTCCCTTAGACTAATATAAGGAGGAGTTTCTGAAGTATACCGAATACCCCAACATAATTGGAAATCAATAATTGAACTAGGGCCCGTTTTGTGAATTGGCCTATATGTTTCGGCAGTCACTAGAGGATTTAAAATGAATGATTTCCCGACAATGCAATTTTGAACCTAATCTGATTGATTTTAGTTTTGTTTATTGCCCTCAGCTTTTATTTAAAAGTTATCATACTGATTATAGAAAACATATTTCACTAATTGTTAATTGATCACTGACAGTCCTAGCTGATGTCTGAGTTTCAGTTTAGCCTCTTAACTTAAGGATATATATTTCGAAAGATAATTCTCTGTATCTAAATCCATAACCGTATCTTTTTGATTTGGTTACTAATTTAGTATAGTTTATGTTTGCCATTGCAAAACTGCTTTCGCTACCCCACACCAATGCTTCTGCTATGTCCAAATTCTTGGGGGTTCCCTTAATTTTCCCCAAAAGAAAATTGGTATTTTTTGTGTATTTTAGTTATTTATATACTTAATTTTTTTATTTTTCCCATTTTTATTTTTTCATTTATTTTCAGTTATTTATTTATTTAGTTATTTATTAATTTTTTATATTACTTTTTTTGTACAAGCGATATTAATTTTATGCTAACCAAGAATTAAGGTTTGTGAATACACAGCCATTAACATGAAATTTAGTACTGTTTAGTAATTAAGTACTATTGATTTTTGACGTCCTAAAAGCTGCTATATGTATTTTTTTATTATATTTATTGGATCATATGTGTATTTTGAACATAATTTCAAATTTTAAAGAAAAATAGTAAAAAGAGCTATAAACATGGTCCTAAGACCAGTGAAATGCATTGAAGATAAACACATGGGGGTTTGGTTTGTATAACTAGCAAGATGTCCTCAGAGCAAATGACAAACAAAATTTAGAAATTAAAATAAGCAGGAACAAGAACTACGTGAACTTAAGAGGAACTAAAATGAAGCAAGAAAATGAAACCTGAAAATAAAAGGAAAACTATAATCAAGTTTAACTAAAAAGAAGCACGATTACGAAAACTAAATACACACTACAATTTACTCCTCAACAATTCAAAAAGTACAAAAATCAAATAAAATTGATATAATTTCGTAGGTATGAAGGTTCTTAGGTATGCAAAGTAAATTTAAAAATGTAATAGGGTAGATTGTTTAAGTTGAGTATCAAATTGTTGTAAAATTGTTGTTTTTCGTTGACGTTGAAGAATTCAAACCAAAGTTGAAATTTGCTCTTCTCAAAGTTCTTGTGTTTCGTTCCATCTGGCGGTAAGGTTGACGTAAGTTCTTACGTAAGACTTCTAAGTGTCGTATGATTCTGTGTGAAGGGATAAACGGAATGGCAAAATCCAAGGTGAAGAATTCTGAAGAAAGGATAATATTCGCAAGTTCATTTTAGTACGCACTTAGTCAAATGGGCCACTTAAACAAGATTGTTGGCAAAACGATCTAGTATTTTTTTGGTGCTGTACAACATATGCAAAAGAAAACTGCAGATAAATAAATAAACATAGTATATAAACATATATAAACATAGTATCTACCCGCCCACAGTGGCCTTACTCGTTTGCTTTAGTTTCTTGTTCTTTCTGTTTTGTGTAGTGTTTGTTTTGTTTCTTTTATTGATACTCCGCCTTGATTTTTTGTAGCGGGTCAAAAATAAATTATTATCATATAAACATAGTGCAAGGAACAAGAAACGTACTAAAATAATAAATAAAATATAAAAAAATAAACTAATAATAATAAAGGCATAAAGTACCAATAAATCGATAAAATTTGATGGACCGGTAATGATCTAAATAAAAACACACTTTAAAAATTGATCAGTAAGAACTAAAATTTAGATACTAGTATTTGGTAATGCGTAAGTTCAAATTAATATACGATTTTGAATCAAGATGGTAAGTATAGATATTGGTATAGAAGAATTACAGAAAATTACCAGATCGAAAGTTTTGGATTCATACTAAGTACAGTGTCCTTCAAGTACTTTGACCTTAAAAATTGTTGTTTAATGTTTGAAGAATTGGTCTCAATTGACTCGGCAGCTGATAGGCTCAAATGCATATTTAAAAATATTTCTGCAATTTTTTCAGTTTTCTTTCTAGATACCTTATCTAAGGCCAAGTAGCCGTGGAAAAAGTGGGGTAGCATAGTAGCGATCTTACTTAGCAGTTTCATTGCCTGGTGAAATTTGTTGGAAGATTTGAAATTTTTGTTTGGCAGCTTTTTAAATTCTATCGAATTCTGCTACTGTCAGCTTTGGAGCTTTTTCATACCTGGGGTCAAGAATCGCTTCCTGGACAAACTTTCTTTAATATTTTCCTTAAGGACAAATTTTCTCCCTGCATTCGTGTACATATAGCCTTGTGCGGGAGGGGGGGGGGGTATATAATGCTGAATATTCTGTTGTTGTTTACTATTGTTTGTTGGGTATAATTACCGTACGATGCTGTTAGAGCCCTTGTGAAGAAAGCCCCCCGCTTTATCAAACAGTTCATGCTAATGGACTGCTAGTAAGAAGCGACGCTGCTCAATAGTAACCAAAAATCTAAAAAAACGGAATTTGGTACCAATTGATATATATATATATATATATATATATATATATATATATATATATATATATATATATATATATATATATATATATATATATATATATATATATATATATATCATGAAAAGAGAAATCACCAATGCTACAGCACAAACACACACACAAAAAAAAAAAAAAAAAAAAAAAAAAAGAGAGAGAGAGACAGAAGGAGAAAAGGAAGACTGTTTTCCTAAATTAGTGATTAATATAGACCAGCACTTGAATGAGGCCTTAACCCTACTCATCCATACAATCACACAGGTCAAACAGCATAGCCATACACAATCAACCATAAAGAATAATCCATGGACAGGCAGTCATGTCGTCAATAAGTATAAGTCGTCATTTACCAAACAATAGAAAAAATAATATAGACAAATAATTCAGAGGCAACACCCAACCTAAGGGCTCATCAGGAGAATACACTGGCCTATATAGGGTTTCGCCACTCTAAATTCTCTACCCAGCACAGTGTTGTGGCTACCACAGAATATCCATGGCATCCCCACGTCAGGTATCACCCCCAAAATACATGTCTATGAAAAAAAAAAACCAAGTAAAACCAAAACAAGCTTATCCTTTTAATATATCCCTCCCTTTAGCAATATATATATATATATATATATATATATATATATATATATATATATATGTATATATATATATATATATATATATATATATATATATATATATATATATATATATATATATATATATATATAAATCAGTTTGTCATGCTGATTCAAAATATATAAAATACATTAAGTTTAGTTTCACCTATCGAAGTCTACGAGATGAGAAAATTTGCCTGATTATCGAAAAAAGAGGGAACATCCGCTAAAAGCCACGAATCATAATGATAATCATACCGTCAGATTCTGTGTATCAGAGAACCCTTCTGTAGAAGTTTCAATCTCCATTCTTCAAAAATATGGAATTTTACATTTTTTTCCCAAAAGAAAGATCATGGTTTTGCGTTTATTTGTTTTCCCCCATGGGTGATTATATCGAATCAGTGGTCCATATCGTGGATTATTTGGATTAGAACCAGTGGATTATATCGAACCAGTGGTCCTAGAATACCGGGAGAGGGCTCATTTGAACGGACATTAGAAGTTCTTGTGCCCTTTTTCAGTGACCAAAAGGATTGGAGGGCAGCTGGCCCTTCTCCCACACTCCTTTTTTCGCAAAAACAGTTCGGTCAAAACTTTGAGATAGTGATTTTTTTGTGTAGTTGAAGGGTTCAATAACTAAGCCTTTAGAGATAACTTGACCCCCACAGCCCCTGAAGAAAGGTATTTGAATTATGAAATGTGCCTGTTGTTTACGTGTAGTGTTGAATATTTGGAAGTATGCATTCATTTTGGGGTGGGAGGGGAAGGGTGAATTTTCTGCCGGGAGTATTCCCATGGGTTGAATTTTCCACGGAGAGGGACATTTCTCATGGGGGAACTTTTTAGGACAAATTTTGCACTGAAGAAATTTGCCAGAATTCCTGTATGAAATTCTTTTTAATTGTTTTGCGTTCTCTTTGCCAACTCAATTTTACGTCTGAAGATGTTGATGGTACCTGCCCGGGGTAAATTTTCACCGAGTTCGAGTTGTCTAGAGGATTTTTCCGTGGAGGAGTAGCCAGTTCTCCCGGCATTATTTAATAAACAAAAAGAAATTAAATTAAAAAATTTCAACCGAAAGTAAGGAACAACATTAAAACTTAAACCGAACAGAAATGATTACGTATATAAGGGGGTTGTCCCGTCCTTAATACCTCGGTCTTTACGCTTAAGGTATGACTTTTGTCCCAGTTCTTTAAGAAGGACTCCAAGAAAACAAGCGTCGGTTATTAAACAAGGGCAATTAGAACAATAAGAAGCTTTTTGAAAAGTACTAAAAACTTTAGTGCAAAGAGCCAGCTAATATGGTAATGAGAACTCACCTAAAATCTACCCTTTTTATAGCCTATCGTCATTTGCCTAAACCCGCTCGGCTATATATACGACTGCGAAAAGCAATGCTCGGATACTTTCACACTATCTAGGAAATATTTTCTACCAAGCTGAGGCTATCCACCTCTGACAAACTTTGCCAACCTACCTCAAGCTAAAAAATAATTGCTCGCATAATAAGAAAGAAATTCACTTTTAATTGCCATACAACGATGACGACCAAAATTGAACTAACTCAAAACTTCTTAGAAAACTGCAACCAAGGGAGAAGGACTAACCAATCAGGAAACATAATTCTACTGATTGGGGAAAACATTAAATGGAGGACTGGAAATTCAATTCAATCAGTTCACACCCAAATAATAAAATCAGTCATCCTTCACTCTCGCGAACTACTGAATTTTTATTGAATTTAGCTAGGGCTGACTCAACTAATACTGAATGTCAGACGGGATTTTAATGCAATGAGCGGAATTGAAGGATCGGAAAACAACATTTTTAAAGAGTAATGCGAACCGAAAAGGGATATTTATTATAACTGTAACAGCTTATTTTTATGGAACTCTTTATATTAGTTTTTTGCCTTTAAACTCTCTTTTCGCCTTTACTTTTTGCCTTTTAATCTAAAAGAAAAATTGGAGAAACGCCAGTGAAGTGCATGCAACCATAGCATATATATATACTTATATATATATATATATATATATATATATATATATATATATATATATATATATATATATGTATATGTATATATATATATATATATATATATATATATATATATATATATATATATAACATATATAACATATATAATATATATATAACATATATAATATATATATCATGAAAAGAGAAATCACCAATGCAACAGCACAAACACAAAAAAAAAAAAAAAAAAAAAAAAAAAAAAAAAAAAAAAAAAAGTGACAGAAGGAGAAAAGGAAGAGTTTTCCTAAATTAGTGATTAATATAGACCAGCACTTGAATGAGGCCTTAACCCTACTCATCCATACAATCACATAGGTCAAACAGCATAGCCATACACAATCAACCATAAAGAATAATCCATGGACAGGCAGTCATGTCGTCAATAAGTATAAGTCGTCATTTACCAAACAATAGAAAAAATAATATTGACAAATAATTCAGAGGCAACAACCCAACACAAGGGCTCATCAGGAGAATACACTGGCCTATATAGGGTTTCGCCACTTTAAATTCTCTACCCAGCACAGTGTTGTGGCTACCACAGAATATCCATGGCATCCCCGTGTCAGTTATCACCCCCAAAATACATGCCTATGAAAGAAAAAAAAACAGCAAATGTAAAACAACCAAGTAAAACCAAAACAAGCTTATCCTGTTAACATATCCCTCTTTTTAGCAACAATAGGTAAACTAAATATTATAAATTTTACCAAATCACAAATATTAACACATTGCAAAAAACCTGAATGAACTAAACAATTATAGAATTCATCTTTACCATGTGGCTAATTTAAAAAAAAAAAATCCGCTCAGTTAGAAACACAATTCAAAATAAATGGCGCTGCGACAACATTTCTCGAACCTCCGAAATTAGTTGAAAATTTCTTTAAGTATTTCTAGATAATTCTTTTGATATTTATTTAAAAGTTCGTTATAATGAAAACTAAATTTTTTAAATTGCCAAGTTATCAATTGATATCAATGATATCAAAGTTATCTCTTGATATCAATTTTTGGCTTAAGATTTTACATCTATTTTTAAAATCAATATAATTACTACAAATCCTTGCATAACGAAGTAACTGTGAGAAAAACGCTGAATATGTGATATTTGAGTGTATATTACTTTCAGGGAATTGGAAACTAATCACTTCAAAATCAAAATCATCCGTTTTATTATACATTTTAAAACTCAATTTATTATTATCACAAATATTAATATTCAAATCTAAGAAATGATCTTCATGACCAACGCCATGACTAGGCTCAAGAATAAGCTCTGATGGATATATATTTTTAGAAATATCAATGAAAGCCTTACAATTTAAGACCAAAATATCATCTAAATATCTTATTATTGGACAAAACATGTTTTAAATTAATTGGATTATTCTTATCCATCATATATTTATATTCTAGTTGACTTAAAAACAAGTCAGCTATAAATGGGCTGGCATTCCACCCCCATGGGAATTCCCACAATTTGCTTGTACAAATCACCCCCAAATCTTATATAAGTATTGTATAAAACAAATTCTAATAACTCAAAAATCATATCCAAGCTGTAACATCTCAAGTTAACTGTAGTATTAAAGCAATTTGTCCATATAGCTTTTTTATTATAAGTGTCTATTTTTAAGAACCTTTTACTAGATAAGAGGAAAGATTTCTTGATAACAGTTTTTAAATTATCAAACACTACATTAAGTGATAAATTAGTATACATTGTCGCAAAATCGAAAGACTCAATTCTTTTAGCTGAAACCATTGTTAAAGAATCTATCACCTGCAGTGAATTATTAACACTCCAATATGGATTAAAATTCGAAAATTTTTTAATACCAGAACAATAGGTTTTAAGTTTATTTATAATTTCCTTTAAAATTAAAGAGAGGTCAGTAGCAGCAATGCGGGTTGGACCTTTAGCTGTTCCAGCAATAAACCGTGGTTTAGGGGGATTCTGTTGAAATTTTACAGTCCAATATAGGAAAGGGATATATATATATATATATATATATATATATATATATATATATATATATATATATATATATATATATATATATATATATATATACTAGCTGTTGGGGTGGCGCTTCGCGCCACCCCAACACCTAGTTGGTGGGGGCGCTTCGCGCCCCCCCCAAGCCCCCCCGCGCGCGTAAGTCGTTACGCGCCATAATAGTTACGCGCCATTGTAGTTGTGTCCCTATGTCCCACCTGTGAATATAGATAGATATATATATATATATATATATATATATATATATATATATATATATATATATATATATATATATATATATATATATATATATATATATATATATATATATATATATATATATATATATATATATATATATATATATATATATATATATATATATATATATGGTTTTAACTACGTAAAACTTGCAAATATACAACATTCTTTGCTGTCCCATTGTCTTTGCATATAAATAGATTGTCAGGTTTACCGACTCTTGAACATGCAACATATAATGGTCCATGGGAAAATAATCTGTATTCAGATCTATACCTCATGATTCTAATGATTGCCCTTGAGCTTTGTTGATGGTGATTGCTAATCGACCATTCCCTGTCCCGGTGTCCTGGTCGTCATTTACATCCCCCTGTTTCCCCCGGTGTCCCCGTTGTAGTTGTGTCCCTGTGTCCCGGTCGTCATTTATATTCCCTGTGTCCCGGTCGTCATTTGTATCCCGGTGTCCCGGTCTGTATATACATTCGTTTTTTAGTTTTGTTTTTCTCCTTTATTTTTTTCCTTTTTTTTTCTTTTTTAGCTTATTTAGATTTTTAGATTTTTTAGTTTTTTTATTAGTTTTTAGTTTTTTTTTCTTTTTAGTTTTTTTGTCCCGGTCGTCATTTATATCCCCCTGTTTCCCCCAGTGTCCCCGTTGTAGTTGTGTCCCTGTGTCCCGGTCGTCATTTATATTCCCTGTGTCCCGGTCGTCATTTGTATCCCGGTGTACCGGTCTGTATATACATTCGTTTTTTAGTTTTGTTTTTCTCCTTTATTTTTTTCCTTTTTTTTTCTTTTTTAGTTTATTTAGATTTTTAGATTTTTTAGTTTTTTTATTAGTTTTTAGTTTTTTTTTCTTTTTAGTTTTTTTGTAGTTTTTACCTTCTTTTTAGTTTTGTTAATTTTTTTTTTTACTTATGTCCTGGTCGTCATTCACCTGATCCACGATCCACAGATCCACAGACAACTTATTTTTATATATATAGATAGTTTTTTTTTTTTACTTATGTCCTGGTCGTCATTTATACTCCCTGTGTCCCGGTGCTTTGTTGATTGCTAATCGAACATTCCTTTTGTCCTGGTCGCTTTCTCTTTGAGTGTCGTCATTTATTTTTTTCTTTTTTAGTTCTTTTAGTTTTTACCTTTTTTAGTTTTTTTTAGTTTTTTAGATGAAAATTTTTTTTAGTTTTTTCCTTTTTTTCTTTTTAGTTTTTTATTGGTTTTTACCTTTATTTTAGCTTATTTTTCAGTTTTTTCCTTTTTTTTATTTTTTTTTTATTTTTTATTTTTTTTAGTTTTTTACCTTTTTTTAGTTTTTTTAGTTTTTTAGCTTTTTTACTTTTTTTATTAGTTTTTAGTTTTTTTTTGTAGTTTTTGCCTTTTTTTAGTTTTTTCAGTTTTTTTTTTAGTTTTTTATTGGTTTTTACCTTTATTTTAGCTTATTTTTCAGTTTTTTCCTTTTTTTTTAGTTTTTTTTTAGTTTTTAGTTTTTTTAGTTTTTTACCTTTTTTTAGTTTTTTTAGTTTTTTTAGTTTTTTAGCTTTTTTATTTTTTTTATTAGTTTTTAGTTTTTTTTGTAGTTTTTGCCTTTTTTTAGTTTTTTTAGTTTTTTAGCTTTTTTTGTAGTTTTTGCCTTTTTTTAGTTTTTTTAGTTTTTTAGCTTTTTTATTTTTTTTATTAGTTTTTTTTGTAGTTTTTGCCTTTTTTTAGTTTTTTCAGTTTTGACGTCACCTGATCCAGTTTTTTCAGGTGACGTCACCTGATCCATCCACAGACAGACAACTTATTTTTATATATATAGATATAAATATATATAACACAATAATATATAATTATAATTAGTACTATATTTTATATATAATTTATATCATAAAGGAAAGTTCTTATTTTTTATTTCATATTCAGATGATTATTACTAATGGTTGTATTTTATTTTTTTGTAGAGTTTTCAAGAAAAAGTGAGATCTTTATATGCACCATGGATGAAAGGACAAGAAAATTTCGATGCTGAATATAATGAATGGATTCTTTTCCTTGGTAAGTTGCTCAACAAATGGCTTTCTTCTGTTATGGTTATAGCGCTATTTTTATTTAGCTGTAGTAAGGTAAAGCTTTTCCTGGGTAAGTCGATCACGGAACGACTTTTTTAAATCA
The DNA here is from genome assembly GCF_032884065.1 of Artemia franciscana. Taxonomy (NCBI): domain Eukaryota; kingdom Metazoa; phylum Arthropoda; class Branchiopoda; order Anostraca; family Artemiidae; genus Artemia; species Artemia franciscana. The sequence continues at coordinate 43,082,275 of NC_088873.1, forward strand.
TATGTAGCGATTGTTGTGGTAAGGTAAGGCTTTCTCAGGGTATGTCACTCAACGTACTACTTTCTGCTGTTATAATTGTAGCGATAGTTATGGTAAGTTGTGGTAAGGTAAGGCTGTCCAGATTTACTTTGAGAGAAACCCTTGCTAAATTCTCTTCCTAAAGTATTTCAGCTGGTCTCTCCCGAATCAGCCTGCGAAATACGACTTCACCACTTAATAAAAGGCACTAATATTAAAGCTTTATCTTCTTCTCGGTGCCACTTAGTTTGCGGGTTTTGTCAAAGAATATGAAAGCTTTTTTGAAGTAAATGACTCTAATGAGTTTAAAACAATAAAGTTTGGAAAACTGGACAGTAAAATGTAAAACAAAAAAAATTCTGTTGGCTGAAAAGCTGATTTTCTAGAATAGCTTGAAAACTTTCGGGGAGATGAAGGCTCTGGCATCATCCCCCTCCCTTACAGGAAACATGGAATATTATTCAAATTACGCACTTAACTGATATATTTTGTGGTAGGACAGTGGATTGATGTGCTGCTTGGCAAAACGGGGCTCAGGGATCGACGATCGCTGCCGCAGGGTCAGGAGACAAGGTCGGGAGCCACCTACCCCTGTAGAAAAGACCCAGTAACTGAAACGTTAATTCGAGGCCGTGTGTGCCAGAAATGATTTTGGTGGATCTTTGTCACTTTTTTTTATTTTGCTGCTGTAACTAAAAGGGGAAATCTTCATAGTCGTTAACCCTTGCCCCTGTTCCACTCCGAAACAACTTGAAACAATTGATTTGCAATCCAGAGCATAGCCATATTGCAAAATTAAGAAAAACAATAAGGCTCAGAACACAAATATAAATTACTAGTTGTAATGTATTAGGTTTAGTTATCCGAAAATACAATTTGCGGTCTGTTTACTGAGATTATGCAAAAAAAAAGTTTATGTTTAATTATTTAAGTTTTATTTTGAAAACTGGGATAAACAATTCATGAATAATATATCCCAGTTTGTTTATGCCATGGAATAATATATCCCATGGGATATATTCTATGGGATATAATATATCCCATGGGATATACAAGATCCCATGGGGATCTTGCTGCACATCAGTGCTTCCGGGATTCCCCAAATATCTCACACAGAAAATTTGGTTCTACAAAATCCCCCTGAACATTAAGGTTCGTAGGTAAACAAACGTTAATATGAAATATACATCATTGATTTATGTTAACATTAGCTCTCGGAGAGACTTCGGTATACCACATATTCTTCAGGAAAGCTTTTGGGAAACCCTGAAAAACTTTACTTAATTATTTAAGTTTTAGATTTAAATTGGGACAAACAATTCATAGATAACAAATGATCTTGCTGGACACCAGTGCTTTTGGGATTCCCCCCGAAAAAAAATTGCTACTGCAAGATCTCCCTAAAATTAAGATTAATATGACTTTAATATGAAACGCTAATATGAAATAAAAATCATTTGTTATCTTCAGTTCTTGGGGAGATGTTGGAGAACCAAATTTTCTCCAGGAAAACTTCAGGGAAAGCCTTTACGTTTTGTAGATAGGTAAGGGAGTGGTTTGCAGCAAGGCGATTTTATTTTTGGGATATCCTGTAATACATAACGATGCTTTTCGTCAAGATGTAAGTGAAGGTGGGAAAGACAGTGGTACAACTATTGGTGGTGATGAAAGTGATGCTAAATATGGGGATCAAATTTACAGTTGGATGTGGATTATATTGAATGTGGGGATCTAATTTACTACGACTACTGGATTTACATTCAAAAAGTTAAACCGTACGTTGTATGGTACGTTAACAAACAACCGCTTGGAGGTCTGAAAATGTCGCTTTAAAACTTAGTTTCATTTTTTTTTTAATTTTTCCTCAGTTGCTTTGATGTTCTCATTGAAGTAACTCTAATAGCTTCTTTTTCCTACGTGGATCATCATTGTATTTATTAATATTGGTGGTAGTTTTATTTGTTTTTAGTTTAGTGTTTTTTTCTTTTTATCTTGTGCTGAAGACGCCTAGTTTACACACAGGCGAAATATCCGCGTTGTTTTAGTCTTTTAACTCTTTTCTCTCTACTGGCTGCAGTCTCGTTTGAATTTTTTTTTTTTTTTTTAGTCTTATCTCTCTTACTTGTTTGTTGAGTTAGAAGATGGAGAGACAGAGTTAGAGGAAGGGGAGGCAAAGTTAGAGGAAGGAGAGGCAGAGTTAGATGATGGAGAAAGAGAGTTAGGAGAAGGAGAGACAGGGTAAGAGATAAGAGAACGAGAGCTAGAGCAAGGAGCGACGAGTTAGAAGATGGAGAGACAGAGTTGAAGAAAGGAGAGTTAAAGCTAGGGGAAGGGTAGACAGAGTTAAAGGAAGGAGAGACAGCGTTGGAGGAAGGAGAGATAGAGTAAGATGATGGAGAAAGAAACTTAGAGGGAAGAGAGACAAGGCTAGGAGAAGGAGAAAGAGAGCTGGAGCTAGGAGTAACACAGTTTGAGGAAGGAGAGGCAGAGTTAGAGGTAGGAGAAAGGGGGAAACTAAGGTAAACTGCCAGTTGCTACTGTTTAAAAAACCACAGACTTGCTGAGCCTTCAATGAATATATTTTTCTTTTTAGATGGAGTTGGTGTTTCTCAAGAATCATTCGAGTCTTCCCTCAATAACGTTCGGAGCAAAAGGGAAGAATTGGCAAAAATCAAAGATGATCGTCTGAAGTTACAGGTTACTAATTATAATTTTGCATGGTTTTTTACATTGCAAACCAAGACCTTATATCACTAGACTCCAACTGTGGTTAAGGTGTATTCGGCTAAGTATAAAATTGAAAAAAAATTTATATACTGAAGACAGTACACCTATATAAGTCGATTCATTCTTGAAGTATCGTGACAAAGATAGCTAACGCTAAAACTGTCCCTTTTTTAATATAAAGTGTGATCAAAATATCTTCATTAAAAAGGGAGGGCAACAAACTCCTTTCGGTTGTTATTTATTTTAAGTTGTAACTTTAAACTTTCCTTCCATTTGGAAACTTATTGCTTTTATTTCTTTTGCTTTAATTCCTTTTTCTTTCAATTCCGTGTAGAACCGACTGCATCTGTGCCATTTTATTTATTTCCCGTGACTTACCTGCTAACTTTTGTTATTGGATGATTATACCTTTGTCAGAAGCAGTGACTTACTATTCTTTTACACAAAATATTTACCTTGTTCATGCAAGCTCCTGCTATAGGATGATCATACTTCTGTTGTACGTTAGGACTTATTGTGCTTCTGTACGTATATATGTTGGCATTTTCAGGCAAGCTTCGGCTGTAGGATGACTAGCCCCAGCTATAGAACGAATAGTATCTGTAATGCTATGATTAATCTTTTGTCGTAAGTTCGGGCTTATTGTGCTCCTACACGTATTTATGTTTACCTTGTTGATCCTAGCTTCTGCTGTAGGACGATTAGCTCCTACTGGAGGAGCTTGATTAAGGATGATTAAGCTTATGTTGTAAGTTAGGGTTTTTTGTGGATCTACCCGTGTTTATGCTTGCCTTGTTGTTCCTACCTTTATGCCATTTTTTTTTTGTGTTCTAACGCCTCTTCATAATTCTATTCTTAGAATAAGAATATTATTTTTCATCGAAAATTAAATTGATTTTTCGTCTTATTTGGTTAATTTCACATTCTCGCATTTTCCTTCCTTAAAAAAAAAAAAAAAAAAAAAAAATCCAAATTGATATAATGAATAAAATTATACATTTAATGAACGAATTCATCTCACCTTAATGTATCAGAAAAAGATATGGATTACCTTAGTTAAAATTGTGTTTTGGGTAAGATATGGTATGAAAAGCGAAATGCCGAGGAGCAAATGTGGACATTAGAAATCCAAGCTTCTGCTATAGGATGATTGGTCTCTGCTACGGGATGAATAGCAGCTGTTATAGGATGATTATACTTTTGATGTAAGTTAAAGGTTATTCATACTTACCTCGTTGATGCTAGCTTCTCTTATAGGATGATTAGAGTCAACTTTAGGGTGATTACACTTTCTTTTAAGTTATCACATGTTAAGCTTTTACAAGTTTTTATGTTTAAACTACTGATGCTAGCTTTATGCTTCTTTGTTCCGTTCTTGTTTTCTAATGTCTATTCGCATATTTTACAGCAACAATCGGGCTTAGCGCCAGAATGTGAAGCCCTCACTAAGGACAAAAATGGGCTGCAGGAATACCTAGAAGACATATACAAATACAATAAAGAGCAAAGGGCGGTAATTGAAAGGATTAAACAATTGAATGCAGAAAAACGTGAGATTTTCCTTTTTTACTCCATAAGGTCTAATATTTCCCCTTATATTGAAAGAAAAGTTTTCAGTTCCTTTAAAAAAATATTAGCTTAAACTGGCTGTACTACAGGTCTCCAATTAAGATTATTAAAGCAAAAATAAACTGTTTTGGCTCTTTTTACTGGCTCAGATTTTCACGTTGAGGAGCCAACCAGATTTTCAAAAGGCAATATCGTATTTGTCTGTTTTTATCTCTCCTATATATCTATCTGTATTTGCATTATTAATGTTTGCTTGTCTCTCCAGAAATTAAATTTCCTCGTTAGTCTTTCTTAGCGCTTAACATAACTAACCCGCTTAAGAAATAGTGTGATTTGGTTACAAAGATACGTGGCAGACATAAAATAATGGAAATAAAGCGCATCTTTGGAGGGGACCGTCTCCTTCGTAAACGGAATAATTTCTGTTGGTTTTAAGTTTTAATGTCGCGCTTTCTTTCATTTGATTTTTTCTTTTTATTTAATAACGTTAAAGCAGAAAACCGTTCTAATTTTTTTATTTGTCATAATATTTAATCAATACCTGGCTAGAGATTCAGAATTGCCACTTGTTCGGAAGAAGAAAAAGTGTAGTTTCTTTTAACTTTTTTCTGCTCATCTTTGGTTTAAAAAAGTTATTTATTTTTCTGAATTTTTTTTTTCTGGAAAAGTTTTTTTTTTAGATTAATAACGTGAGTAAGCCGAACAGTGCCATTAACGTCAAAACACCGTTCTATTTTTATTATTCATCTTAATGCTGATGTAATACCTGGCTACAAGTTCAGAATGGCCACTGGTGCGGTAAAAGAGAAAGGTGTGGCCACTTCTTGTCGTCTAATATCTACTTTTAAGGAAACTAATAAAGAAGAGGTGGAAATGAAACTAAGTCACGGCAAAATCTGCCGTCCAAAATTTGTGCATCTTTATGCAGGTGGCTGGTGCTTCCAGCTTCCTGGAAAATACCCCACGAGGAAGATACCCCCCGAAAAATACCCCCTCACCCCCAAGGAAAATGAAAACAACTAGATTTTCAACTGAAAGTAAGGAGCAACATCGAACCTTAAAACTAACAGAAATTATTGCTTATATGAAAGGGGTTGACTCATCCATATGACTTCGCTCTTTATGCTAAAGTTTTTTCTATAGAATTTTAAAACAAAGCTTATTATTCTAAATAAACGGGGATTGTGTTTCAGGAATCGTTCTTAAAGAATTAGGGCAAAAAGTCAAAACTTTAGCGTAAACAGCAAGTTCTTGTGTAAGGGGCAACTCCTTTCTTGAACGCAATAATTTCTGTTCTTTTGGAAGTTTTGATGTTGCTCCTTAATTTCAGTTGAAAAAACTTTTTTTTTAAATTTAAAAATTTAATTTCTGATCGTTTTAAAACCATACCAGAAAATCCGGCTCTCTCTCCATGAAAAATTCGGGTACTTGTGTATTATACGCTACTTACTCAAGTTTACGATGTGTAAAACTCGAGAAAAAACCAGTTTCTTCGTTAGTTTCTTCCTTACTTTAGAAACAAACTTAGGCTATGCCGGGGGGGGGGAGGATAGCGGGTCTGCATGTAAAATTTGTTAGGTACAACTATTTTGCATATTATGAAGCAAGAATTGTTTTCTGACTTCAAACTGTTCAAATTCTTTACCCCCCCCTTCTTGTACTAAAATATAGCCCAAATTGTATATTTTCCATCTATTCCCTCACTTATCTTTGTCTTGTCTCACGCTAAGCTGAAAGAAACGAACGAAGAAACCGGTTTGTTCTCGAGTTTTACACAGCGGAATTCCTTCCCCTTACGGAAAATAAAAAACAAAGTAAAATAAAATTCTCAAATTTGGAAAGCCTTATTTTCCAAGGGATCAGTGTTTTCCACGGGGATTATTTTCCGGGGGGTAAATGCTGGGGGTGTTTTTAAAGGTGTAAACGCCTAGAACCTTTGTGCAAATACATTCTAAGACCACATTGGCTATACATGAAATAGGAAACAAAGAAAAGAAAGCATATAATAAATTAAAATCAAATAGGGGAGAAAAAACGAGGATTTTATCATCCAGTAGTAAATTATGAAAACGAAAGCAAGCAAATATTTCGACAAGGACCTCCGTCAAGTTGTCCTCATTTCTCAGGAAAAACAAACAATAAAGACGAAATCTAACCTTTTGAAGTGAACCACAAGAAGAGGAAATGCGCAAGTCTTGTATCACTATGCAAATATTTATGCATATTTCTAAGGTGAAGAATCCTTATGACTCGTTATTAAGACGAACCCTGGTAGTCGTATTAAGGTTCACTTGCAACACAATAAAATGACATTCGAATGAATCCTGAATAGATATATAATACAATTTGAGGGGAAAATTCCCCAGAATTGGTGTTTTCAGTCCCTTAACTAAATGGGACTAATACGACAAATGAGAGAAAGTTAAAATATTTAGTAATGACTAACACATCGATTAGTAATGTGGGCGACTTCAATCAAAACGATCAGGTACCAATTCAAGGCTAAATCCATAAAAGTTAAAAAGACAAATCGAGATTATTTATGTGTTTTTATGCTTTAGATATTATATGTTTCTATGCTTCAGATATTTTATATATTTATATATTATTTTATGTATATTTTTTTGTATGCTCTTATTTGTTCAATGGAGAGTGTGGGTGGTGACTGCCTGGTCCAAATTCATGTATGAGTTGGGGATTTCCCGTGATAAGTATGAACAACATAAAGAAGAAACTATTACAGGAATAAACAAACATACTTAGAAACAATAGGGAAAGTTTTTCTCAAGGCCATGGAACTCAAGACAGTAGATATTTTGACCCTATGTCCAAGAGCCGTCTTCAGCACAACACCATAAAAAAATATATAGAAAACATTAAAATGCAAACTTTAAAAATAAAAATGTTTTTATAAAACTTTTAAACAGCCCTAGCATCATTACTTCGACGAAGTTCAACCCGGACCGACAAATTAAATGATATGAGATGATAAATTTCTTTCAAACAAAATGGAATAATTAAATACAAGGTTTCAAATCTAATCTTGCTTTTTTGGCAGCAAGCCTTAATGGTCTTCTTAATCTCAAATGTATTTAATTATTTTATTGCGTTTAAAAGAATTTTATCATCTCATGTCATTTTATTTATCAGTCCTTGTTGAAATTTGTTGAAGTAATGATGCGAGGGCTGTTTTGAAGCAGTGTTGGGAAGTCGCAGTGCAGGCTGTTATGAAGTAGTATTGTGAAGTCTTAAGTAGTGTTTCAAGCAAAAGTAGCCAAAGTAGTTCTTAAGTACATAATTATGGTTTTTGTGTTTTGCACAAGTACAACCATTGCATTTAGATTGAAACCCCTGTCAGTGTTTCTTCAAAAGAAAATTAAATAGGCTGTACTTTTTTCTTATTACCTTATCATTTCTTATAATAAGTTTTATTATAAGCTGAATAAGGTCATACTAAAAGGTATCCTAAACCACACATCACAATATAGGGACTTAAAAAAATAATCATCTCTTCCCTCCCCCTCCCAAATAAACAACACAGGAAAAAATACAAACTTGAATTAATCAAGTTTTCAAAGATGCAGTGATATAATATTGGTAGGTGATACAGAAGAAAAAACTTACATTAAAATGCAAACTTTGAAACTAAAAATGTTTTTATAAAACTTTTAAACAGCCCTAGCATCATTACTTCGACGAAGTTCAACCAGGACCAATAAATTAAATGATATGAGATGATAAATTTCTTTCAAACAAAATTGAATAATTAAATACAAGGTTTCAAATCTAATCTTGCTTTTTTGGCAGCAAGCCTTAAAGGTCTTCTTAATCTCCTTAAATGTATTTAATTATTTTATTCTTTTGAAACAATTTTATCATCTCACGTCATTTTATTTGTCAGTCCTGGTTAAAGTTTATTGAAGTAATGATGCTAAGGCTGTTTTGAAGCAGTGTTGGGAAGTCGCAGTGCAGGCTGTTATGAAGTAGTATTGTGAAGTCTTAAGTAGTGTTTCAAGCAAAAGTAGCCAAAGTAGTTCTTAAGTACATAATTATGGTTTTTGTGTTTTGCACAAGTACAACCATTGCATTTAGATTGAAACCCCTGTCAGTGTTTCTTCAAAAGAAAATTAAATAGGCTGTACTTTTTTCTTATTACCTTATCATTTCTTATAATAAGTTTTATTATAAGCTGAATAAGGTCATACTAAAAGGTATCCTAAACCACACATCACAATATAGGGACTTAAAAAAATAATCATCTCTTCCCTCCCCCTCCCAAATAAACAACACAGGAAAAAATACAAACTTGAATTAATCAAGTTTTCAAAGATGCAGTGATATAATATTAGTGGGTGATACAGAAGAAAAAATAAATAATCTCAATGCAAGTTTTCTAAACCAATTTTTGCCATTTAAGTTCAAATTCGTTCTTCAAATTAAATTAAACTTTTTTTTATCACTTCATTAATATATTTGCAAACCTGCAAGATTTTCCTTTTCAAAGTCATCTGTTGGGTCCCCGGGAATCCCAGGATATCTCCTTAAAAAAATTACCCCGTAAATGAGTAAGCTGCTGGTACCCTGCTAGAATTTATGCCACTTCCATTACTGCTAAATTACATTTAGGGCAAGAATTATCTGCGTCTGATGTCAGCCTTTTTCTATCAAACACCATGTTTCTGTTTTAAATAATAAATAATATTTGCATCAAACAGTTCGTGGTAACGAACTGTAGTAAGGAGCGACCCGGCTCAACAGTAAACGAAACTCTAAAAAACGGAAGTTCGATGCTAAAAGATATATCAAAAGAATCGGTTTTTTATGCTGATTTTAAATATATAAGTTTCATCAAATTTAGTTTCTTTCATCAAAAGTTACGAGCCTGAGAAAATTTGCCTTATTTTGGAAAATAGGGGGTAACACCCCCTAAAAGTCATAGGATCTTAACGAAAATTACACTATCGTATTCAGCGTATCAGAGAACCCTACAGAAAAAATTTCAAGGTCCAATCTACAAAAATGTGGAATTTCGTATTTTTTGCCAGAAGACAAATCACGGGTGCGTGTTTATTTTTTTTTTTTTTTTTCCCCAGGGGTCATCGTATCGACCAAGTGGTCCTAGAGTGTTGCAAGAGGGCTCACTCTAACGGAAATGAAAAGTTCTAGTGCCCTTTTTAAGTGACCAAAAAAATTGGATGGCACCTAAGCCCCCTCCCACGCTCATTTTTTTCCCAATGTCAACGAATCAAAATATTGAGATAGCCATTTTGTTCCGCATAGTCGAAAACCGTAATAACTATGTCATTGGGGATGACTTACCCCCCACAGTCCCTGGGGGAGGGGCTGCAAGTTACAAACTTTGACCAATGTTTACATACAGTAATGGTTACTGGGAGTGTACCGACGTTATCAGGGGGATTTTTTTGGTTTGGGTGTGGGGTTCAGGGGAGGGGGCTATATGGGAGGATCTTACCTTGGAGGAATATTTCATGGGGGAAGAGAAATTCAATGGAAAGGGCGCAGGACTTTCTAGCATTACTATAAAAAACAATGGAAATATAAACATGAAAAAGTTTTTTCAATTGAAAGTAAGGAAAAGTAATAAAACTTAAAACGAACAGATATTATTACGCATATGAGGGGTTCTAAAAATACTTTAGCATAAACAGCGAGGTATTTAGGAGGAGATAAATACTTCGCTCTTTATGCTAAAAAGTTTTTAAATAATTTCAACTATTTATTCTACGGCCTTTCTGATTCAGGGGTCACTCTTAAAGAATTGGGATAAAACAAGATATAGTGTGAAGAGCGAGGTATTAACGAGGGGACCAACCCCCTCATATATATAATCAAGAATATAAGAATATAAAAGTTTGTTACGTAAGTTAATTCTTAAGTAACGTACTTTTTTTACTAATAAAAACGTTCGTTAAAAATTAAAAGATCTAGTTGCCTTTTTAAGTAACCGAAAAATTGGAGGGCAGCTAGGCCTCCTTCTCCACCCCTTATTTCTCAAAATCGTCTGATCAGAACTAAGTGAAAGCCATTTAGCCAAAAAAAGAATTAATATGCAAATTTCATTTTAATAATTTATGTACGGAGAGCCAAAATCAGACATGCATTAATTCAAAAACTTTCAGAAATTAAATGAAAAAAAACAAGTTTTTTTAAATGAAAGTAAGGAGCGACATTAAAACTTAAAACGAACAGAAATTACTCCGTATATGAAAGGGGCTTTTCCTCCTCGACACCCCGCTCCTTGCGCTAAAGTTTGATTCTTTCTCGCAACTCTACTTTTTAAAACAATAAAAAACTTTATTTTAAAGAGCGGGGTGTCGAGGAGGAAAAGCCCCTTTCATATACGGAGTAATTTCTGTTCGTTTTAAGTTTTAATGTCGCTCCTTACTTTCATTTAAAAAAACTTGTTTTTTTCATTTAATAATAATTATTACTGAACACTTCTTTAATCTGAACATAAAATTCAACGTCTCTAACTTCCTGACTGCCTGGTTTCAAATCTGGATTTCAACGTCTTCCATTCTATTCCAAAGTCGAGACAAATGTTATTCATCCTTTTTTGGTGGTCCTAGTCCCTCATTCCAAATATAAGATAGTCCATCCTTGGTATTTCTTATGTCTATTATTATTATCTTAATGTCATTGATTGTTGCTACAGTTTTTCTTAGCCAATCCGAAATTTTTCTGAGCCAAATTTTCCTCGGTGAATCCGACTTGAGATTGGTGCAACACCTCACGTTGCCCAAGCACCGTACATTTAGCTTCACTTCTAAATGTAATTTTAAATTGTGCTTTTTCGTATTGATTTTATCATGATCATTAATGTACTGTCCTTTTTTTATAGGTAATAGATTACTTGATCTCCATGGCCAAATCAATGAATTAAAGAAAGCCAAAGAAAGTCAGCCATTTACAAAGTTAGAATTTGAAAGCCAACGGCAACAACTTGTTCAGCTTCGAAGTGAGGTGGCTTTAGAAAAAGATACCCGTGCATCTATTGAGAGAGAAATTGGTCTCTCTGAAACCTCTTATAATAAAGCTCTTGAACAGGTAAATAAAAACCTTCGAATTTATTTGGAAAGGTTAAAGGTAAATAAGCTTTGGAGTGAGGTGGCTTTACAAAAAGATACCCGTGCGTCTATTGAGAGAGAAATTGGTCTATCTGAAACCTCTTATAATAAAGCTCTTGAAAAGGTAAATAAAAACCTCCCAAGTTATTGGAAAAGGTAAAAGTTAAATAAGTTTTTGAGTGAGGTGGATTCAGAATAAGATACACCTCCGTCTATTGAGAGAGAAATCGGTCTCTCTGAAACCTCTTATAATAAAGCTCTTGAAAAGGTAAATAAAAACCTCCCAAGTTATTGGGAAAGGTAAAAGTTAAAGAAGCTTTTGAGTGAGATGAATTCAGAATAAGATACATTTGCATCTATTGAGAAAGAAATCGGTCTCTCTGAAACCTCTTATAATAAAGCTCTTGAAAAGGTAAATAAAAACCTCTTTAGTTATTGGGAAAGGTGAAAGTTAAATAAGCTTTTGAGTGAGGTGGATTCAGAATAAGATACACCTCCGTCTATTGAGAGAGAAATCGGTCTCTCTGAAACCTCTTATAATAAAGCTCTTGAAAAGGTAAAAAAATTTGAGCTCGATGATTCTTTCGATTGTCGAAGGGGCTGTAAGCTGAGGGAAAATAATAACAGAGAAGAAAACGCCCAAGTGAGGAAACGGGAAAAACGTTTTTCCAAGTGAGGAAAGAGGAAATAAAAAGGAAAACGCCCAAATAAGCTGAGTACTTTAAAGAATGATAAGCTGCTTTACCTAGTACTATGTGAGTTTTTTAGGGACTTGGGAGGCGAAATTCGCTTGGATTTTTCAACTTCTTTAAGTTTTCAAGGATTTAAACAAAAATTAAAACTTTTTTTCAAGGCTACAACCAAACTAAAACCAACAAACACAAATGTGTACTGCTTATACACCCTAGGGTCCTAAAGGATTTACAGAAGGGAAAAACAATGTAGACACTTTAAGCTATAGGTTTTGTATATACGTCTTCGGATTTTTACGGCAACTTTAAAATAAGATTTATTTCTGGAAAATTCCTTTAATAGACCCAGATGAGCCGAATTCACATTTTCGAGTCAATAAACACAAAATAAAAAAAAGAGCCAGCCAATAAAATATTACTAGTTAGGAAAAAAAAAAGAAATTTCAAAATGTCAATGAGGTTATAAAAATGCTGGGAATTCTCCCTAGGATTTATAAACAGACATAAATTCTAACACAATTATATAATTATAATTATAACATTATACACATATTAAAATTATAAGACACATATAAAAACACAGAAATCCCCCCTCCCCCCTCTCAGAATTGGAATTCACAAATACTTTTCTTTGTACCTTCATGAAAAAATCCCTGTCCCCCCATCAAATCCCGACTCGGTTGTACTGCTTAAAATTTCAATGCACGACACCTCACTAAAAGCCTGTGCATGACAACTTTTAAACTAATTAATTAAAAAAAAACTAATTAATTAAAATTTCTATGCACGACATTTTTCAAATGTCGACACGTAAAATTTCAAAACACGACACGTAACTAAAAGCCTGTGCATGACAACTTTTAGACACTGTTTGCCAAAAATAATTTTCAAAGTAATGGAAAGGGTAGTATTAAAACCTAGAATTAGCATAAGAAATTGCGAGAGGCTTGACTCCCTGAAATTTTGATGCACAATTTTTGAATAAAATCGTACGAAGAATTAAACCTATTTCAAAATGACATTTTTATAACAAAAAACCAATCAAAAACTGCCAAAAAAGAGCAAATCCTTTAATTACCATAAAGGCACATATGAGAACTAGTAAGAAGTGACAGAAATATGAGAACTTGTGAGACCTATCAAAACGAAAAAATATTAATAAATGACCTGTTCGTAGACTAAGAATTGGCTCCATAAGTTTTATTTTTATTGACGTTTTGCAAATTTTTTTCTTGCTGTTATTCTGTGCACTTGATGAGTATATCTGTTAATCTTGTATATTATTTATCTTCTCTTTATTTTTTCCTCGGGTAATTTTTTAATTTAAACTAAAGATTAGAATGTTATCAGCTGTTGGACAAAGCATGACACCAGCAGCTTTTCTCGGGTGCAGTGAATACATAAAGAGTAACTGTTGATACCTTGTGATGTTTTGGTGATAAATAAACAAAACTAAACATGATATTCGAAAACTTGTTTAATAACTTGTTTAATCCTATCAGTTTCAAATACTCATTGGCTCAACATTATGAGCGAATGGAGAACACTCGAGCTTTGGTCATTTTAAACGGTACTTGAGGGAGGAGAACCCTCATACATAACTAACAGTTTAGTCTCATCATTTTACAGACAAAACGAGTTGTCTCCCTGTCTCCATTATATAAGATTTATGTATATCGTTTCTTGTTTAATAAAGTCAAATCTAAGTCTAATTTTACTAATCACTACTTCCCTTAATTAAACGGACTATAGTGTGTTAGTATGGTAAGGAAGTTTACCCCCCCCCCCCCTTAATATGTCCTTGTTGAATAAATAGATATAATTTTTCTTTTCAAGTGTAATGCTGCTGTTCAAAACTTTCGATCGCTAGCCCGTTCCATTGGGTTAATGCCTCAAACAGGAGATATCAGCTTCGACCCACAGGAGTACATAGGAAATTCGAATATGCTCGAACGATGGAAAAATGTTGTTCAACCAGCGCTACGAAGTATTCTCTTGGAAAAGAAGCAACGCTTGGATGAATTACTGAATAAAATCAAAAGGTTTGTTATTATGAGCCTTTTTACTTTTAATGAAAATCAAAGGGTGATAGCTTTATAAGGAACAAACTTTATCTTAAAAGTAAGCAATGAGAAGAGAAAGACTTAGAACAACATATATAATTTTTATGAAGGACAATTGTAAATTTTACAATCCTCTCCCCCCCAAGAGTAGAAAATTGAATAAGAAGCACAATATTTTGCAATTTAGAGATCAATATAATTTTCTGACACAAAATTTTATTCCCCTATCCTCCCAGGAAAAAATTTATCAGCTTGGCAAACCCGAAAATCTTTTTTTGAAGTCAACTCATATCCACCAGGCTCCCACTTCTTTTATTCATCGATATGGAGAGGCAGTAAGAAATTTATTATATATATAAAAAAACGTAAAAAGTAACAACAGCCCGGAAAGCAAAAACTTGTCTGATGGAGTGGTAAATTCCATATACTGCTACAATACTTTCCTTTTCGATACCATATACTTTACAAATAAACGATAACACTAATAAGTTATAATATCCTAAGAGGCTCGACTCCTCCTCCCCCCTAGTCAAAAAAACAAAACAAAACACTTAACAGAAAGAGGCAGAGTAAAAGAAAAAATCTTACAAGTAAACGAAAATACTGATAAATTATAATAATACCCCGAGAGGCTCACCCCCCCCCCAAAAAAAAAAGAAAAACAAAACTTAATCCAGAGAGGGTGAGTTAAAAGTCATACATACAAAAGAGAATTTGCTTAGTTACATTCTAAACAAAGAAATATGTTAAGTACTTTTGTATTCTAATCAATATGTTTCCGACTTCTCATCTACTTAGTTAAGTCAATTAACTTACTTATTATCTTTTTTTTGGGGGGGGGGGAAGGACGGAAAAAATTTACTCAAGGTTCAGGCCATGCATGCCCATTGCCTCCACAGCAAAAAAATAAAATAAGACAATAATTGCTGGGATATTGGTGCCCCCTCCCCTCCCCCCGAGGGCATGGTACTTTGAGACAGGGCTTCCCTGTCTTTTTCACTTTGTAGATGAACATTTAATGGTTATCTCGATGTTTCCCATTGTTTCCCCCTATCCTGAGAGCCACTCACCACTCGTTAACCATCAGCAGCAACCAACACCTGATCTTTAGAATCGGTCCTAGCTTCTTTCTTCTACCCTGGATTGCTCCGCAAGGCATCTTTTCTTGGGCCACGGTCGACATTTCGTAGTTCCAGGGGGTTTGAAGCCCTCCCAGTATGATTTGGCAGCCATTACTGGCTTCAATTTATCTAACCTCGGCAGCGTATTCAACAAATTACCCTGGCTTATGATCAACTACTGGGCGAGACCAGTGGCTGGATGGTATTTAACTTAGTACAATAAGATTAAAAGATATAATGATAAGGTCTTTGTATAAATTAACTAAAAAAAAACAAGTTTTTTTAACTGCAAGAAGAGAGCGACATTAAAACTTAAAACGAACAAAAATTATTCCGTATGTGAAAGGGGCTGTCCCCTCATCAACGCCTCTCTCTTTACGCTAAAGTTGGACTCTCTGTCACAACTCTACTTTTTAAAACAATTAAAAAACTATGTATATGAATAAATAAAACGAAATTTGCACACTATTTTTTCCTTTTTGCTGAATGACTTTCTCATAGTTTTGATCGGACTATTTTGATTAAAAAAGGGGTGGGGGAGGAGGCCTAGTCGCCTTCCAATTTTTGGTTACTTAAAACTGCAAATAGATTTTTTTTACGAACATTTTTGTTAGTAATAAATATACGTACCTTACGAATTAACTTACGTAACGAACTTCTATATTTGTGTATTTTTATTACGTATATGAGGGGGTTCGCCCCCTCGTCAATACCTCACTCTTTCCGCTAAAGCTTGGATTTTGTCCTAATCTTTAAGAATGACCCCTGAATCACAAAGGCTGTAGAATAAATAGTTGAAATTACTAAAAAATACTTTAGCGTATCTTATTTAAATCCTGACCGGATCCGGTGAAAGGGAAGTTGGAGGGTGATGGGGGGGGGGGGGGGGGTTGCGGAACCTAAAATCTTGGAAAATGCTTAGAGTGGAGGGATCGGGATGAAACTTGGTGGGAAAAATAAGCACAAGTCCTAGATACAGGATTGACATAACCGGAATAAATCAGCTCTCTTTGGAAGAGTTGGGTTGGAGGGTTAATTTAAAAAAATTAGAAAAAATGAGGTATTTTTAACTTACGAAAGAGTGATCGTATCTTAATGAAATTTCATATTTAGAAGGACTTCGAAACTCAGATCTCTTATTTTACATCCCGACCGGATCCAGTGTCACTAGGGGGGGGGGGGGGGGGCAGAAATCTTGGAAAACGCTTAAAGTGGAGAGATCAGGATGAAACTTGTTGGAAAGAATAAGCACAAGTCCAAGACAGGTGATTGACATAACCGGATCGGATCCGCTCTCTTTGGTGGAGTTGGGGGGGGGGGGGTGTAATTCGGAAAAGTTAGAAAAAATGAGGTATTTGTAACTTACGAACGGGTGATCAGATCTTAATGAAATTTGATATCTAGAAGGATCTTGTGCTTTAGAACTCTCGTTTTACGACCAGATCCGGTGACATTGAACTGAGTTGGAGTGGAAAACCGGAATTCTTAGAAAACGTGAAAATCGAGGAATCTTTCGAATGGGTGATCGGATCTTAATAAAACTTGATATATAGAGGAATCTTATGTCTCAGATGCTCCATTTTCAATTTGAATTGGATCTGGGGACATAGAGGGTTGGAGGGAGGAAACAGAAACCTTGGAAACCGGAAATCTTGGAAAACGCTTAGAGTGGAGAGATCAGGATGAAACTTGATTGGCACAATCAAGAATTGGCACGAATAATAAGCACAAGATGTAGATACGAGATTGATATAATTGGTACGAATCCGTTCTCTTTGGGGGAGCTGGGTGTTGTTAATTCGGAAAAATTAGAAAAATTGAGGTATTTTTGCTTAAGAACGGGTGACCGGATCTTAATGAAATTTGATAATTAGAAAGAACCCATGTCTCAGAGCTCTGATTTCAAATCCCGACCAGATCTGTTAACATTGGGGGGAGTTTGAGGGGGGAACTGGAAATCTTGAAAAACGCTTATAAATGTCTTAGATACGTGATTGGCTTAACCGGACTGGATCCGCTCTCTTTGGGGGAGTTAGGTGCCGGGGTTCAGTGCTTTGGCGAGTTTGGTGCTTCTGGACATGCTAGGACAATGAAAATTGGTAGGTGTGTCAGGGAGCTGTACAAATTGACTTGATAAAGTCGTTTTCCCCGATTTGACCATCTGGGGGGCTTAAGGGAGAGGAAAAATTAGAAAAATTGAGGTGTTTTTAACTTACGAGCGGGTGATCGGATCTTAACGAATTTTGATATTTAGAAGGACCTCGTGACTCAGAGCTCTTATTTTAAATCCCGACCGGCATTAAGCCTCTGATTTTCCTTTTAAAGCCATCTATTCATTCTCAGAATTTTGCTAGAGCTCATACCATATGAGTTCTTGGCTCTTCCAACCTCGTCACAAGTGCCATATGAGTTCTTAGCTCTTGTTTTTCAATTTTTTTTTAGGGGGGGTGGTTTAAATTTAAGAGCATGTCTTGTTCTTTTTTAATTGGTTTCTGTTGCTTTTCTTTGTCATTTTTAACTGAAGGTATAGTTTCAGATTTTTGTTACCCTGCTAGAACTGTATTTTAAGTGAATGTTTCAACCGTAAGCTAGTTCCCGTAAATCACGTCTGGACACAGGGTTGGATAAAGATGATCTCCCCTAAGATCGTTCCAAAGGACCCCTCCAGGAACATTTTGTCCTAAAAACATAAGTTTTGGTTGTTTTCTTGTCGCCCTCCTTCCCCATAAAAATCGTCCAGTATCACCCCTAAATATTGGACGGCAAGTATGCGGTCCATTTGCTTTTGTCTTGTATATTTTTTTCTTCTTAATGTATGAATTCTAATGACATAGTTCTCCTAGCGAAATCTTATTACTATATTTTTTCGTTTCTCTCTGTCGAATGAAAGTTTTTAAGCCGAACTGGCCAGACATGACAATAAACAACAAAGAGAGATAAAACTCCATAAAAAAAAACCTCAAACGGGACTACGGCCAGTAGAGAGGAAAGACTAAAATAACGCGGATATTTCGCCTGTATCCAAACTAGGCGTCCTCAGCACAAGATAAAAAGAAAAGAAACACTAAACTAAAACAAATAAAACCAACACCAATAATAATAAATACAATTGAACTTAGTTAACTATTATAAAATAAAGTTAACAATAATAAATGAAAATTGAAACTTAGTTAACTATTCTGTTGCGAAATAATCCTCTTGTAAGCTAGTATTGAAGCAACTGTTTTTGGTCTAGTAGGTAATCTTGTCCCCTGGTGAAATATATCCGCGTTATCTCTCTTTGTTGTTTTCTCTCTGTCTCTCGCTCTCTCCCCCCTCCCTCTTTCGCACTAAAAGAAGGAAAACTTTTTCTCATTTATCCTTCAATTTTAGGATCGAAGAAGAAATAGAGGAAGACAGCGCAAAAAGGGATATGAGTCAAGAGATAGTTAAGCAAAGTGAATTCGACATGCAATTCATGGAATCAGCAATGCATGACCATATGCAAAAATGTCAGGAAATTGTAAGTTACTGGTTAGGTTAGCTTTAATAAGAGATTCAAATAAATGACAGATAAATAGAAGCCGACACCTACTCTCTCAGAAATCTCAGAAAAATCTCAGATAGATATATTCGGTTTTAGAGAAACTTACATCACCTGAATGTATGGATTTTGCTTTTTGATTAAATGGAGCTGATATTCTTGCATGACCATATGCAAAAATTTCAGGAAATTGTAAGATACTGGTAAAAATTGTTGGTCTTTCTTTGTCATCCTTTCCTTATTTTCACCTTTTTTTCTATATTAGCATTAAGCCAACTACCATTCAGCTTTTGTGCGGTTAAGACGTGTTTTGCCCATGGTTATGTTTTTGACTCGGAATTGGATTAACAGACTATTTTCATGAAAATGGACTCTGATTCAGATACGGACTGCTTGTTTATGCCCCGGTTCTGAACTTTTTGCAGTATAATAATGAAAAAGGTGTCGAAGCTACAGTGATCTTAAAATTTGCTGTCGAATTCTTCGAGTCAAGTGATATTGCCAAATCGAAGAAAATCCTATGGGGGGTTCGCTGCCGAAATCGACCAAGCCCTATCCAAGGCGCACGGGTTCAAACGCAGCTTTGAATCATTTGAAAGACATGTTAGAACTTCTTCAAATTCAGAGTGCTTCTGAGGACATGCCTTTCTTTGTTATCCGTTCCCCAGCCGAAGTTCCCTGTATTCCAGCAGTTGCTTACTCCAGGATAGCTTCTAAGCTTAATGGAATTCAACAGACTCTTTCGCAATTTAATGAGAAAATGTCAGCTTATGATGTGAATTTCCCCAGCCTCCCGAGCAGTGCTACTGGTAGTGATATAAGCCATTCCATTGTTATTATCATGAATGTACCGCGTGAAATCGATAATGCATCTAAACGGAAGGAAAGAATTGACTGTATTTCTGGTCGCGAGTGCATTGATACTGTGCGAGCCTCTGGTGATAAATTGATTGTGAAGATCGATAGCATGGCCGTTGCTGACTTTTGCAAATCTGCGCGCTCGGTTTTTCGTGATTGTGAAGCAAACATGGCGGAGAAAAAGTCTTTTGGTATCATGAAAGGCGTTGCACAAGATCTTGATCTTGTGCCTCTTAAAGATTGCAGGGGTGTTCGAGACGCTATTAGAATTGGGAGCTCAAATTGTGTGAAAATTACATTCGAAGACGAAATTTCTCTTTCCTCGGCCCTTAAATCTGGACTGAAGATAGGCTATGAACTATTCCGAGTGTATCATATGATATCGGCGAATTCCTAGGTGCTGCAGGAAATGTCAATCCCCTGACCACCTTGCTGCAAAATGTCCCGATCAAAACTACAAATGCTCACGGTGCTCTGGTCCCCATATGAACTCCAGTGACTCACCTTGCAGTAACACCCCAAAGTGTGCAAATTGTAGTGGAGATCATGTTGCTTACAGTTTTCGCTGCTCCAAACTAAAGGCTTTTGCTAATTCCAAAGTTTCACGACCTTCTCGCTTGCAATCATGAATGAGTATAAAGTCTCAGTGTGCTCTTTCAACATCAATGGGACAAAGGATAAAGTGTTAAGCCTTGATGAGAAACTAGCTAATCATGATGTTGTTCTCTTACAAGAACACCTGCTGCCAAGTTGCAGTGTAAACTTTCTAAGGCGAAGTTATCAACATGCTGTTTTCATCACGAATGCCCGACGTACCCGAGGCAGGCCTTCTGGCGGTCTTGTCTGTATAATTAAGCGATCTCTGCCTAGCTATTTGTCTCCTAACTGCTACCAATCCTGTGAACACTATCTTGCAATCCGGCTTGCAGACTTGATCATAATCAACGCCTATTTGCCCCATGATAGAAGATCTGTTTCTTGCTTCTCCAGCTATGCAAATGCCTACAATAAATTAAAGACTCTCATATCTGGTATTGAGCGTCTGGGATACAAGTGGGTGCTTATAGGCGACTTAAACTGTGACATCACCGTTTCCTCGACACGAAAGGAAGCGCTTTTTCAGTGTCTACCCTCAATATTTAAGGTCCTAACGAAAGACCTCAGGTTTACATGTATCCACTGCAGTGGTTCTGTCTCAAATTTAGACCACTGTATCTGCTACCATTCATTAAAAAACTTCAGCAGTACATGTTGATGAAGATGAGAGAGATTATGATCGTTTACCTCTGTATTTTGATATTATGGTTACTTCTGACATATACTTGAACCATTCCTCAGTGTCGCATAAGTGGTTTGAAAAACGTGATTGGTCTAGTGCGAACATGCCTCTTTACCTTGCTACACTTGGAGCTCTACTGTCCACCGTACGTGTCCCTTTCCATCTTCTTTGCACAAATGCGTACCCTATTATTGACAATGCTCGTGCTGATTTGAATCGCTATTATCGTGTCATTATCTTATGTATAAAGCAAGCTGAAGATGTGGCCATCCCGCTGATCCTTGTCAGGCGGAATACCCAAAAACCAATTTGGAAATGTGATCCTTTGCTGAGAAAGGTCAAGAATAAGGCCAAATTCTGGTTAAGAATCTGGTCTGCCTGTGGTCGACCTTCTCGGGGTACTGTGTTTGATCTAAAACAAAAGACGAAACTAGAATATAAACGCCATTCTCGTGCAGTTTCCGGATGCAAGTTCTAGTGATATTATATCTCGTCCATCTTGGATCGAACATTATTCAAAAATATTTTCGAAAGTTAATTATGCAGTGCATAATCGTTTCTCATGTTTACTTGAAAAAAAATTTGTCGTCACGTTTATGTCAGAGACATGTGATTCCAGTTGTAAAGTGGGCTATTGTTAAAGGTATTAAGGGTTTAAAATCAAAATCTTTGGATATTGATGGGATTAGTGTTTTGAATCTTGTTCCGAATTCTTTTGAACTGGTATCTCATCTCCAACTGTTTTTTCAAATGTGATTAATTAGTTCGTGTGTGCCCGACTCGTTCTTATGCGGTAGCGTTACGTCACTTCTAAAAAAAGGAAAAGATCCGGTTTCTTGTAGTTCTTATAGGCCCATAACGGTAGCTTGTACTCTTAGCAAGCATTTTGAACACCTCCTACTACCTTATATCACTAAGCTTGCTCTAAATGATGATAATCAATTTGGTTTTAGATCTGGGCTAGGCTGTCAGGATGCTCACCGTGCTTTGACTTCTTTATTAAAAGATGCCCATCGCACTCGTTGCGTACTTCATTTCGCAACCCTAGACTTGTCGTAAAGCATTTGACAGTATTTGTCATACTCAAGCATGGACAGCATTATGCCAGAGAGGAGTAAATCCGTCGGTAATTCACGTGCTTCGTTTTTGGTACTCCCATTCCTACCTTCGCCTTAAGTCATTAGATAATTCTTATTTTGGTCATATCCCTGTTCGTTGTGGTGTAAGACAAGGGGGAGTTCTTTCGCCGTATATTTTTAATGCTTGTATTGTAAATCTCGACTACGTGGCTACTAGGACTATCTGATATCTCATATCTGGCTTATGTGGATGACCTTCTTCTGATTAGTCAAACTGAGTCTGGTCTTGCCCGTTCAGTGAAGTCAATTACTTCTGCTTTCCGTGATATCGGCCTGTACCTAAATATTGACAAGTGCGAGTTTCTTGTTTTCAACGGTAATAATTGTTCAGAATCACTATACTGCGGTGGTTTTAGTATTCCTCGTGTTAAATCGTTTCGTTGGCTTGGTATAATAGTTTGCGATTCTATGAATGCTCTCCGGTCTCGTGCTGTCAAAGATATTAGTGATAAGCTGAGGCTCGGTTACTCTAAGATTGTAGCAAATCGTGGACACTATAGGAGAAGAGCGCTAACTCGGCTTTACTCAAATTTCTGTGATTATTCTGTGCTCTTCTGTTCTAGTATTAGGCCACTTCTGTTGACTGGTGATCTAAAACGTATTCGCATAAATTATTACCGGTACTGCAAATTTCTTTTATATCTACCTCGTTCTTACCGGAATACAAAACTGGTTAAAAAGTATTGTGCGACAGATATTACTGGTGCTTTCGAAAAATTATCTGCGAAGCTAGCTATTGAAGCGCTTTATAGGCTATGATGTTTTCATCGCCTTGTCCGTCTTTTTTCTGTATGTGATTAAATTTGTTTCTTTTGTATTTTACTCTACTTAACCTCTGTTTTGTGAAGTGGGTGATAAATAAATTATTATTATTATTATATTGTTAAGTACTGTATACATATTGCTCGTGTTATGTCTAAATGTACTGATATTTTGATTCTTCTTAAAAAAAAAAAAATGTCAAAAACAGTTTACTGGGCAGACCCCCGCAACTTGTGCAGAACCCCACTTTTAGACCCCCTTTTAGAAGGGGGAACCTCCCTTTTAGAACAGCTTAGCCAACTGTATTTTGCAATTATCTTAGGACTGTGAAAATATCAGAAACGACCTTGAGGCAGAAAATTAGCGATACTTAATGTATATTTGTTAGCTCAAATTGTTCGAATGAAATCAAAAATAGAATAAATAAAGAATTTGAATTTTTTTTTTCAGGACGTAATCTGAACCTTAGGCCTGTTTATTGAGATTTTATTCGTGAAGAGAAATGATTTTCAGAGTTACTGTTTTGCATTTGTTTGACCTTATAAAAACAACTCTGAACATGCCTAAGGCTGAAAAATAAAATTTGAATAGGCTGAAAATTTGAATAAGGAGAAGATCGCTAACTCGGCTTTACTCAAATTTCTGTGATTATTCTGTGCTCTTCTGTTCTAGTATTAGGCCACTTCTGTTGACTGGTGATCTAAAACGTATTCGCATAAATTATTACCGGTACTGCAAATTTCTTTTATATCTACCTCGTTCTTACCGGAATACAAAACTGGTTAAAAAGTATTGTGCGACAGATATTACTGGTGCTTTCGAAAAATTATCTGCGAAGCTAGCTATTGAAGCGCTTTATAGGCTATGATGTTTTCATTGCCTTATCCGTCTTTTTTCTCTATGTGATTAAATTTGTTTCTTTTGTATTTTACTCTACTTAACCTCTGTTTTGTGAAGTGGGTGATAAATAAATTATTATTATTATTATATTGTTAAGTACTGTATACATATTGCTCGTGTTATGTCTAAATGTACTGATATTTTGATTCTTCTTAAAAAAAAAAAAAAATGTCAAAAACAGTTTACTGGGCAGACCCCCGCAACTTGTGCAGAACCCCACTTTTAGACCCCCTTTTAGAAGGGGGAACCTCCCTTTTAGAACAGCTTAGCCAACTGTATTTTGCAATTACCTTAGGACTGTGAAAATATCAGAAACGACCTTGAGGCAGAAAATTAGCGATACTTAATGTATATTTGTTAGCTCAAATTGTTCGAATGAAATCAAAAATAGAATAAATAAAGAATTTGAATTTTTTTTTTCAGGACGTAATCTGAACCTTAGGCCTGTTTATTGAGATTTTATTCGTGAAGAGAAATGATTTTCAGAGTTACTGTTTTGCATTTGTTTGACCTTATAAAAACAACTCTGAACATGCCTAAGGCTGAAAAATAAAATTTGAATACGCATCTCAGTAGTAAAAATACGAATAAGCGAATAGAAACAGAAAAACAACTTTTCGCTTCAGTTGCTGGGTTGTTTTTACAATTATAGGTAGTATGCCGGTCGCCTAACTTCTCGCTGGCCGGAATTGAACCCTATGCCACATATTGCCAAGCGAAGCACCATTCTGCCATGTAAAAGGCTATTGAGAGAGGATTGATTACATTTTTTCTTAGTCCTTAGATCACTAATCTTAAAGAATGAAAAAATCAACCTCAAAAGTAAGAAAGTCGCCTCAAAAAAAAAAAAAAAAAAAAAAAAAAATCTCAGAGGTAAGATCAGAGTTCAGTCAGGTAAAGCAGATTTATTAGCTAAAAAACAGGACATTATGTTCACAGAAATTAAATAAATAAAAACGAGTTTTTTCAACTGAAAGTAAAGAGCAAAATTAAAACTCAAATGGTTATCGTGTTTTGTTCCTTGCCTAGGGTATTAAGGATAATCAGAAGAAGAATTTGAAGATGGATCTGCCTTAACTCTTTAACGACAAAACTATAGTTTAAATTACTATTAAATCATTAATATACTCTAATATCGTTAAGAAAACTATTAAAGGCGTTAAAACGCTGAATGCTGCAAATTACAACAGAAATAATGTCTTTTTTTGCAATTATTCAGACACTTTCAGAGGTAGGGGTGTAAGTAGGGAAGGGGGTTACTGAGACCCGGTCTTCCTCAAATCCTATATTTTCTTTATTTATGGACATTTCTTATTCAAATTATCGTTGCACCCCCCCCCACTCCCTGAAATAAATCTTTCGTACGTGGCTGGTCACAGGTTCATGTCTATCCAGCCTTGCGTCACTTTTGCCAAAACTATAGCCCCATTTTGCCACTTTTGCCAAAACTATTTTGCCATTTGTTTGAAGTTGTATTAGGTTTTATTTTCTAATGTAGAGGAACCGCTGAAAATATGCCTCCTGTACAATTCAAATAAAGAATGTGACAAACAAAAGGTTGGCAGGTTTTTTTTTGTCTAAAACCTTTACAAACCTTTTGATTTTCAAAATTTTCTCATTCATTAACACAAATGAATGGACAATTATCTTCCAGACAGAGGAGCTTGGGCGTCATCGTAAAAATCTTTTAAAAAAATCTTAAAAAAAGGAACCACGTCCAGAGAGTCAAAGGGCATGGGCTATATAACAATTTTTCTCCAAATTATTGGGGAAACTGATGGTTAATAATTCAATGATCTATGTCTAGTTTTTGAAGTTTTGTAAATAATTAACACAAAAACTTTGGTAAGTAGTAAAAACATTACGCCAAGTTAAGAGAAAGCCATAGTTACTAGTGGTGGATTGTCACTAGAGATCAATCACTAGGGGTGGCAACTTTGAACGAAAGAGGACTTTTGGGGAACCATTTTTTCTTACGATAAATGAACAATTATCTTCCAGACAGAGGAGCTGGGGCGTCATCGCAAAATGTATGCAGAATTAAGAAAGGAAGTTGATAACAAGGAGCAGAATATCCAGAAACTAAATGAAATGCTTAATGTAAGTATCTCATATTTTAAGCAGTGTTTATCCTATGTTTGTATATGTATGTACGGGATGGAATATACCTTGTATGTATGTTTAGGATGTGTCTATGGGAAGCACATTCCCTGTATATGTGTGGGAAACACTGCCAATAATCTTTTTTTTCACAAATTTTAGTAAGTAAATAACGTCGACTAGAAGCAAAAATGAAAACAAACTAAGAATTTTAGATATTTTATTCTAATTGCATTAAAAATGATATTGGTTTTAATATTTTATGAGAGGTAGTATTGTTACGAAAGAGGATGAATCCTCTTTATTTTATTTTTTTAATACACAGAACATTAAAATAAAAATAAATGTATGTCCCTGGATAGATCTTGGGTCTATTCATGCCTGAGAACCGTGGTTTTCTAAGATTTTGGCCGTTTTAAAATTATGAGTTCTACATACCACGTATGGACAATCCCTGATTACCGCATTCAGAGCTCCACTGGCAACCATCGGTACATGCCGCAGAGGCAGACCCAGAAACACCATGCACTGAACGTAACATACAGATCTGTGAAAACTAACTCCTCAATCAAGCCTCATTGGGAGGATACACTGGCAGCAGCAAATTTATGGGAAGATTGGTGGCTCCTTCTTGATGCCCTGGGTGTATCTGGGGGCACAGGCAGATTTGAGGTCTAAGGAATCCCCAAGCCTAGTATAAACATCGAAAATATAAACATTTTCTGCGAAAATGCTATCGTAAGCTAGATCGATAGAATTGAGAAACAGAGTGATCGTACCTGATCAATTGCTTTAGAGTCCTTGGATTTTATCATCGAACTGTAGCCTCCCCTATACAGTTCACAAGAAGCAGGGCAGGAACGAAAAAAATTTTTTCGATCGTACTGGCTAAGAAGAATTCCATTGGCCAGTGCTCTCAAACAAGATGAGATGCTTATTCTGTAAGTATTTTGTTTTGTTCAACGTCCTAGGGGTTAGAGGCTCCAATCAATTGCAAAAGTCGGTTTAAAAAAGTCCTTTGGGACGTTTTGTTAAGCTAACTGGAAAAGATGGTGACTTGATGTGTCACGAAAACAATCAGTACCACCGCAGCTCCGATGACGCTGGTAAACATTTACTTCTAAAATATTATAATCCTGAAACCAGTATTTAAAACCTTCGAAACGAACAACGCAGCCAACCAAAGCACCAACAAAGCTAACAGAGACAAGCTAAATCATCAAACAGGATGTGTGAACATCTTAAATCACATGTTTTAGATGAAAATTCCGAAATACGCTCGGAAACATCAACAATGCTAACATAGATAAGCTAAACTACGAAACATCATAGCTAATAATCCTAAATCTTACTTTAAGAAAAAATTATAATATATTTAATATAAAATTATAATATATTATATTTAATATTTTAAAATAATATAATTTTATAATATAATTTATGTATATAGACAATTTTTATAATTCTATAATAATAATATAATTATCATACTGTATTGTCACCTTTTGGTCAGTTTTGCCACGTTGGAAAATTAATTATCTAAATTTGACAACGCTTTTCGTTCGTGAAAATTCGAACATTGTCAAATTGTTGATTTCCAAAACCCCAACTAAACCTTCATAGGAAAGCTTAACTTTCTTAAACTGTTTGGGGCTTAGTGTTTTTAACTTTATGATGGCTGATTTTCACTTACTTTTTTTTCAAAAAACGTGTGTTTTTTATTATAAAAAATGATGTTTTTTAGAAATTACTATAAAAAAGCTACGTTTTCCTAAAAAATTACTATAAAAATTTTACGGTTTAAAAAAAAAAATACTATACAAAAGCTACGTTTTCTAAAAAAAAACACTATAAAAACGACGTTTTTTTTAATTACTATAAAAAGCTATATTTTTAAAAAAATACAATAAAAAATGCGCGTTTTCTAAAAACTATTATAAAAATGTTACGTTTTTAAAAATTACTATAAAAAAGTTAAGTTTTTTAAAAATTACTATAAAAAGTCACGTTTTTGTAAAAGCAACTATAAAAAGTTGCATTAAAAAAATGTCCTATAAAAAGTTGTGTTTTCTTAAAAAATACAATAAAATTGTTGCGTTTTCTAAAAAATACTGTAAAAAGCTTCGTTTTCTTAAAAAATACTTATAAAGAAGTTAGGTTTTTTTTATATTTAAGTTTGGTGCCGGCTTCCACTAAAAACTGAAAGACTGCAAACGGAGGCCTTTCCACGTTATTCTTTCAGAGCAACCAAGTAAAGATCAAACCCTAGCCAATAGTAATGCAAAATTTTGAAAGACGTAAAAAAACTACCAAGTGACTATCTGTCAAATTGACAAGGATTTTTCTTTACCCTTGCTTATTTCGTACAATTATAAAATAATTTATTTTTGACCCACCAACATGGTAATAAATTGGAGTAACAGAAACAAAAGAAAACCGATACAAAAGGAACTTTTCTATGACAGTACTAAAAAAAAAAAAAAAAAAAAAAAAAAAAAAAAAAAAAAAAAAAAAAAAAAAAAAAAAAAAAAAAAAAAAAAAAAAAAAAATAGCGAACAGATAGCCCAAGGGTTGCACGACCCCTCCATTCAACTGGAGGTCGATGTCCGTCTCTAGTGCGGCTCAAGCGCTTCGTATAGACTTGAGAAGTTATTATCTGATTTGAAGTTCAGAATCTGATTTGAGAATGTTACTAGTTATCTTGATTAGTCTTAATGATCGAAGTCCGTTAGAAAAAAAAATTACGGGAATTCCGAAATATAGCCCTGAACCCCACAAAAGTGGCGTTAGATCGAAATGAAAACTGCACCGTTGGAATCATTATATCTGAAAACTCCGTTTAGGAGAATTGCAGTCCCCCGTCTTGGCCAACAAGGGCAACTTGCCCGTCTTGCCAAAAACTTTTTTGCTTGAGAAGAAGGGATTTATCTTTTTTTATTCTTTTTTATTCTTTTTCTGCTATTCATCGCCTCTAGTAAAACATCATAGAGAAACGTTTAGGGGCTCATTTAAAAAAATTCCTACATCTAAGTACTAAATTTGTAACGAATTGATATCCCCTGGGTATGCGAGAGCTACGGATGTCCTAATGAGATAAGAAACCGCGGAAAGAGAGTTGTCGAAATGGGTTCTGGAGATCTGGAAAAAAAAAGGCAGATCTTGAAGAGACTTAAACCAGAGCAGATCTCATTGAGACTAGAACGATATCAGATATTGAATTGGAAAGCGGACTATAGTAAAGTGAATAATAAAGTAAGTTTTTTTATATCTTGAGTGTTATTTGTAGGGCTCGCTTTGGGTAGGATATTGCAAGGTTTCACTAGCCCCAAAGCGGACCCGTATGCCTCCGACAGTAAAGACCCTTTAGGTCGGGCCGGCCACCACGCTACCGAGTTACCACGCTACCAGACTAATACATACTCCGGTATGATCTAAATATAACTTTATGACTTAATGAACTCTTAAGGCGTTAAAATGCAAACATAACAAATTTATAATATCAAAACAAATGCAGTTTTGGACAAAAGCTGCATCTTGCTACGAAAAAGTCCGAAAAAAAGCTGCAAGTATAGATTGTATAGAACGTGGCCATGTATGGTCTTGGTTTCCTGATCAGCTCAGAACTCTTAAGGCCAATTCCTAACCCTTTACTAGGACAAAAGTTTTAAAGAATTATGTGTAAAAATGCACCACAATGACATAGTTTCGCAATTATCATAACAAAGAGTACCTGCAGCAACATGATGGAAGCTATTCACATGGTTATAATTAGATTAGGTTATATATGTCTATGGTTAGACTGGTTATATAGAATTATAATTAGACAGCAACATGATTCTGGAAACTAGGGATATTTACATGGTTATAATTAGACTCGGTTATATATGGCTATGGTTAGACTGGTTATATAGAATTATAATTAGACAGCAACATGATTCTGGAAGCTAGGGATATTTACATGGTTATAATTAGACTTGGTCATATATGGCTATGGTTAGACTGGTTATATAGAATTATAATTAGACAGCAACATGATTCTGGAAGCTAGGGATATTTACATGGTTATAATTAGACTTGGTTATATTTGGCTATGGTTAGACTGGTTATATAGAATTATTAAATAAAAAAAACTAATTTTTTTAGCTGAAAGTAAGGAGCGACATTAAAACTTAAAACGAACAGAAATTACTCCGTATATGAAATGGGTTGTCCCCTCCGCAATCCCTCGCTCTTTACGCTAAAGCTTTTAATTGTTTTAAAAAGTAGAATTGTGGCAAATAGTCAAACTTCAGCGTAAAGAGCGAGGGATTGCGGAGGGGACAACCCATTTCATATACGGAGTAATTTCTGTTCGTTTTAAGTTTTAATGTCGCTCCTTACTTTCAGCTAAAAAAATTAGTTTTTTTTATTTAATTTCTGAACGTTTTTGAATTAATGCATGTTTGGTTTTGGCTCTCCGCACATAAATTATTAAAATGAAACTTGTATATTAATTCTTTTTTTGGCTAAATGGCTTTCTCTTAGTTTTGATCAGACGATTTTGAGAAACAAGGGGTGGAGAAGGAGGCCTAGTTGCCCTCCAATTTTTCGGTCACTTAAAATGGCAACTAGAACTTTTAATTTTTAATGAACGTTTTTATTAGTAAGAAATACACGTAGCTTAAGAATTAACTTACATAACAAACTTTCATAACCTTATATTTTTATTATGTATACGAGGGGGTTTTTACCCTCGTTAATACCTCGCTCTTTACACTAAATCGTAAGTTTTGTCCCAATTCTTTAAGAATGACCCCTGAATCAGAAAGGCCGTAGAATAAATAGTTGAAATTACTAAAAATACTTTAGCATAAAGAGCAAGGTATTTATCTCCTCCTAAATACCTCGCTCTTTATACTAAAGTATTTTTAGAACCCCTCATATGCGTAATTATCTCTGTTCGTTTTAGGTTTCAATGCTACTTCTTCCTTTCATTTGAAAAAACGTTTTCATGTTTATTTTTCATTGTTTTCTTATAGTAGTGCTAGAGAACCCTGCGCCCTTTTCATTAAATTTTTCTTCCCTCATGACAGATTCCTCCAAGGAAAGATCCTCCAACATAGCCCCCTCTCCTCAGCCCCACCCCCAAACAAAATAAAATCCCCCTGAAAACGTCTGTACACTTCCCAATAACCATTACTATATGTAAACACTGGTCAAAGTTTGTAACTTGCAGCCCCTCCCCCAGGGATTGTGGGGGAGTAAGTCATCCCCAAAGACATAGTTATTATGGTTTTCGACTATGCTGAACAAAATGGCTATCTCAAAATTTTGATCCGTTGACTTTGGGGAAAAAATGAGCGTGGGAGGGGGCCTAGATGCCCTCCAATTTTTTTGGTCACTTAAAAAGGGCACTAGAACTTTTCATTTCCGTTAGAATGAGCCCTCTTGCGACATTCTAGGACCACTTGGTCGATACGATGACCCCTGGGGAAAAGAAAAAAAAAAAAAAACAAAAAAAAAAAAACAAACAAATAAACACGCACCCGTGATTTGTCTTCTGGCAAAAAATACAAAATTCCACATTTTTGTAGATAGGAGCTTGAAACTTCTATAGTAGGGTTCTCTGATACGCTGAATCTGATGGTGTCATTTTCGTTAAGATCCTACGACTTTTAGGGGGTGTTTCTCCCTATTTTCTTAAATAAGGCAAATTTTCTCAGGCTCGTAACTTTTGATGGGTAAGATTAAACTTGATTAAACTTATATATTTAAAATCAGCATTAAAATGCGATTCTTTTGATGTAGCTATTGATATCAAAATTCAATTTTTTAGAGTTTTGGTTACTATTGAGCCGGGTCGCTCCTTACTAGTTCGTTACCACGAACTGTTTGATAATTAGACAGCAGCATGATTCTGGAAGTTAGGGATGCTCACATGGTTATGATTAGACATCATTATAATTAGATGATCACATGGTCATCTCTATAGCTGTGCTTTATTTACTATGTGTCTCTCCTCATTGTCTCTACTTTATCTGCTCGATGTACTTTAACTACTCTGTTGGATATGGTTGTGCTTTATCTGCTCAATTTGCTTTATCTGCTATATGGGTCATCTCTATAGCTGTGCTTTATTTACTATGTGTCTCTCCTCATTGTCTCTACTTTATCTGCTCGATGTACTTTAACTACTCTATTGGATATGGTTGTGCTTTATCTGCTCAATTTGCTTTATCTGCTATATGGGTCATCTCTATAGCTGTGCTTTATCTACTATGTGTCTCTCCTCATTGTCTCTACTTTATCTGCTCGATGTACTTTAACTACTCTATTGGATATGGTTGTGCTTTATCTGCTCAATTTGCTTTATCTGCTATATGGGTCATCTCTATAGCTGTGCTTTATTTACTATGTGTCTTTCCTCATTGTCTCTACTTTATCTGCTCGATGTACTTTAACTACTCTATTGGATATGGTTGTGCTTTATCTGCTCAATTTGCTTTATCTGCTATATGGGTCATCTCTATAGCTGTGCTTTATCTACTATGTGTCTCTCCTCATTGTCTCTACTTTATCTGCTCGATGTACTTTAACTACTCTGTTGGATATGGTTGTGCTTTATCTGCTCAATTTGCTTTATCTGCTATATGGGTCATCTCTATAGCTGTGCTTTATTTACTATGTGTCTCTCCTCATTGTCTCTACTTTATCTGCTCGATGTACTTTAACTACTCTATTGGATATGGTTGTGCTTTATCTGCTCAATTTGCTTTATCTGCTATATGGGTCATCTCTATAGCTGTGCTTTATCTACTATGTGTCTCTCCTCATTGTCTCTACTTTATCTGCTCGATGTACTTTAACTACTCTGTTGGATAAGGTTGAGCTTTATCTGCTCAATTTGCTTTATCTGCTATATGGGTCATCTCTATAGCTGTGCTTTATTTACTATGTGTCTCTCCTCATTGTCTCTACTTTATCTGCTCGATGTACTTTAGCTACTCTATTGGATATGGTTGTGCTTTATCTGCTCAATTTGCTTTATCTGCTATATGGGTCATCTCTATAGCTGTGCTTTATCTACTATGTGTCTCTCCTCATTGTCTCTACTTTATCTGCTCGATGTACTTTAACTACTCTATTGGATATGGTTGTGCTTTATCTGCTCAATTTGCTTTATCTGCTATATGGGTCATCTCTATAGCTGTGCTTTATTTACTATGTGTCTCTCCTCATTGTCTCTACTTTATGTGCTCGATGTACTTTAACTACTCTGTTGGATATGGTTGTGCTTTATCTGCTCAATTTGCTTTATCTGCTATATGGGGCATCTCTGTAGCTGTGCTTTATCTACTATGTGTCTCTCCTCATTGTCTCTACTTTATCTGCTCGATGTACTTTAACTATTCAATTGGATATGGTTGTGCTCTATGGCTGTGCTTTATCTGGTCGATGTGCTTTATCTGCTTTATGGCTCTTCTCTATGGATAGGCTTTATCTGATCTATTTGCTTTATATGATATATGGCTGCGCTGTGCTTAGCCCAAGTTCGAACAATAATATGTCTTTTCACTGTCCTTTGTGCTTTAATTATACTAAAAAGAATATTCATGGTTGATAAAACTTCAACAGAGGCAGTATTACTACGAAAAGGGAAGAATCCTCATATTTTAAAACACCATGAGTATCAAAATTCGTGCTGGAAATTTGCGATTTTCCATGGTATTCCTTTGGATTATTTCAAGGTTGTGAGTTTTTAGGGTATTATCACACTTTTGTCTGTGTTGAACCGTGAAAATATATTAGCGAACTAAAAAGTTGAATTTAGCAGTGCTTTTTATCGATAAAATCAGATATTCACAATCTATAGGTAAAATTATTTTTTTATCGTTATATTTAGGACCTTATATATAGGACTTGTATAGTCCTTATATTTAGTTTTCTTTTTAGGACTAAATTTTCTGTTCTTGTATTTTTTTTACTTTTGTCATTATGTCTATCTTAATATTGTTTTTTTAAGTTTATTTAGATGTGTGATTTTGCCATCTGAAATTAGTACTTTCTTCTTGAAATTGAATGTATATGCACACTTTTGAATCTATTAAGACTTAGTATTTGCTTCCAAAATAAAAAATTCATTTTGCTTCCAAAATTAATAAGTGAATGTTCGAAGAAGCTATGCTTTCTTGACTTCTTCATTTTAAATATTTTTTACCACGATTTTAAGTTTGGTTTATAGGGAAAAGCACTCAACTGAACATGCACGTACGGTTCTCTTGAATTACTTGCATTCAGCTCTTGACTCTGGTCTGATATCTACTGATCCTATTCTCGATGTACATAGATCATATAACTCATCTACACTCAAGATTCTTCTTCGAAGCCTATCCCATATTGATATTAGAGGGAGTACTTAATAAGCATTCCTTCATAATATGCTCTTAATAAGCACTGCTTATTCTTGGTTTCTTTCAAAAATATTTGGTTGATTCATTTTGGTTGATCTGCTCGTTTGTAACCCTTCAGAATTAGAGTTTGGCGTCCCGCAAGGATTTGTCATTGGGCCGATACTCTTTTTAATTTATCGTAATTACCTTATTAAAGTAGTTAAAAATTAAAAACCAACAATTTTCTGTCCTCCTTGTCAAACAGCTTCTAACAATAGCTGTGACAAGCGCTCGTCTTTTCCAGTTGCATTTACTGCTTTTGCTGATGATCGAACTGTTGGCACAGTTGTTAGAGCCGAGACTTATCTTAGTTCGAAAGTGAAAATCCTTCTTGAAAGAATTATCCTATTGTTAGATGTAAATTACCTTCCTTTAAATGCTGGAGAAGTATGCTTTCTAATTTTCTTAAGTTATAACGGGACAATTATCATATTGACCTGATCACGATGAAAATATTCGGGATCTCAGAATCTTTAGAAGACGAAAACGCATATTTCTATGGATTGTTCTTAGAATCCTTTTCTATAGCCTAGTCCAGTCTTATGCTTATATTGTCCTATTACTTGGATGTCATCTTTTCACTCGTCGCTGAAGTCAAGCCCGGAAGAATTATGATAAAGCAAGCAATATTATTCAGGATACTAACCGATCTTCATTTAAACCTTTGCTTGTTTTGAAATATCTTTATTTTCTGTCTTGTTCTTCATCGACTTTTCTATTGTTGATGCTCCTTCAGCCCACCGTAATAAAATATAGGTTATTTTTCATCAGTCATCTTATCACCTTCGCACTTCCAAAAACTTGCTGATTCCTTATATTTCGTCATTGCGGTCTGACTTCAACTATGATTGATTGCAATACGACCTGGAACACGCTCCCAGAGTCTGGACGAAGCCAATAATTTTCTGGCATCTTCACGAAGAATGTTGAAGAAATACTAATTAATATTTTTTTTTTTTAGGGTTTCCCCTTGGGTTGATGGTTCTAGATCAAGTTTTGATATTTATTTCAGAATTAGTCACTGGAATTCTATTGAATGTTTAATATGAAATGCGCTACCTTCCTAACTAAATCGTGATTTTAGGAAATTTCGAAGTGGGAGATAAGTTTTCGTTTTTTGTTGGTAAATTGTTTACTCCTCTGGCCACGGAGGCCAGAAGAGAAAAATCTTCTTTTCGTGCCAAGGAGTGAAACTATGCTTAAGTTTTTTTGTTGTAAATTTATTGTTGTAATTTGTTGTAAATTATTTGTTTTAAATATATTGCTGTAATTTATTGTAAATTATTTGTTGTAAATTCATTGTTGTAATTTATTGTAAATTATTTATTGTAAATTTATTTATTGTTTATCGTTGAATCTTAGGTATTTTTGAAGACCACACCTTTCCCTGTCAATAAATAACAGTTCAAATAGGGATAAATCCTTTTATTAGAGAGTGAAAAAACAATAAAAGATACTGGATATTTCGATCATATATACAGTAACTGTCATCAGAAGATATACTCATCAGAATATTGTATGTATATATGACGGTTATATATGACGCAGTGTACATGATGGTCATAATTGTTGGTGCCTGACATAATGGTTGGTGATGACAGTGACTGTCATTAGAAGATGTACTCATCAGTATATTATATGTATATATGACGGTATGATGGTTATGTATGATGCAGTATACAAGATGGTCATAATTGTTGGTGTATGACATAATGGTTGGTGATGACAGTGACTTTCATCAGAAGATATACTCATCAGCATATTGTATCTATATATGACGGTTATATATGTCGCAGTATACATGATGGTCATAATTGTTGGTAGTTTGTTTGCTGATGACGGTCACTGTATACGTGCCAGTAATTTTTTTTTATTATTTTTTCACTGTCTAATAAAAGGATTTATCTCTATTTGAACTATTATTTTTTATATGGAATATTGTTGGTAATTGTGGGAATTTGTCTCAAGGAGGTTTATACTACTTCTGTCAGAAACTTTTAGTAGTACCAAGCTCCCCAGTTGAGGACCCGCCGCCTCCAATCCTTCAAATGAAGGTTGTACTCTTCAACGCCTCTCATAAAGTTTGTTTTAATCCTTTCTTAATAATTTTTTTCACCTCATTTAGGGGATGACCTGCTTTTTGCTTGACCCCAGATGGATCCTTACTTTTTCTACTTTGCAGAATTTGGCCGCTCAAAAAGAGGGTACTCTCAAGGAAACATCTGAATTAGACAAAAAGCTGGGGGAGGAATTGGTGCAGTTAACTAATTGTTGTATTGATGAGGCCAAGAAGATAAACGAAGATTCCAATGCGGCTATAGATGCTGTAGATAGAAAATGGCTTGAAAAAATAACAAGTATGAAGCAAATGATGGAAGAAAAGAAAGGTGACCCTGAATTAGCCAAGACTCTTGAGGAAATGTGTGCTGACTACCCTGTGCTTCATAGTTTAAACTTGTAAAAGCTAAGTTTTAAAGTTTAAAGTAGCTAAAGATGCAAGATTGATTACATATGTTTAAAATAATCAATATAAATTTTGTAATATGGTAAAAAATAAAGTCCGAATGTTTTGTCTTCAGATTTGGAAGCCTTTTCCGAGGGGTTAGAAAGCCTTTTATGTTAGAAAGCTTATTATTATGTTTATTTCGCTGGACTTGTCAACGGGCGGTGTTGTTGACCGGGCAATTGACGGGAGAATATGTTTAATTGCACTTGTATGAATTGCATGTAGCGAAGTATGGATGTTGTATTTATTTAAAGAAGTTTTTTTTCCATCACGTGCATTACGAATTTGTCTTCTCAGCCGGGCTCTGAACATTTTGTAACTTATTTTATTATTAAAAAGAATCTGAACCTGGGGGAACCCCTTCGAGGGGTTGAAATCCTAGCTTGGACGAAACATGAGGAATCAAAGAAAGCACACAAATCCTAACCTAACTAACGATTCCTAAAAGAGAAAAAACAACAACAATGAAATGAATCTCATATGTAGACAAAACCTATATAACAACAAACAAAGCAAATTATCTTTTAAAAAGTAAAACTTACCTTGAAACTTACCTTTGTAAAAGGTAAGTTTCTTGAATAATTTTGTCCATATTAAATAAGCAGCTGTGATCACAGTTCGAACGTCTGCACGTCAGGAACTAAGCTTTTCTTTTTTTTGTTCTAAGCCTATACTGATTATCCAGTGCTCCGTACTTTAATTTTGTAATTTTTTTTAAATTGTTTGGTCGTATACAAATTAGAGGTCGTAATCACCATTCGAATTTTAGAACTTCGGGAACAGATTTTACTCTTTTCCTTTTTTTAATCCTGGGCCTGTTCAGATTACCCTGTTGTCTGTAATTAAAGCTTGTATATAAAAGGCAAATTAAAAAAATGAAAAATATATATATTTTTTCGCGTAAAATAAGAGGTTGTGATCATAATTTGAAAATCCGAACTTTGGGTCAAAATTTTCTCCCTTTTTCTAATTTTAAGCCTATACTGACCACCCTGTGCTTCGCAATTTAATCAAATATTTAGTTGTAACGAACTGTGAGTAAGGAGCGACCGGCTCAATAGTAACCGAAATTCTAAAAAAGCAGTTTTGATACAAATAGATACAGCAAAAGAATTGGATTTTTCTGCTGATTTTAAATATATAAGTCATCAAGTTTAGTTCTACCCATAAAAAGAGTTGAGCCTGATAAAATTTACCTTATTTTCGAAAAAAGAGGGAAACAGCCCCTAAAAGTCATTGAGTATTAATGAGCATCACACCGTCAGATTCAGCGTATCAGAGAACCTTATTGTAGAGGTTTCAAGCTCCTATCTGCAAAAATATGGAATTTTATATTTTTTGCCAGTAGAAAGATCACGGATGCGTGTTTATTTGTTGTTTTTTTCTCCCAAGGGTGGTCGTATCTACTCAATGGTCCTAGAATGTCATGAGAGGGCTGAATCAAACGGAAGTGAAAAATTCCAGTTCCCCATTTTCAGTGACCAAAAATTGGAGGGCAACTAGGTCTCCTCTCATGCTCATTTTTTTCCAAAGTCACCGGAACAATATTTTGAGATTGACATTTTGTTCAACATAGTGGAAAATCTTAGGACAATGTCTGTGAGGGCGACTTAATCCTCCACAGTTCCCGGGGGAAGGGCTTCAAGTTATGAACTTTGCCCATTGTTTACATATAGTATTGGTTAATGGGAAGTATACAGACATTTTCAGTTATATTTTTTCTGGTGGGGGAGTCGGGAAAGACGGTTGCATTGGAGGATCTTCCCATGGAGGAATTTTTCATGCGGGAAGAGAATTTCAAAGAAGGGGCTCCTGGATTTCCCAGCATTATTCAAAAAACAATCACAAATTAAATTTGAAAAAAAAAAGTTTTTTTCAGCTGAAAGTAAGAAGCACCATTAAAACTTAAAACGAACATAAGTTAATTTATATATGAAGGGGCTGGTCCCCTTGTCAATATCTCGCTCTTTACGCTAAAATATCTTTAGTAATTTCAAAAGAGCTATTTATTCTAGTTAAACGGCCTTTGGGATTCAGGGGTATATTTAAAGAATTGGAACAAAATTCAAAAGCTAGCGTAAAGAACGAGGTATTGACGACGGGGTGAATCCCCTCAGGTTACGTATATGAAGGAGTTTCTTCCCCTCGTCAGCACCTTGCTCTTTACGCTAAAGTTAGAATTTTGTCAAATAATGGCCGTTATAAACAACGAGTTTTTGTGTTATTTTTTGGCCAATCTTAGCATTTAATATTATCTTAAGCAGCTTCTTATGCTTTTTATGTGACAATAAACAAAAGATATTGCTTGACTTCGGCTTGTGGTTGTTATCAAATAAAAAAAAAAAAGTTTTTCTCAACTGAAAGTAAGAAACAACATTAAAACTTAAAACGAACAGAAATTGTTACAGATATGAAGGGGTTGCCCGCTTCTCAGTACTTCACTTTTTACGCTAATGTTTGACTTTTTTTCCAATTATTTAAGAATGACTCTGACACACAAGGACCTTTTTATTAGAATAATAATCTTTTTACAAATTCACAAACACTTTACTTTAAAGAGTTAGATACTGAGGAGGGGGCAAATCCCTCACTTACGTAATAACAACCAAAAAAAAATATGAGAAAACTGCAGGTCAAAACGTTCGTGGTAACGAACTGTAAGTAAGAAGCGACCTGGCTCAATAGTAACCGAAACTCTTAAAAACGTTTAATAAAAGGATGTTGATACCAATAGGTATATTAAAAAATTTGGCTTTTTAGGCTGATTTCAAATGTGTAAATTTCGTTATACAAATTTTTTATATGTCTTGTTTTCTCTTTTCCGTGTCAATTTCACGCGCGGAGTGGTTAAGAGTCATTTTTCGGGGTAGTCTAGAGGATATTTCCATGGTGAGGGGGTTTCTTGATGAAGATGAGGTCAGATTTCCTGGCATTTTTTAAAAAACTATCAGAAATTAAATGAAAAAAGTAAGTTTTTTCAACTGAAACTAAGGAGCAACATTAAGACTTAAAGCGAACAGAAATTATTGCGTATATGAAGAGGTTTGCCCCCTTCTCAACACCTCATTCTTTAAGCTAAAGTTTTAATTTTGTCCCAATTCTTTAATTCTTTAAAACGCTTTTTTAAAAGTACTAAAAAACTTTAGCGTAAAGAGTGGGGTGTTGAGGAATGGGGAACCCCCTTCATGTACGTAATAATTTCTGTTCATTTTAAGTTTTAATGGTGCTCCTTACTTTCAGTTGAAAAAAAAACATAAGTTTTCTTAATATTTTTTGTCGTATGTGACCACAGGCTGTAACCACAATTCGAACATTTGAGTGTCGGCAACAAAGTTTACTCTCTTGTTGATTTATAATCTCTGCCGATTATTCGGTTTTCACTAATTTAAACTTTTTCCATAAAAGGCAAGTTTTATTTTCCTTATAGAACCAGTTGTTGTGATCATGATTAGAACATTTGAACGTTGTGAACAAAATTTGCGTCTTTTTCTAATTATAAACATCTGCAGGTTATTTTATCCTCCTTAATTTAAGTTTATAGAAGACAAGTTTCTTGAATTATTTTGCCATATAAAAGAAGACGTTGCAATCACAATCAGAATATTTGAACGTAGTGAACAAAAATGTACGTCTTTTTTAATTATAAACCTCAGCAGATTATTTTATCCTCCTTAATTTAAGTTTATAGAAGGCAAGTTTCTTGAATTATTTTGCCATATAAAAGAAGACGTTGCAATCACAATCAGAATATTTGAACGTTGTGAACAAAAATGTACGTCTTTTTTAATTATAAACCTCAGCAGATTATTTTATTGAAGAATATAGTTTATAGAAGACACGTATCTTGAATTTCTATTCTTAATACTACTGTGGTACAAATTATGATCGTGTTAAAGAAGAGCTACTAATGTAGTTGAGTTGCTGTGCAACATAATTAAGTTATAAACCATATCTTTTATTCAGTATTTCAAAGTTCCTTTGATTTAAATTTTATGAGTATCTGAATTTCTTTTTATGTATTTTTGTCTTGATTGAAACAGCGTGATTGAATTTTATGCTTATATTTATGAACCTTTCAGAAACCAATCTGGCTAAGTTTAATTCTCACATTTCTTTATGGTTCACCTTCAAAGAAATTAATTGCTACTGTTGCAGCAATTGTTTCAGAAACTTATCTGAGCTCCATTTATAATGAAATTTTTTAATTCCAATGGTTTTTATATCTATCCACAAAATGATATTTCGCAGTCTAATAGGATCTCTAATAGTACAGTACCTGATAAGGGATTAGTTTTCTGTTTTTCACTGGCTGTTATTGTTATTGTTTTCTTTTCTTTAGGTTTTTTTTTGGTTTTCTAGTCTTTAACACGACCTTTTCCTGACAACAAAGCGTATTACCAAAAACAAAACTTGACATTGTGAAATCGATTGTCACCATTCAAATTGAATGGTGGAATGAATTGTCATCATTCAAAATAAATAGTGGAATGAACTGTCATCCTTAAAAATGAATGGCGGAATTAAAACTTAAAAGCGACATTAAAACTTAAAATGAACAGAAATTACTCCGTTTATGAAAGGGGCTGTTCCCTTCTCAACGTCCCGCTCTTTACGCTAAAGTTATTTACTATTTTATAAAGTAGAATTGAGAGAAAGAGTCAAACTTTAGCGTAAAGAGCGGGACGTTGAGGAGGGAACAT
Organism: Artemia franciscana; assembly: GCF_032884065.1. Classification (NCBI taxonomy): domain Eukaryota; kingdom Metazoa; phylum Arthropoda; class Branchiopoda; order Anostraca; family Artemiidae; genus Artemia; species Artemia franciscana. Next base: position 43,123,749 of record NC_088873.1, read on the forward strand.
ACCACCCTCTTCAAAATACAAAAATATCGGCTTAATATGCAGCCTTATCATGTTTCAACCCTCTCCTCCGACTCATCCAAAGAAAATCCTCTGATTTAGGCACTGAAATAAAATGAGTTGTACTTGGTAGCTGATAAAATGAGTTGTCTGGTAGTGAGAGCTGGAAGTCACTTTCGCGTTGATGTGGTGAAAGCAAATTTGCTTCGGTGATTCTGGCAATGGTCTTGATATTCACCAGATTTCAGTCATAATTTATTAGCAGGAAGCTGCAGGTTTTGTCACTAAAATGTAAGGGAAGGTCTCATAGAGGAAGGGCGTAGCAACTTTTTTTTCACTTTTTTTTATGCGCTCTTAATAGGCTTGTTTAACAATGGCTATGTAGTCTTTTAACTAAATTAAAAGAATTTTTAATTCAACTAGACACATATTCCAGTTAAAAGCGGTCAAAGTGTGACGTCAGAAGTTGCACTTCAAAAATAAAGCTTAAAAATTTTGTGTAAATCAGAGCTATTTGATATTTACTGTAACATGGATGCTGTAACACTCAAACATTTTTGATTATCTAAATTCCTAATTTCTAATCACCTTTTGTACGCAGAATCAGAGTGGTTCTTTGGTGATGGGAAGGTAGGGACTAATAGGATTAAAAACTACAAGAGCCGCTTATAGTATAGAGTCTAGCAGCTTCACTAAAAAAGGTAAAGAATTTCTAAGAAAATTGGATATTTGAAATGAATAATCTATAGAGCAACACGATTAAAGATACAATTTCTCTCTATTGGTTAATCAGTATTTTTAGTCCAAGAATCATTTAAGGTCAAAAAATGAGTCAGAAACGGTTGCCAAATGCTAGATAGTTTTTTTTTGTTTTTTTTTTATATTTTTTATTCGACAGTAGCACCAGTTTGTACTCTTAAGAGTTTCTCCAGTTTCTTTGCAAAGAACAATAATTTTACTCCAGGGATATCCCGGTAAACTTTTGGAATAACAAACCATGCACATACTCCTGAGTCTAACTTGGGCCACAAGGACACCAGTGTTGGAGCGCGAGCTAGGTCGACAAAAATATCTAAGGGTATTTTTTTCTATGGGGTCATTGGTAAACTAATTGTAGAAACATTTCAATACAACTCCATTCAGTTTATTTTTTTTAAATCGATGATGATTAATCGCAACTTGTATGAAAACGCGGAATCGCTTGTATTTACAGAAATTTCGAATTAATTGAGCTTATGCCTGCTAATAGTAGATATGGGCAAACAAATTAGTAAATTTGTAAAATCACTGAATTGGAAAACGAGAATAGTTTTTAAAACAAAGATATCTATTAATTTTAAATGCTGAAAAAAGATAGCATTAAATCACCCAAAAAAATTTGTGTCTATTTTCTTTTTGCATTTTTGCTTTTTATTTTCTTACAATTTACTTTACATAGTTTCTTTATAGTTCGATAGTTTATAATCTTATTTTTATTTTCATCATTTCAACTTTTCCTTTGGTTTCCTCTCTGTAAGTAAGTAAGGGATTTTTTTACTCTCAGCTATTGACTCTTGTATCTTTCCCCCTTTTTTACAAACCAACGAGCCTTAGAGGGAATAGTATAGGGTAATATTGTATGTGCATTCCATAATGAATAAATCTTACCTTAATATACATGGCCTATCAAGTTTCATTTAAATCCTTTATTCACTTTCTAATTTTTTATATTGGGGGAATCGATACCTGAAAAGACTATCCTTTCTCGTCCATTATAATTTTTTTATCATTTTATTTTGATTGAGTGAGCATACGATAACTTGTAGATCTTGGATAAGAGATCCGAATAAACGATATAAAATTAAAAGCTGACACTTACTTTCCCATAAATTTTAGTAAGCCCATTTAATTTTGTTCGTTTTGTGCTGAAGATAGAAGTATTTTGTTTTTTTTTTTCGATTATAACTCCTATTGTTTTGTGTTTTCAGTAAAGCAGTAATTTTCTATAATCCTACAAAGATAAGGAAATATGTTTATTTGTTTTATCTGTACTAGTTTACTGATATACGTAGATAGACTGTGAAGCGATAATCTTTGTTCGTTTTAAGTTTCAACTTCGCTCTTTACTTTCATCAAAAAAAAATTCTTAAATGGATCTTTGCCCGTTTTTAATTTAAATTTAATGCAGAAGTAACATTGCAATTATCTTTTTATTTTTTTCAGGGAGGGGCAGCCCCTTCTTATACGGGATAATTTTTATTCATCTTAAGTTATAATGACGTTCCTAGCTTTCAGTTGAAAGAAAAATATTTAATTTCCGATCGTATTTTGGAGTCCTTAAGTTCAGAAGAAGGCAATCTCTAAAAATTGCTCTATCGTAACTGCTTGGAAAAAAACTAAAAATCAGCTGACAGTTTTCCTATCACTGCTGTTAGAAATAAAAAAGAATCAAGGAAAAGAACGAAGTTGTTGTTTTTCTAAGAGTGAAAATGTTGCTAATAGGGCTGAACAGTTTTTTCGGATAATACTTTCTTTAAAGTCCATATAAAAAAAGTCCGAAATTCATATAAAAACATTTTTGTCCCCAGGGCCCATTTAGGTCTGTTCATGTCTGAACGTTACTATTTCCTAAAACTTTCTTATGGTTGTTTCAAAATTCTGAAGCCTTTAGGGCATGATCACATTTTGGCCAGTGCTGCCACTGTTAACTGTGAAAATAAATTAGTAAATCTTTTTATTTCTATTTGGCAATGCTGTTCATGCGTAAAAATTCAAATATTACAAATCTGTTCATTTCTAACACCACTACACTTTCAAAGGAAGGCTAAACCTTCCTAAGATGTTGGGTGCTTTTGGCGGATTTTTTGCTGATTATTTACTCACTTTGTTTTTTGTTTTTAATTCGGCACCTGCTACTGTAAAAAATATGGAGGCTCTTTTTGTTAGAAAATGAATTCCCGATTTTTCCTAATTTTTCAAGTTGTATATGCCTGTATAAGTTTCCTTTTAATTAGTTTGAACAATCATTTATTTTCTCTCTCCTTGGTATTTTAATATTTAATCTAAATTGTATAGCAAGCAAAAAGAGCGGTAAACAGTTTTAAAAAGTTCGTAAACCTTAGAGCCCTTAGTATCCATCGTAATGGAATTTTTTTTCCAGCGTATTTAACAAATTGAAGATGTTTTATTAAACAAATAAATTAGTAACTAGTCTTGAGTATGGATACAAAATGAACAACGTGAGAATTCTGTAGATTCTTTTGAGACAAATATTGCAACTTGTTCCTTCATGGGTATTGAATGCTCAAAGGGTAATTCCTTCTTGTCGAACGAATAATGAATCAACAAAATTTTCTTTTTTTAAAAATTGCTGTGAATCTTCTCAAGAAGAATAAAGTCATAATAGAAAGATATTGCTTTTCACATTTGAACTCCGTCAAACTCGATAAATAAATTTACTTATTCAAAGGCTCATCTCAACTCTTGCCTATGTCTTACTGTCCTTGGTCTGGAGATGGTTTTAGTGCTGTCTGAAATGGAGTCATGTCCTCTATTAGGTGAATCAACGAATGCACCATACAGGCCGCCGTAATGCGTAGTACGAACTGGTCACACTCGTACCAAATGTTCGGTGTCCAGAAGGCCATTGTTTACCCCAATCATCAACAAAAAAAAAAAGACTTAACTATTTTTAAATCTTATTTCATACCTTGTTCCTAGTTTAAATTTAAAGATAAATAACGAATTTATTCTCTCAAAAACTATAATACCATGTGCATAGATACTAGGAAGCAAAAGCACTTCCAAAAATGTCTTGGGGGAGGAGTAGGTAATAAGGGGTGATTGTATTTACCTGTATTCAAGCATGATTATTTCTGAATTACCTCCCCTATATAGTATCTTTTTAGAATATCATCTTGTTTAACAGGGGTAGTCATAGCCCCCTAAGTCCTTCCTTTGTGGCACACTTGCTAAGAGGAACATGGTTTTTCTACGATATGAGGTGACCCATGTCCATTTAAAAGGCATGCCTTTTTCAATAAGTCCAGCCTTCCTTCTTCACAAATAACGGGAAGTGGTAGCTTTGTGTGGTCAGAAAACTTTCTTCCAAACAAAAATTGCAGTGAACAATTCGGCTCAACTTCAGTATGTAAGGCTAACAGCCGCTCAAAGTCTGTTTCACTGCAAAAAAAGAGCTGAAAATATTATAAATAAATAGGAGGGTTTTTATTTACTAAGTAATATCTTCAGAATCTTCAATATTAAGAAAATAGTAATTAACCGTAGAAAAATGTTATGTAAAGAGTTCGATGTTCGATCAGATTTAATTATAATTTAGAAAATTGTTTATCGTCTATAACTTCTATTTTAAAAAAGATATTTCATGTTTTTAGATAAAATTACTTTATCTGGCTAGCATCTACAAGAGGTCAAATTATTATTTCTTTATCACAGGTTTCAAAGAGTTCTTTTCTGAACTTGATTCTACTAGATGACATCTCTAGCTGATGCCATACTGACATCTATCACATTATGATATATACCACATAATGAGTTCTATCCATGCGACAGTAACAGGCTGTAAGGCTTTACTGTCACAAATGTTTTTCATGCTAAAAAAAAAATCATCTTGCAGTTCCAAAAGCTCTTTTATTTTTTGTTTCAGTATCTGTTGCACTGTATCATACTTGAAAAGACGAAGTTTCTCTGATTTCGTGCTGAATAGGCTCAGAACAGTGTATATTTGTATTGAGCGCTTAATTGGTTGGTGCAGTTTGTGCAATCGTTTGTGCAGCGCTCAATTGGTACGACCAAATGCGCAGAACAGTTATGAAAGGGATATATTTTATCTGTGTATGTGTGTGTACATTTTTTTGTCCCTGCTGCCACAAAACTCCACTGTTGTTTAGTGTGGCAGTGTGGCAGTGATTCTCACAAGACAACCTATGCGTGTTGAAATTTAGTTAGCTGACGAGAAATCATTGAAAAAAATCTAAAAAAAAATGTGTGGCAAAGGAGGTTCGAAAAAAATGCGAATTTTCTTTTGTATACGATTTCATGATTTCATTCGCATGTGAACTGGTTTCATGAGTTTTCAGCTGGTTTTCAACTGGCAAAATTGGTTTTGATTGAATTCTTCTTACTGACTTAATAATATTATGTGATATTATTGTTATTCAATAAGTACTGTTAAGGATATTGGTCTTGGAACGGAATAGTTTTTCTTTTGGGCACAAAAGCTGTCTATGTATTATAATATACCAATATATCTTTGTATGTTTTTTCTCAGTTTTCTGAAGATCGAACACAATAATCAAACACTTTTCGGTTTGAAGGGGACACTACCTTAGGATAGAAAAGTATAACGTGCAGAGCCCCACAATCGACTCTGGCTGATCAGCTTTGTTCCAGCAGAATCCGATAAAAGATTCAAGTTGGTAGATGTCAAGCGGGTATTTTAATCTTAAGTTCTTAGTTTCTAACCAAGTGATAGAGCTGCAGTTCAGTAATAACCTCCCATAGTCCTTCTTTTATGATTTTAAAGAATATAGATTAGCTTTCAGCACCGTTGAATATCATCAGGTTTGCCCCCCTAAAGAGGAAACTCAAGTTTGTAGCCCCGAACTCGGATTTGTGCTTACATCTGATTAAAGTTTCCCGAGCACGTTGATAAGCTATTAAAAGCCCTTAACACATCTATCCTAACTCTTGCTGCAATGATCCGATTTCGAATCGGAAACAGTTGTCCCGTGGCCGCTGGGCCTTAGTCGCTCCTGAGCCGTTCTTGATAGTGCAAATGCGTCTTTCTTACGACCTTGTTACACGTAGTACACCTTCCTGACTCTCATACAGTTCAGCACCCTTCTCACCATCCCGGAAGACCTGACTAAATTTGATTTCAAAGGATCTCAAAAAAAGGGGGGTACCAGAATTGATAATAAGTATAATACGCTTACCTACATATATATATATATATATATATATATATATATATATATATATATATATATATATATATATATATATATATTTCGACGAGACAGCAACAGTGTCTATCTATCTTATCTAAGACCGCAATTTGCTCACGCTTCGCCTGTTCTAGTCCCTTTCGTCCAGAATACCATCTACTTATGGGACGAAATTGGAGCTATGCAGAAAAATTCAACAGCAATCATAATCAGAAAAGGAGTACGAGATTATATCAAAATACTTGAAACTCCGAGCCTTGAATCATTGCGTGATTGGCGTGGCCACTTAATAATGTCCTCCAGGAAAAAGGTGTTTGCCTCACATTGGAACCGCCACATATTAACACTTAATGCTGAAGTGTATGCCCGAGCTTGAACAAAATCGAAAATAGACAGATACAAATTGGCTTCGAAACTCGCTTACCCCGTACTTTGTCGAAATGTATAAGTCGTAGCGATTTAATATATGTTTGTTTCTTTGTTTGTATTTTGTGAAGACCAGGTAAGTCAGCCTTGTGAAGGAGTGTATGTCTAATTAATACTAATTTCAAATCTAGAATGCCTAGTTAAAAACAGACATAGTTCTAGACTTAATAAGACGGTTAGAAAGTTAATTAATCTTGCTTAACGGAAAGCAGTATGTCATTTTAGGAATTATATAAGCTAATTATATTATATTAAATCTAAGCTTAATAACAAAACTGGTCTTAGGGTGAATATTATTAGCATCTTCAATAATACGGGGATTATTCGGAATCCAAACTTATTAACATATACCTTTTTCACTATAGTGAAACGTAAAAGGATGAGAAATTAGGTAAGTTTTATTTAAAACAAGAAATAAGGTCAACCCAGTCATAAGGAACAGGACCTTGGCCAAAGGTCATTAGAACGTTTGATCTTGAGAGTAACAAAATCCAATATTCGGGAGAATATTTAGTTTTATTTTTACGTAAATCCATTTTTAATATTACAATTACTAAGTAATATTACTTAGTAATATTATCAAGTAAGCCCTAATCACCAATGAATAGTCATTTCTGTTTATTATTATTAATAAATACGTTTAAGAGCAAAAAGAATCCGAATATTTTTGTAAAATTTCAGGTTTTATTTAAATCAAATTGGTAGACTAACTGGATACATATAATTAAGCTTTTCTGAATTTTTCTAGCATGGCTAGGAAATTTGGCACTTTTGGCTGAAATATAATTATGTGAGATATTTGCCAGAAATACGTAGTAATATTTCAAAATTCTTCAAGACTAATCTAATTGCCTTTTACTTGCGAAGCCCGAGCTATCTTTACTGTCTTTTGGTAAGCCACGAGGGGGGGGACATTTCTCCCCCCCTTTAAACTTAATAAAAATAAGTTTATTTTGTTTGTTTTCTAGTTATCCTCCCCTGAAAAGCATTGGCTGTTTCCTGAGGTTACATTTTCGTTTTGGATTAATGATTAACAGTCTTTCATGGATTATGCTAATCCTAATGATTAGTCCAAATTGGGCTAATTTTACTCGAGTTTCCAACCTCTGGATTCTTTGCCTTCGACCAAGAGTGCAATGTATGGATGAGGCCAAATCATCCGATACTGTCTCGTAGAAACTTCGAAACGGGCTCTTGCCCTCCAAAGCCACATAAAGTCAAGTACTTTTCAAATATTTTTTCATGTATTTCCGCACCTAACTGACTTCTGTTTGGAAAATAAAAGGTGTACAGGTGCTATCTTTGCAGCTTATTTTGCAAGCCATCTATGAAAGAGTGAAGTTCTTTATGTGCTAACATGCTTATAAGAAAATCTAAGTTAAAAAAAAAAAAAAAAAAAAAAAAACCGCTTCTGGCTGAAAGAGCAAATCTTTACAGGGAATAGTAGAAAGTAGGAATTAAAGGGTGAAAAAAAATGTTGTTTTATTTCGAGAGCTTTACAAATATGCATTACTGACGTCTGTGTGTGTAGATTTATAAACGTCTTCGACAAAAAATTTTTTTGTCGAAAAAATGTAAAAATAGATAAAGAGAAGATATAAAGTCCAATATCGTAATGCAGAAATGAAATAAAGCTGTAATTAGTGCATATTTTAATTTTTTTGCGGAGGTGGTAGTTTAAATTTGTTTTAGCTTTTTAGAAGAAAAAATCTTATATGCATTTTGTTTTGCAGTTCTGCTAGGTGATATGGCACTTTCTGCAGTACCACAATAACCTGAAATATTAGCCATAGATACCTAGCAATGTTGCAAAATTCTTCAAGTATTTCTGAATCTAAATGATTGTTATTTGGGAATCCAGAGCCATCTTTACACTCTTTTTCCAAGCCATCTATGAAAGAGCGAAGTTGAGCAGATATAAAGGCTACCTTGTCATCGACTGTTGCACGAGGAGAAGCCAGCAGTTTCTCAAAGCAAAAAGTTACATAGAGATGAAATTTGAGCATAATATTCATAATAATAATGTAATTTAAGTTGTGTGGGTGCGTTAAAATTAAGAGCCGTCCGGGGATTAATTTTTGTGTTTTTGGTGACTATCAGTATCATAAAAATGGTTTACGTTTCTTTTTGTTGTTGCTGTTTTGTTGTTTCCCAATATCTTTCCAGGTGTTAAAACCAGATCGGCTCTTTGCTACCCGGACAGGGCTTTTTGGTTCTAAAGTCACAGGAAGAGCTTGCTGTTCAGCGTCCTTATAGCACTTAAGAGAGTCCTTGCAGCACAGACATAGCGTCCCTGCAGCACTTAAGAGTTTACATGTGCGAATGATAAACGGACTTTTTTTGGAGAAAAAGTAGCATATTCTAGGAAAATTATTTAAAGTTTCTGAAGCATAAAACTCAGCAAAACAGTCTGCTTGGCCTTGCAATTAAGAAATATATTATGTCAGTTATTACGTAGTTCTGCGAGAATGTTCAGATCAACATTTATAGAAGTCAGCGTAAAAAAGCTCAAAATGAGATTTTTTACGCAAAATGTTTTGCAAAATTTCAAAATGTTCATCTAGAAAGAGATTTTAGTTGAAGAGGTGGCGAAAAATACACCGAAAAAAATACAATCATTTTCAACTTCAAAAAGGGTACATTTATGCAGCCCTTAATTTCGGTATCTAAGAAACTTAAAATTATTATAAAATAGGCAATCTGCCCACTGATGTCATGCATCGTATTAGTGGGATCATACTTGCTGAAATTGTTTTGCTAGGAAAAACAAAGGGAAAACCTCTCTTGATTCCCCCTTCCCCCTACAAGAACTAGAGATACCCTCACCCTGAAAGAAGTAAAGATGTGAATTTATAACAGCTAGGTATTTAATTTTGCTAAGAAATATAGATGGCTGCGCTACCGTGTTTATATTGAGATTCCCTCGCGACATCTATTTTTGCCTGTCAGCTTGACTTTAGATACCTCTTGGTCCCGTAAGCGAGCTGCTATTCCCGGCTTTAGATTCAAAGGAGCCGTGACCTGGGAACTGAAGGTCAAGTTTTATTGAGAAATATTATCAAAAAACAAAGTATATGGCTTACTTTTTCAGATCGATCAGATAAAACCTATGTTCAAGTGATGAGAAATTTAGATAATATAAAGCCCTGCCCTTGGTGTTGAGTGTATCATGCCATTCCCAAAGTTGTGTTTATTGGACATGTCAACTTTTTTTAATAAGAGAGGCTATCCGACACCGTTGGGGCAGGGGTGTCCAGAGTCAAGCGGGAAATGGGGGGGGGGGGGCTGACGGGTATGATGGTGGTTTCAACTTCAGGGCTATGCTATTTCAGAAAACTCTCAAACGACGAGGCTTTTCAACAGGTAACAGTAATGGCATCAATCTTGATTTAAAAAATATAAAAAAACAGGGATATTTTATGTCAAATTTTCTCTTGTTTATCAGAGACTAATGTCTGATTTGCACGTTAAGTTTTTTTTATACAAATAACTAACCTGGTGTAAACCTCGATTTTTGGTTGCGACACGACACACAAATTTTTCCACCAAATTCAGCTGCTGTTGACCCGGTTGCGACGCTAAGTATGGTAGTCGTTGTATAATGCATCCTAAGTAGCGACTAAACAGTTTTCTTACTTGACTTGTGCTGTTGTCAAACAAGGAGATACAAAAGAGGGAAAATGAGAACAGAAATTAAAGAAATTTTGCACTAACTTTTAATTTTTTTTTTAGTTTGCCGTCTCGCAAAATTCTAGGACTAATGGGTTGATAAGATAACTCCTGGAAAAAAAAAACTAATAAACTTCTGGCAAAAAAAAAAAAATTCCCAATTTGTGCAGAAAGGAGCTTGAAACCTCTACAATAGGATTTTCTGATACGCTGAATCTGATGGTGGGATTTTTGATAGATCTATTGGTATCAAAATTCCGTTTTTAGAGTTCCGGTTACAATTGAGCCGGGTCGCGAACTGTTTACCACGAACTGTTTGATTTTTATTGTTAGATAGTCTCCTTATGATGATTTAATGATTTTTGACGAAGCTTATCCTGGTTTTGTGGATTTTTAAGTTCTCTTAGTGTGAAAGAACTTGCTTAAGTATGAAAGATTATGCTTAAAGTCAAGGCCATATCCAGGATTTTTGATTGGGGAGGGTATGTTTTTTTGTTTTTTTTTCAAAAACATATATTACAAAAGACATCCAAAATTTGTTTATATGTACTTTTTTTTTTACCCTTTTACGAGTGGGACAATGTCTTTGGGAGGAAGAGGAGGTGGGGGGTCATATGTAGTATTCTCTTAGATGCATCTTTGCTCAACGAAAAGAATATTAATCATTTAAAAAAAAAAATAATATTCACACAGTGTGAAAACCACTTTGCATAAATGCATGGTCTCATAAATCCCAACCAACATGACTTTCTATTAATTTACTTTCTCTATCGCGAAACAGTAGACAGTATAGGTGCAAAGTCGTCACCTGTAAAGCACATAGCCTCTTAGTTAATGTCCACACGCTTCCTTCCAAAAGCTAGTTTGTTTTGTAATCTATTTCTGGTAACTTCCAGAGGCTTAATTTTACCATGGACCCTGGGTTTCAGTCTTTTTGTGATCTACCTATTTGTTTGTTAATTGGAATGCCCCCTTTGTGTCATATACATTTGCTGTCATAAAACAGAGCTATTATTAATCTCGACCAGTGGCGCCAATTCCCAATAATGTTGGAGGATTAATTTGTTTTAATCAAGAGATGCAGCTTTTTATCTATTGAAATGACCCTAAAAGGGTGTTTTTCATTGACAATATTTAAAAAAAAAGTGTTTTTCAAAGTTGGGGGGAGGGGCAAAAACATCCAAGGTGATTTAGCTTAGGCAAAAACAGATTATTTTGTAAAAAGCTCACTAATTCAAGATTTTGTTTAACTCAGGGCTGGACTCGAAGCTTTGACACTTCTAGGCCCAATCGTTTTTGTCGCTCCGTTTTTCCAAGATTTTCGGGGTATCCGTGAAACTTCGAGAATAGTGAAAGCCGTAGGACGTAGCGGGCCTGTTGGTGAATCTTGGTCTGGTCTGGTCTCACTGCAAGTTTCTCTGGTCTCGAACAAGTTTTGTTCTGGTCTCGGCAAAAAAAATCTAAGGTGATTTAGCTTAGGCTAAACAGATTATTTGTGTTTAAAGTTCTTCTCATAAGTACCACTACCTAAAATTTTGTATACATTTATATCATTCTTCTGAAAAGCTGTAGCAGTTTACTCGTCCCGTTGACTGGCAAGTTCGAAGAAAGGTGACTACGAGGTGACCCCCACAAATATTGTGATTCGAGAGATTTTTTTCTTAATTCCGCATATCTGGCATGTAGTTTACTTACGCAGACATAAGGGATTTCGGGGGAGGGGGGTTCACAAAAAAAATGTATCGAAAACTTGTTCATAAATATTTTTACTATGTTTTTATGAATCAAGCACAAATTTGGAGGGGGGGGGGGTAAAACTCTGAAACTCCTCCCTCCTGGATACGGCCTTGGATAATAACAACCTATACTACCTTTTCATTTGAGGCTAAATAAGGGAATAGTAAAAGTTGCAGAGGCAGAACCTAGTTTAGTTTTTATAATTTGAAGATCAAAGCTATTTCTTATGGGCTAATTTTGATTGAATAAACCTAACGAATATTTGTCAGAATTTTATTATGCTGAAAATTCTGTCACCAAGAATTTTGTGAAACAACGACTTTAACTCTTATTTAAGTTTTGAAAGACCATAAGCAATGTTTCTTTCAGTTTTTCAACAAGAAATTATTTTGAATTTTTCGGGTGAAATTATAAGTTTACTGAAGTTATGTGTCTAAAACTTGTTTTATTGGGAGGGACAAAACTAACTAGGAAAGCAAATAGTAATTTAAGAATTATATCCGTCCATACTGTAAAGGTTACTAGTCAATATGATCGCTCAAGATTAAATTTTTTAGTTTAATTTTTTTTCAATATTGTTTATACTCTAAAAGAAACATTGAAATTGGATCAGAAGGTTTGTTAAAGAACACAGACTGGGATTGAGGTAGGATTTAAGACGGATGGGTTAGTAAGGATAACCAAGGAAAAACAGAATCCTACTTTTTCGTTACTATCAAATTTGATTTCATTGATTGGGGGAGGAAGGTAGCAGCAAAATTCTTTCATTAATCCATAGAAAATTACCTTTCCCTGGGAACGGTTTCACCTCTTGTAGTACTTGTCTTGTTGAATGCTACACACAATATGCATTGCAGATGTTTGCTTCTTCTTATAGTTTAATTTGGCTTGTTAACAAAATAAAGGTAAAATGGTCTTTCCTTGGGGAATTACCTTTCCTTAGGAACGGTTGCACCTCTTCTAGTGTTTCTCTTTTTTAATGCTACGCACAAAATACATTGCAGATGTTTGATTCTTTTTATAGTTTAATTTGACTTGTTAACAAAATAAAGGTAAAACGGTGTTTTCTTCTTTTTTTTTCTTTACAAGGGCAATTTAAGTCACTTACTACTTGATTTTTTACTTACTTATGCAGCCACTTTAATTTTTGCATAGCTTATTTGTTTATTTTTGGAGGTCGACGAAGTTTTTAATGAGTATCCCTTTAAAGAAATTAGTATGAAGGAGAATACGCAAATTTCACATTTTTTTTAAGGGAAAAAAATCTCCTGTTAATTTGGTTTCCTAGTAATACTCTGCGAAAAAGTTCGGAACAGCATTGTAAGTTTATTCTTTTTATATAATATTTTCTAGCCTCCTACTCCTATTGACAACTCAATGCGGCACGAAACCAGAGGCAAACCCAGTTAAACACTACTCCTCTTCCACAATGTCCTCGTTGATCTTTGGATCTCTTCCTCCCATGGGTTCCTATCTTCAAAATGAGAAAAATAGGGAGAACGAAAAAAAAGGAGTAATTCGCAGCCAGTTGAAAAAACAGAACAAAAGCAAATATTTCGGCAGAGACCTCCACTCAACTAACCTCGGCGCAATAAAAAATTAAAAATAAATGTAGAAATAGGTCCACATTAAAGGATAAAAGACAAACCTAAATAAAAGAAAGAAAAAAAGCGCTGCATGTAATTTACCCCGTTTTGTATTGTTTTCTCCCGTTTCCTCGTTTTGTCATAATTAGCCAGTGTGGTCTCAGAATTATTTACCAAATCTCATAGAAGCACTACATGATTCTCATGTGGTTCTAGATGGATAGCCAAGATCTACAGGCCTTGGTAGTTTATTATCCTTCATCCATAAGACGGAAACGAACCATTTTAATTCTTGTTTAATTATGTCCCCATATCATGGGATTAAACCACATTTTTCGGCCATCCTACTGAAGCCTATTATAATATCAGAGATTAATTCTGATCCGTTGATGATGTCCTGATATTGTTTATTTTATTAATACTTGTGTCTCTTATTCAGGTGAGATTAAACCTAGGATCAGGTGAAACTGAATTATCGACCCCAAGAGGATTAAAGCTAAATGACCTTGGCTGGCATGAAGTTAAGCTGGATCGACAGCAAGATAACCTCGTTTTAGTTGTTGACAAAATTCATTCTACAAAGTAAGTTTCAATAGTACTATGTAACTTCACTCTAAGGCTTTAATTCTTAAGCATACTAGAATGTTAAAACAACCTCGGAAATTGACCTCGAAACAACCTCGGAAAATCTCGGAAATCTGTGCGACGGTGAAGCAAATGAGAGAAATATCTCAGCAGCACTTTTTCACCCACAGATCACGAAAATGATGATCTATGTTTAACCTGTATAAAAATGCAGAGGTGCAACAGTAAAAGAAGGAAAACTGACGCTTTAAGAAGTAAGAACACCTTAACATTAAATCCAACACTAAAGTAGGAAGGGATACGGTGTTATTGTGGTTATGACATTATTGAGTGACAACTCCGTAAGTATCAAACAAATGTTCGAGAGTTTTGAATAACAAAAAGGGGAAAACTGAAAATCTTATTGTCAGACTTCTCGTTCCGCTTTACTTTTCGTTTGAAAAAGAGATATATTCCAGTCGTACTGGTTTCCACACTTCAAAGGAGGGAGGAGAAACCCACAATAGTGTCGTCCTGCCACATATTCTGTATTTAGTACCGTTTTACCCTATATTTAGTTAATCTGACCATCTTAGGATGAAGCACGTTTTCTTCAAATTTGCCAAGTTTCTGTTGCGAGTTCCTCCGTGGACCCGTAACTCCTATTTTGATGAAAAAATATAGCTTGTCTGACCCGTGTGCTAAGTTAGCTAAGCTGAATGTGCACATGTGCAATAAGCAAACCGGCCATGAATGGCAAAATGTTGTTTTTTGACTTGGAATTATTTTTGTTTGTATTTTTGAATGTAATAACGAAATGTTGTTTCTTTCTTCTTTTTCTGCTTTTTTTTCAATGTACTCCATCACTTCATTATTGTGTATGATGGGTTATAAATACATACATATATACATACATACATACATAAACTGTATATTTGATATGTAATGATATTAATTGCTGAAAGCTTACTAATTCAAGAGTTTGTTTCACTCAGGGCTGGATTCGAAGCTTTGACACTTCTAGGCCCAATCGTTTTTGTCACTCCGTTTTTCCAAGATTTTCGGGGTATCCCTGAAACTTCGAGAATAGTGAAAGCCGTAGGACCTACCGGGCCTATTGGTGAATGCTGGTCTGGTTTGGTCTCACTACAAGTTTCATTTTATTTTTGATTTTGTAATAAATATAAAAGAAAATATTTGTAATATAATTCTATTAAGTAAAGCACCAAATGCGCAATAGGCCTTATGCTTTTACCGTTAAGGAAACGATTAGTAGCAAAACTCGTATTTTTTTGCAAAAAATATAGGTATCTCGAACAATTTTGGAAAGAGCTTATAAACAGATTTCCCAGTTATTTGGGAAAAAATATCGTTAATTGTTTTTATTGGCAGAACGGAGGGCCATGGAGGGAGGGCTAGGGGTCAGCTCCCATTATTTTTGGAATAAAATGTCGTTAATAATTTCATTTTTTTTGGAGGAGGGTCTCAGGCCATGGAGGGAGGGCCAAGGGTCTGCTCCCATGATTAACCAATCATTGATAATTTTTTGGGGGGAAGGAGGGGTTTCGGGCCATAGATGGTGAGAGGATTATAATTTTTTTGTGGGGGGGGGGGTCTGACATATCTGATCTTTGAACTATTTTCAAAATCCTCGCACAAGAACTTATATGCCCCCAGGACATAGCATATAATACTTGCCCCCAGGGCTCTAGGTGTTTTTGTTGACCCTGGAGTTTTGTTATCTGATCTTTTGACTTGTTATAACGAAATGGCTATATCAAAAATTTGATCGGATGAACTTGGGGTAAAGAGGGCAGAAGGCTAGTTGCCCTGTGGTCCCTTTTAACTCTTATAAAGGGAACTAGAACTTTAAATTTCCGACAAAATGGACCCTGATAAAACCCCCCGGGCACAAGTTAGAATCCTTCCCTCGGGCTATGGGGGGCATGTTAACCCGAACGGGTTTTCTTCTGATCTTTGGACTATTTCAAATGAAATGGCTATTTCAAAATTTTGATGAAACGCGTCTGGGGAACAGAGGGTGTGTGTGAAGGGGGGGGAGGTAGATACTCTCCGTTCACTTTTGACTTTTAATACTACACTGGAACTTTCAATTTCTAATCAAATAATCCACCTCTGAAGTTTATACAACCACTCCTTATATAAAAACCCTATGAGCCCCCGTTGCAAAACTTACAACACTGTCTTAAGCCCCGGGTTCTGAGGGGTTGTGTCAACCCCAGAGTTTTGTTATTTTATCTTTAAACTGTTTTGAACAAAATGGACTTCTCAAAATTCTGATCAGATACATTTAGGGAAAAAAGGTCCTTGCGGGAGGGGGGAGAGGTTTAGTTGCCCTCCGATCACTTTTGACTTAAAAACGACACTAGAAATTCAGATTTACAATCAAATGAGTACCCTCCAAAGTTTATACTACCACCACTTCCATAAGAACTTTATATGCAACACTTGCCCCTGGGCTCCTGGGAGGGGGAGCTGTGTTATTCCTGGAGTTTTATTGTATGATTTTATGGCCTATTTTGAGCAAAATGGCCGTATAAAAATTTTATCGGATGCATTTGGGGAAAAAGGGATGGTGGATGGGGGGTTGCTAGTTTCCATCGGATCGCTTTTGACTCCCAAAAAGGGAACTTAAACTTTGAATTTCTAATCATTTGAGTCCCCTCCAAAGTTTATGTGACCACCTCTTCCATAAGCCCCAGGGGCACAAGTTACAATCCTTAGTTCCCCCGAGTTCGGGGGGAAGGTATTTTGATCCTGAAGTTTTAGTTATTTGATCGTTAGACGATTTCAAGAAAACACGTATATCAAATTGATCGGATGCATTTAAGGAAAAGAGGGTCTGTGTGTGTGTGTGGGGGGGGGGGGGGTAGATGTATATCACCAGCACTGTTTCTGTTTCTGTTTCAGAAACAAAAAAAAATGAAAAAAATAGAACAGAAACAGAAACAGGTTCTTCAAAAACGTGTGACCTGCTTCTACTTTTTTTTAGAAAAACAGAAAACAGCTGTTTTTATAAGAAAAATAGGTGTTTTTTTTGTTTATCTTCCCCCTTTTTAAGATGCTGCATCCTGTCATCTATACTGAGTGAGTTACACGCTGTAATTCCGAGGCTTACATAAAGAAACCACCTTGAAACCATCCCAATTCCACTAATCAATCCTATTTTTAATCAACTACATGCAAACAATACGACTCCGACTGAGCTGGCGATTCTACAACCTATTAAATAAAAAAACAAGTTTTTTCAACTGAAAGTAAGGAGCAACATTAAAACTCAAAACGAACAGAAATTCCTTCGTATATGAAAGGGGCTGCTTCCTCATCAACGCCCCGCTCTTTACGCTAAAGTTTGACTCTTTCTCTCAACTCTTCTTTTTAAAACAGTAAAAAACTTTAGCATAAAGAGCGGGGCGTTGATGAGGAAGTAGGCCCTTTCATATACGACGCAATTTTTGTTCGTTTTGAGTTTTAATGTCGCTCCTTACTTTCAGTTGAAAAAACTTGTTTTTTTTTATTTAATTTCTGAACATTTTTGAATCAATGCCTGTTTTGATTTTGGCTCTCCGCAGAGGAATAATTAAAACGAAATTTGCATTTTTGTTTTTTGGCTAAATGGCTGTCTCATAATTTTGATTAAATTAAAACTCAATAATTTAATTAAAATTAAATAGGAGGCCTAGTTGCCCTCCTATTTTTTGCTTAATTAAAAAGGCAACTAGAACTTTTAATTTTTTACGAATCTTTTTATTAGTAAAAGATTTACGTAACTTATAAATTAGCTGACGTAAAGAACTTTTTATTCTTATGTTTTTATTATACATATGAGAGGGTTTGCCCCCTCGTCAGTACCTCTCTCTTTACACTAAATCTTAAATTTTGTCCCAATTCATTAAGAATGACTCCTGAATCACAAAAGCCGTAGAATAAATGGTTGACATTACTAAAAATACTTTAGCATAAAGAGCCAGGTATTAGGAGGAGGTGAGTCCCTCATATGGGTAATAATTTCTGTTAGTTTTAAATTTTAATGCTGCTCCTTACTTCCAGCTGAAAAAAACTTTTTCATATTTATTTTTTCATTTTTTTTTTAAATAATGCTAGTAAATCCTGTGCTCCCTTCATGGAAATTTTCTTCCCCCATGACAAATTCCTCGATGGAAAGTTCCCCCAGTATATCCCCCTATTCTCAACCCCTCCCCCAACCAAACAATCCTCCTGAAAACGCCTGTACACTTCCCAATAACCATTACTATATGTAAGCACTGGTCAAAGTTTGTAACTTTTAGCCCCTCCCATGGGGACTGTGGAGGAGTAAGTCGTCTCCAAGGACATAGTTATAAGGTTTTTCGACTACGCTGAATAACATGGCTATCTCAGAACTTTGGTCCAATGACTTTGGAAAAATAATTAGCGTGGGAGGGGGCCTAGGTGCCCTCCAATTTATTTGGTCACTCAAAAAGGGCACTAGAACATTTCATTTCCGTTAGAATGAGCCCTCTCGCGACATTCTAGGACAACTGGGTCGATACGATCACCCCTGGAAAAAAAAAAAAAAAAAAACAAACAAACAAATAAACACGCATCCTTGATCTGCCTTCTGGCAAAAAATACAAAATTCCACATTTTTGTAGATATGAGCTTGAAACTTCTACAGTAGAGTTCTCTGATACGCTGAATCTGATGGTGTAATTTTCGTTAGGATTCTATATCTTTTAGGGGGTGTTTCCCTCTATTTTCTAAAATAACTCAAATTTTCTCAGGCTCGTAACTTTTGATGTGTAAGACTAAACTTAATGAAACTTATATATTTAAAATAAGCATTAAAATTTGATTCTTTTGATGTAGCTATTGGTATCAAAGTTCCATCTTTTAGAGTTTTGGTTTCTATTGAGCCGGGTTGCTCCTTACTACAGTTCGTTACCACGAACTGTTTGATTAGAGGCTGGGTAAAGCACAATTTTGTCCTTGCCACCTTAAGATATTGAATAACAGAGTATACAATAAAAGGAACAAACTGTTCTTTCAAATACAAAAGCACAACAGCTTTGAATGAAATGGAAAACAAACTGAAGTTCAAGCTTTGAAGTTGGCATTGAGAAACTTCCGAAACTTCCTTGTTTCGAGTGTTACATCAGTTATTCTTGCACATTGGATTGCTTGATCAATGTATGCTAAAATACAAAGTTCTTGGGTTTTTGGGGTGGGGGCTGTATACCTCCGGTCAGGGGTTTTAGACCTTAGCGATTTTAATCATTTACTTTTTTGTTTCGGTCAGATGCCATTTTCGGCTTTTTTTTTTTAAAATAAGGGATTTTTTGTGCTAAGATTAACATTGAGGTTTAATGGAAGTAGTAATTAACATTGCTGAATCAGCATCAAATAATTTTTTGTATAGAATGATTTTCTAAAAACATATTTTTTATTTTCGGTTATTATAGGCTAACTACTTGCTCTACATCAAATTCTCCCCAAAACTTGAGAATAGTGGTTACACAAAGGTGAAGGAGGTGACTTAATTATGAAGACCTTTCAATCACCCTAATGTAGCAAGTTTTAGCAATAGTGTAAACGCAGGCACTTCGGTAAAAAAAAAAAAAAAAAAAAAAAAGGAAAAGAACAGAAACAGGAACAATTCCAACAAAACTAGATGTCTGTTTTCTGTTTGTTTTTTTTTTTTTTTTTTAAGGGAAACCGAAGCGGGTTAGGCAAAAATTGAGAGCACTGGTTGCACAAAGGTGAAGTAGCTGACTTAAGTTTTAAGACCTTTCAATCACCCTAAGGTAGCAAGCTTTAACAATATTGTAAACGCAAGCACTTGGATAAAAAAGAAGAAGAAAGAACAGGAACAGGAATAGAACAGAAACAGGAACAAGTCCAACAAAAATAGATGTCTGTTTTCTGTTCTGTTCTGTTCTTTTTTTTTTCTTTTTTTTTTAAAGAGAAACAGAAACGGGTTAGGCAAAACTTGAGAGCACTGGTTACACAAAGGTAAAGTAGCTGACTTAAGTATGAAGACCTTTCAATCACCCTAGGGTAGCAAGCTTTAACAATATTGTAAACGCAAGCACTTGGTTAAAAAAAGAAGAAGAAAGAACAGGAACAGAACATAAACAGGAACAATTCCGACAAAAATAGATGTCTGTTTTCTGTTCTGTTCTGTTTTTTTTTTTTTTTTTTTTTTTTTTTTTTTTTTTTTTTTTTTTTTTTTTAAGAGAAACAGAAACGGCTTAGGCAAAACAGAAACAGAAACTTTGCCGATGCTTAGTAGATGCCCTCAGATCACTTTTGACTCTTAAAAATGTAACTGGAACATTCAATTCTAATCAAATGAGCTACCTCTGAATTCTATACCAATAACCCTTATGTAAAAATCTAATATGCCCCTGGGGCATAACTTAAGACACTTGCCAGGGACTGTGTTGATCCCGAAGTTTGTTATCAGATAATAGAATTATTTTCAAAACTAATGTCTATCTCAAAATATTTATCGGATGGGTTTGGGGAAAAAAGGGTGTGAGGGGGCTAGTTGACCTCTGATCGCTTCTAAATCTTAAAAAATGAACTATAGTTTTCAATCTCCAATCAAATGAACCCCCTCTAATTTTATATGAGCACCCCTTCCAGAAGAGCCATATATGCCCCAAGGCCATAGCCTAAAATACCCGCCCCAAGGCTCGAGGGATTTAGGTATGAGGCTAGTTAGCATGGTCCTCGGATCACTTCTGACTCTTAAAAAGGGAATTAAAACTTTCAATGTCTAATCATTTGTGTACCCTTCGAAGTTTATACGACCGCCTCTTCCATGAAACCTTATATGCCCCCGGATATAAGTTATAATTCTTCCCTTTGTTTTTTTTTGGGGGGGGGGGAGATCTGTGGACCCCAAAAGCTTTGTCATCTGATTGTTGGACTATTTCAGACAAAATGGCTGTCTCAAAATTTTGGTCAGATGTATTTGGGGAAAAGGGTGTGAGGGGAGGAAGTATATGCCCGCCGATCCTTTTGATTACTCTTAAAAAGGTAATTTAGAAACTTAAATTTAAATGAAACTTAAATGAAACATCAAATATGTTTATACAACCACCCCTTACAGAACACCTAATATTCCCCCGGTGCATAGCTTACGACAGTTCCCCTGGGCTCTGGGGGGATCGTGTTGGCTACCCAGTTTTGTTATTTGATCTTTAAACTACTTTGAACAAAATGGCGATCTCCAAATTTAATCGGACGCATTTGGGGAAAAGGGCCTAGGAGGGAGGGGGCTTGTTACCCTACTTTCACTCTTTACTCTTAAAAAGGGCTCTATAAATTCCAATTTATAATTGAATTAGCTTCTCGGAATTTTATACGATCATCCCTCCCATAAAAACCTTATATGCCACGGGGGCATATATTACAACACTTGCCCCCAGGATCTAGAAGGCTGCGCTATCCTTGGAGTTTCTGATATGATCCTTGGTTTATTTTGAATGTAGTGGCTACATAAAAATTTGATCAGAGATATTTCGAGAAAAGAGGGTTGGGAGGGGGGGGGGGTAGTTGCCAAAGGATCATTTTGACTCTTATCATTTTCTATTCATTGAGTCCCCTCTGAGGCTTACGCGATCGCTTCTTCCATAAAATCTTTTATACCCACAGGATATAAATTACAATCTTTCCCCTATGATTTGGGAGGGGGGGGGGGTATTTGATCCCCAAATTTTGTTTTGTGATCGTTGGACTATTTCCAACACACTACCAATCTCAAAATTTTGACCAGATGCATTGTGAGAAACAAGGGTGCATTTGTGGGGGGGGGGGTAGGTGTCCTCTGATCCATTTTCAATCATAAAGAAGTAACTAAAACTCTTAATTTTCAATCGAATGAGCAGCTTTTGAAGTTTGTACGACCAAAAATTACAAAAAAAAACATATATGCCACTGGGGCACAGCTTAAACTGGGCTCTGAGGATGAGTCCAAAACCCAGGAGCTTTTGTTATCTAGTGTTAGATTTTTTTTTTAAACGGCTGTCTAAAAATTTTTACCAGATTGGTTTGGTGAAAAGGGTGTGAGGGGGGCTTTTTGCCCGCCGATCTGGATCGGATCGGACTGTTTGATCGGATACATTTGCGGAAAAAAAAGGCGCGCATGAGCTCACTTTTGACTTTGATCACTTTTGACTCTTAAATAGGGCACATGAGCTTCGGATTTCCAATCGAATGGGCCCCCTCTGCAGGTTATATGAACACCCGTTCCACATGAAAGGCCTCTGGAAAAAAAAACAAAAAACATTGCAGCCATTTGGGTTTTTCTGCAGGCAATGCTATACCTTCGTCTTTGATTTGAAATGTTAATGTCATCATAGAGAAAATTGACACCTAAACATGGGTCTTGGAGTGCCTCTTCTGGAGCTAAAAGGCTGAAAGAATGATTGGGTACTATCATGATCTGCATGGTCGAGAAACTCAAACCTGAGGACCGCAACATTTGTGTAGTCACCCTCCCAGTCCCCTTAATGAATTTTGTAGGTCGTCTGCTGACCAGCAAAACTAGACTAATTGAAATGGCTAGGCTTGTTCCAGGCAGGCCTAGTGGTATCAACTAAAAAAAAAATGGAGTATACGGACAAAAATAAATTTTAACATCTGGGGGGGCTAGTTCATTCTTTTTCAAATTTTTTAATGAAAATGTCAAGAAAGATTGATTTTCAATGAACACCCTCCACAAAATATTCTGCAAACCTGTGGAGGAAACCAATAAATCCTTTAATATGCCTCCTTTAATCCTTAATTATGCCTTTAAGGTATAACACCCCCCCCCCACCCAATTGACGCCAATGAAGCTTGTAGGCAACTCGTAATATCGTAGAGAGATGTTTAAAGGCTCAATAAAAAAGCTCTTGATTTTATCGATGTTCTTTTATGTAGATTTATATTTGAAAAGAGCATACAAAAGACGTATCGGCTAGTGAAAGAACTTTGAGTTCTAGGCTACTTTATTGTTATAAATTCTAGTGCGTATTCAACGAGTGATCGGAAACAGAAAAAGAATAAAAAGAATGCTGTTAAACAAAGGGTAATAATCTAGTGGTCAAGACTTTTGGTTGTACCCAGGTCGTTGCCCATGTTTAAATCTTGGATAATTTCAATTTTTTAAAAATAAGTATTGACTTTCTCGCACACTTCTAGTGGCGAAAAGAAGAAGAAGAAGAAAAAAGAAGGCACTTCAGTGCTTGCATGCAAAAACTAGATTTTCCCCTTTAAAATTTAGCAACTGAAAAACTTAAAAACTAGGACTTTACTCAAAATTAGGATTGCCTGAGTTTATTAAAAAAATAAAACTTTATTGTAAAATTTTTGGGTTTCATGACCGGTAGAAACCCAAAACCACTATTGGTTTTAAAAACTCAATAGACCACTATTGAAAGCATTATAAATGAGTTTTTTTTTTCTGTAAGCTATTTAAGAATTTGTCTGTTCCGAATCCTGTTTTGTTTAGCTGGTTTTGTGTTTTCAGTAAAGCGCTATGTTTTCCTGAATTCTTTAAACATAAGGGAACATGAAGATTCAGTGTAAAAATGAGTTACATAAACTGCAAAGCAATAATTTTTCTGGCACTTGGTATCTACCAAGTGACATATAGCGAGCGCAGTTTCTGTCTGTCTGTCGGTCTGTCTGTCTGTCTGTCCCAGTTTTGCTATTTTCGGCACTTCCAGATAAGCTAGGACGACCAAATTTAGCGTGCGTATCAGGGACCAGACCAGATTAAATTAGAAATAGTTGTTCCCCCGATTCGACTGTCTAGAATGGAGTGGGGGGACAGTTAATTCGGAAAAATTCGGACAGTTAATTCGGGGGGGGGGGGGTAATTCTTAAAATTTAGAAAAAATGAGGTATTTTCAACTTACGAACGGGTGATCGGATCTCAATGAAATTTGATGTTTAAAACGATATCGTGTCTCAGAGCTCTTATTTTAAATCCCGGCCGGATCTGGTGACGGGGGCGGGGAGTTGGAAGGGGGAAACCTAAAACTTGGAAAACACATAGAGCGGAGGGATCGAGATGAAACATGGTGGAAAAATAAACACAAGTCCTAGATAGATGATTGACATAAACAGAACGGATCTGCTCTCTTTGGGGTAGTTGGGGGGGAGGGGGTATTTCTGAAAAATGTTAAAAATTAGGTATTTTTAACTTACAAACGGGTGATCGGATCTCAATGAAATTTGATATTTAGAATGATATCGTGGCTCAGAGCTCTTATTTTAAACCCGACCGGATCTGGAGACATTGGGGGGGGGGAGTTGGGAGGGGGAAACCTAACACTTGGAAAACACCTAGAGTGGAGGGATCGGGATGAAACTTGGTGGAAAAAACACGAGTCCTAGATACATGATTGACATAACCAGAACGGATCCGCTCTCTTTGGGGTAGTTGGGGGGGGGGGGTAATTCTGAAAAATTAGAAAAAATGAGGTATTTTTAACTCACGAACGGGTGATTGGATCTCCATGAAATTTGATATTTAGAAGGATATAGTGATCTAAAAGCAATTATTTTAAATCCTGACCGGATCTGGTGACATTGGGGGAGGTTTGGGGTGGGGAAACCTAAAATGATGGAAAACGCTTAGATTGGAGGGATTGTGATGAAACTTGGTTGGAAAAATAAGCAGAAGTCTTGCATACGTGATTTACATAATTGGAACGGATCCGCTCAATTGGGGGGGGGGGGGGGTAATTCTGAAAAATAAGAAAAAATGACGTATTTTTAACTTACGAAGGAGTGATCGGATCTTCATGAAACTTCATATTTAGAAGGACCTCGTAACTCAGATATCTTATTTTAAATCTCAACCGGATCAAGCGTAATTGGGGGGAGGCAGTTGGGGGGACCGGAAATCTTAGAAAATACTTCAAGCGGTGAGATCAGGATTAAACTGGATGGGAAGAATAGAAACCTGTCTAAGATACGTGACTGACATAACTGGACCGGATTTGCTCTTTTTGGTGGAATTTGGGGGGGGGGGGGTAATTTTGAAATATGAGGTATTTCTAACTTAAGAAAGGGTGACCAGATCTTAATGAAATTTGATATTTAGAAGGATCTTGGGCTTTAAAGTTCTTATTTCAAATTCCGACCAGATCCCGTGACATTCGGGGTAGTTGGAGGGGGAAACCGGAATTCTTGGAAAACATGAAAATTGGGGTATTTTTATCTTATGAATAGATGATCGGATCGTAATGAAATTTGATTTTTAGAAGGAATTCATGTCTCAGAGCTCATATTTCAAATCCCGACCAGATCTTTTGACATTGGGGGGAGTTGGAGGGGGAAATCTTGGAAAAACACTTGGAGTGGAGGAATCGGGATGAAACTTGGTGGATAGAATAAACAAATGTCCTTGATACGTGATTGACAGAATCGTACTGGATTCGCTCTCTTTGGGGGAGTTGGGGGGAGGGGTTCAGTGATTTGGCGAGTTCGGTGCTTCTGGACGTGCTAAGGCGATGAAAATTGGTAGGCGTGTTAGGGAGCTGCACAATTTGACCTGATAAAGTCGTTTTCCCCAGATTCGACCATCTGGGGGGCAAAAGGGAGAGGAAAAATTAGAAAAAAATTAGGTATTTATAACTTACGAGTGGGCGATCGGATCTTAATGAATTTTGATATTTAGAAGGACTTTGTGACTCAGGGCTCTTATTTTAAATCTTGACCGGCATTAAGCCTCTTATTTTTCTTTTTAAATCAATCTATTGATTCATAGAATTTTGTTAGAGCTCATACCATGTGATCTCTTGGCTCTTAGCTCTTCTCGCCTCGTTACAAGTGCCATATGAGCTCTTAGCTCTTTTTGCGTAATGGCGTTTATTTTTACATAAAAAGTCGTTGCAACATAACAGGCATCAAGTAATTGTAAAATTCAAATAAAAATCAAGGGTTTTCAATCTTAAATTCATTAAATCATCCGTGAAATTCTTGCTTTTGCTCCTTTCTCTCCCCTTCTCAAATTTTAAAAGAAACAGAACTCTTTAAATTTTTGGAATAAATTATCTTTTTTGCTCTCCCCTCACTAAAAGAATTTACTGCTCATCCAAGCTCTTTTACTCCTTTATGACCTGTATACTACTTTTGATCCTTATGTGGCCTGTATGTTCCTTTTGCTCCTTGTATGGCATGTATGCTCCTTTTGTTCATTGTATGGCCTTCCTAAGCTAAGAAACCGCTTTTGGATTCAAAAAACAGTAAAAATAAAGAATCCAGGACATTTTATTTTTCCTTTATTTTAATAATAATTGAAAAACTTGTTGAAGTAGAACTTTATTATATCGTTTTCTTATAGCTTATCATATACTTACTACTTCATGTCCTTAGAGTTAGGTTTTACAGAAGAGACCCAGATAAAAAGATTGAATAAATTGGAAAGACAATCTTGCTCATAATCCTAATCCTAGAATTCGTCATTGTTTTTTATCTTAGAAAAAGAAGTGCAGTATCCTTGCGCTTTTTAATCTATACTGCTAAATTAATAGATTAATAATTATAAAATAAATAAAATAGTCTCTTACTTCAAATATAATTATAGTGCAGTTAATTGTAAAAGCGATTCTTTCAGTTTGATTACTTACAGGAGTGCATTTATGCTCGTAATTTTTAAAATTGTGTCTTCTTTATGCTGAAAAGAAAGCATAATTTTAATTTGATTGATTTTTTTTTTTGAAATAGCATCGTATTTGTGTAAACAGTGCTTTTATGTTGGTGATAGAATCAGGTAGACGGAGAAGTGTTCAAAGCTGGAATACTAGTTGTTTTTTGATGGGTATCGCTAAGTTCTGTTTTGAAGGCCAGAGCAAAATTCCAAGATAGAAACGCTAATGAAAATACTATAGAAGAATCTCAACTATGCTACAAAAGAACTCTACAGAATTTTTACGAAAAACTAGGAGTGTCCTGCAAACCACTCTTAAATATTGCCGAAAATGATCGTTGAAAGAGGGTTTTTTATAGATAGGTATATTATTCAAAAGAAAAATTTTAATCTACTTTTTGTCTAATTCTTTTTTTTCTTTTATCCTGTGATGATTGTTCTATTCTGAGATAATCTAAATGTAAATCCCTTCCATGTTTCCTCTTTCTTTTCTTTTATGGAAAATAAATTTGTTGCCATCATATATTTCTTACAGTTATCCTACATTTTGTTCACTATTATGATTTTTCTAACCTATATATACTAAAAAAATTCCAATAAATAAAATCGGATGTGGCAACAATAAATCCATTGCTATGATATTTTAGATTTCAATTTATTTATGCTACCCATAATTGTAATGATTGTCACTTGCAGACAAAAATTTTTTGACTTTCATACCATCTCTTAGTAACAGCTCCAGCGATTGAGCATTAGCAAAACTTTGTTTTACAGCAAAAGAGCTCCTGAACCTCACAGTCTCTTCGACTCCTGGGCACCCTTTAAAAAGCAAAACATCAAAGTAAGCGGCGAAATAGACAGCAAGCTAAGGTACTTACAAGCGATGACTTTTGTAGTAGCATTTTCCAATATATTTGGTATGGCATTACAGAAATCTTTGGAGACGGTTTTATCCAGCTTAATCACTAATTTTTCCCGATTTGCCTAGACACTAGTCATTGAATAATGACCAGAAAGGCTATCAAGTAATTTTTTACACCTTGCTGGATTTTTCACTTCAGCAGGTAACTTGTTTATTGCAAAAGTAACGTCAACAGAGATTATAGAATTCACCATCGCACCTGATGAAAGCTTAGGAGAGTATTCAATGTAACCAGCCAACTGAGTCGAAACGACATAAAGAAGTTGCTCACACGTATTACCTTTAGATGAGGGGTGAGAGTAAGTCACTTCTGGAGTATAGGGTACATCGGTTGGGTGGTAAACTACGAAATTGGGGAAGTAGGTAGTATTAGCATCACATTTGCTGAAAGGGTCAAAAATGTTTTCAGATTATTCAGTTTTGCATTAGTTCCAAACCACTTAAAGACCCAGTCATTTGCTAAATTCTTACTTCAAAGATTATGCTTCACTTTGAAAATTTCAGTGCTATCAAAAGAGGCCAAACCATAACGGATAATGTCATTTTTATTAATTCCCGTGTTAAAACTCCTTTGAACAAAATTCAGCATCGGGGAAATTATCAGTTTATCTTGATTGTCCGTTTCTCGCATAGCTAAGCTCATATGATATTATTGGCTGTATGGTATCATATCAATTTTTTCTTTATACAAGTGTTTGGAGAGCTAGCTAGGCTGGTGTTCAAGGATAGAAAACCTTCGACCTCCTGGATATAAGTTTGGTGGCACGTCTTTCAAAACCGTTGTATTTTTTTTAATATGGGGAGGATATAGACATTATAGCTTCGAGCTTAAAACCAAAAGTCCATTACACGGAAGGCTTATGGATTTAGGAGACGAATTGGAAAGGTTATACTTAACTAGCCACAGATTTCTTAGCATGGGTGCTGAAATTTAGTTCACCGTAAATAAAAGATGTCGCTCGTTATTTACAAAGAGGATTGGATGGCTTCAAAGAAAATAGAATTGACAAGGATTCATTTTGCTGATGTGAATGAACTGACAATTCTTTATATTTAAGTCAAAAAGCCACGGCTTATTTAATCTACCAATTAAAGGCAAGCCAACACATCAATTAAGACAGGGCTTAAGTGTGACATTTACGATACTCCGGGAACATATTCATAGACAGAAAACGTTGCAACTCTGTTCGGATATTCCCTCCATCACCATCATCAAGCTTTCGGACATTTTGCCTTAGCACTTGGGCTGCCGTTTCAGCCAGCCCTTTGGCTGGCTGAGACTAGTAAAATAAATAAAACTGGTAAGTATAAAGCTCTTTGTACCTTTTATAGATGTATAGTCAACTTGTTTTAATGGAAAACTAGGCTGACAAAAGCTGCAGGCCTTTGGTGTGTATGATTAGCCTATATTAACAGAGGTCAGACTCCACCCAATTAATGTGCAAATATATACCTTGCATTGCGTACTGAATCCAAATTCATTGTTCTCGATCAAGTAAAACAAGGCTTTTTGGTAAATATGGGATAGTGTATATTTCTTACTTTAAATTAAAGAGTATAGGTTACCACTTCATGCTTTTTTTTTGTTATTTACAAATTTGGCTGTTTAGTTTACATTTTGTTTTAAGCACTTTATATATCCTTGAAAATAATAAATTTCTCTTCAGTTTTTTGGTCCCTAAATGGGTTAAATCATTGGCATCAAACTTTCAAACTTATTGTTTTATTATAGATTCGTTTTTAAGGTGTAATAAGCATTAAGGTAAAATTCTAGTAAAGTGACTTCTTGCTATCTTGGAAAGGGGTTAGGTTGGGAAGGTAAAATTCTAGTTAATTGACTTCTTGCTATCTCAGAAAGAGTTTAGGTTAAGAAAATGAAACTTTCAGGGATGAATCTACAGATTAAAGTATATCCTGGGAAGGTATTTTGAAGCAACTACCTCCACTCCTCCCTCTAGAGGGCCCTGACCTTTGTAAATATGTGTTTTATAAAATTAAAACCCTGCAAAATATATCTTCTGCTTAATTCAAGTACAACAAAATTATATTCAGGTTCATGACTTTGTTAAATTCCTTTTATAAGGTTTTAAAGATATACAAATAAATTTTCTAAATTTTGAAAAAAAAACATTGATATGGCTCCAAATTCTACTCAGATAACAGGAATTGCATTTTCATAACTAAAGGCAGAGAAAAAGCAACTAGTAACTGAAAATTAAGGTAAAATGTTGTTTTGTCAAAATTTCAATTGGTATAGACCTGTCATGTAGGCAAATTTCAGGGCCCTCTAGTGGGAGAAGGAGGGGAGTTGGGTACTTTAAAATGTCTTCCCAGGACATAATTTAGCCTGTAGACCTATCACTGAAAGTTTCATTTTCCTAACCTAAACTCTTTCCAAGATAGCAAGAAGTCAATTAACTAGAGTTCTACCAAATGAAACTTTCAGGGATGGGTTTACAGGCCAGATTATGTCCCAGGAAAGTATTCTGAACTACCTAACTCCACTCTCTTTCCCTCTAGAGGGTCCTATTCTTTGATGACCTTTAAAATTATATTTGTTATAAAAGTGAAACCTTGCAAAATAGATCTTCTGCTTGAATGAAGTACAACAAAATTGTTTTCAGCTTCACATTGCTCAATCCCATTAATAAGGTTCTAAAGATATGCTAATACATTTCCTAAATTTTGAAGAAAAAATTTTTGATATGCCTCAGAATTCTACCGAAATAACAGAAATTACATTTTCAGAACTAAAGGCAGAGAAAAAGCAACTTTTAGCTGAAAATTTAGGTTAAAAAGTGTTTTGTCAAAGTTTCAATAGGTATTGACCTGTCATGTAGGCAAATTTCAGGGCCCTCTAGAGGGGGAAAGAGTAGATGTGGGTACTTTAAAATACCTTCCTGGGATATACTTTAGTCTGTAGTCCCATCCCTGAAAGTTTCATTTTTCTAACCTAACTGCTTTCCAAGATAGTAAGAAGTCACTAAACTAGAATTTTACCAGTACCAGTTTGTCATGATTAAGTTAAAGAATCTTAAATTTTGACTAAATGTCTAAATATTTGTGTTTTTATCAAATTGGGATTGGTTGGATCAATACAGCAGATGACCCAATAAATGATGACCAAAGGCTGCATATTGTCTTTGACACATTAGAAAGTTTGGGAACTGCATGTACCTTCTTCTTGCCTCTAATAACTGTTTCTTTGCAATTGTACATTCATTGTTCCACTGAAAACTCAGTTTACAGTGACTAGGAACTCTTTCACTATTTAGTCAGTTCTTGTGCAATTCCTAGGAGTGAATTTTGAAATGTCTCTATTTTCCCATCGACATTTTCATAACAGTTCACTTGTGACTTGATGTCTGTTTCTTGTAATTTATTCTTAAAAGCTTCCCAGTTAATTTTCTTCAAATTAACTTTACTAGGTTCTTCATAATTTGTGTATATACTATTATCTAGAGAAATATGTACCAAAATGGGAAAATGATCACTATATTGGGTAGATTCCTTATCACTTATTATTGAAACTTTTGGAGTGAAATGATGAAGCTTCTAATGAAGCTGACCCTATGGTCACTGATCTTCCCGTTCTGTTATTGATTCTAGTTGGTAAATCCTTTGGGGTAAGCAGGCAGATATCTGATGTTTTAACTAAAAATTCAAGGATTGTTTTTCCATTTCTATTATCATTTCCTCATCCACACCAAAGACCATTGTGCACATTTAAATCTCCTATAATCAATAGTTTCTCCCCTCCAGGCACTGTTTCTATAATTTTCATGGTCCTGTACCCCTTGGACAAAGCATTCCAGCCCAGAGTGCCTACCACTTAGCAAGGAACACAAATTTGACCAGAGAATAATAATTATTTTTAAAAAAGTAGAATATTGAAAAAAAAACTTGCTATAGTTGTCCCACTACTATCCTGTAAATGCTATAGGCCCATTTTATTTAGACAAATCAATTTAAGACAGGTATCAACAAAACTCCATCAGGGATTGTATATGCTTAAGATACAATCAAGCTATTTGAATGCTTAGTTATGTGATATTCTAGTCTTCAAATAATAAAAAAAGAGAAAAAGTATATGATCTATTTATTTTTCACCAGCTCACTTAAGCAAAATCATTTGTGATAGCCAAATGCCCATGGTTGGCTTAGAACCTCTCTAAATTCTCTGAAACAGAAGGAATAAAAAAATTATACTAATCAGCATTAAACTGTCCCTTAAATTTAAACACATGCATTTAATTCGAAAATGACGCTACTGCTAGTCAGCTTACTGTGCCGTTCCCACTGGCTCTACTGCAGTTAGAAATGGACAGTTACCGTGCAGTTACTAGAAAACTGTCAGCTGGAACACACCCTACGAATGGTAGAACCCTAAGGTTAAAACAATGACAGTTCTGGTTAAACTAGAGTTCAACCAGTCAATTGTTTCACGCAAAAACACTTTTCATGACAACCTGGTTTGTCACTGTTTCATGCAAAAACAGCAGTTGAGCTCAACCACACCAAGTGGTTGAGCTAAAACAGTCTCTTTGGTTTTCGCAAAAAAAGGCCTTATTCTGCATACTTGAGCTTACGGACACGCTCATAAAACGCTTGGATTAGTCAGATTAGTAATCAGACAAGTTAACAAACATGGAGTAAAATACTAGATGAAAAGAATAAAGGAATTATTGAAGTGAATTTAAGACAAATTATATTTATCCATATTATTTGCTACAGGTTTGCCTGTGTTGCTAGAAATTCTATATCTGATGTAATAGGCTTTAATAATCTTTGTTTTTGTGGTAGTCTAGAGAAGATGTGTCTTAAATATTTTGACCCATTCTTCAAACTAAGGTATGCTAAAACTAAAATAGCAAAAAGTTAGGCTAAAATTCTCCTCCCATCCAATGTAAGAAATTGAATCCTAGACTATGATTAAAGATTTTAAACAGCTTCAAACAAAGGAATAGGGTTTTAAAATCCTTAGACTGCTCCAAGCTACAAGTTAAGGTTAACCAGCTACCAACACCTTCAATAAAGTGACAGCCCCTCCCATGAAAAAAAAAATGGGAAAACAACCTTTGAAAGGATTTTGATTTTCTTTGGTATAATACTAGTTTAGCTATCTTGGAAAGGCATTAGGTTAAGAAATAAATTTAGCTTTATGAAAATGAAACTTTGCAAAACAGATCTTTAGCTTAAATTAAGAACAAGCAAACTTTTCTGCTCCACAACTTTGCTCAATCCTAATTTGTAAGGATTCAAAGATATGTAAGTAGCCAAAATTTAGAAAAAAACTGGTAAAATTCTAGTTGATTGACCCTTGGCTATCTTGGAAAGGGGTTAAGTTAGGAAAATGAAACTTTCATGGATGAGTCTAAAGGGTAAAGTTTGTCCCAGGAAGGTATTTTCAAGTGCTCACCTCCACTCTCCCTCCAGAGAGCCCTGACCTTTGATGACCTTTAAAAATAAGTGTGTTATAAAAGTAAAACCTTGCAAAATAGATCTTCTCCTAGAATGAAGTACAACAAAATTGTTTTCAGCTTCACAACTTTGCTCAATTACAATTTATAAGGTTTCAAAGATATACAAATACATATCCCAAATTTTGAAAAAAAAATATTGATATGGCTCAGAATTCTGCTCAAATAACAGAAATTGCGTTTTCAGAACTAAATGCAGAGTAAAGGCAAACTGTTAACTGAAAATTAAGGTAAAATGTTGCTTTGTCAAAATTTCTAAATGTATAGACCTGTCATTTAGGGGAATTTCAGGGCCCTCTAGAGGGAGAAGGAGTAGAGGTGGTACTTCTAAATATATTCCTGGGACATATTTTAGCCTTTAGACCCATCCCTGAAAGTTTCATTTTTCTAGCCTAACCTCTTTCTGAGATAGCCAAAAGTCAATCAACTAGAATTTTACCAAAAAAACTTTATATGGGTTAAAATTCTGCTCAAACAACATGGATTGTATTCTCAGAGCTAAAACTGCAGAAAAATTAATTAATAACTATAAATTAAGGTAAAATTCTAATACTTGTGGGGAATGGTTCCATGGGAACAGTGGTCATGGGTCAGTCAGTCCTAAGCCCAACTCTAAATAGTAGCAAAAGACAAGTATTGAATGAATGAGACACAAAGTGTTGATCACAGAAATGAAAAGGGATTAACATGGACACTTGGCAATACCTTCCTAGAGTACATTCTTGGCTCAAAATTTACTAGGAAAACAATCCACTGGGGCTCCCTTAGGAAACAGGGGCTCCCCTTGAACAGTCTAAGGTATCTGCTTGCCTTCAAAGTCCTGTAGGCATGGTTGTTAATAAATATTTGAATCATAATTTTGTCTCTAATTGCCTTCAAATGGCTCACAGAACTGATGGACTATTTTAATTACCCTTAATTTATTTGTATTTACCTTATTTTTGCCTTAGGAAGGATGTTAGTCTAGATATGATCTTTGACAAGTGAACTTGAATCATTTCTAAACAACTGAAAAAGCAATACTAGTTATACCCATCACAGAAACTATCTGTCTTGTTTTTACTCTAAATAGCCATGACTTGGCTCTCAAGTCTTTATTCACTTCCACTATGTTGATCAAATTTAAAAACCAATTGACTCAGTTGCAATATGTAGCCAAATTGTTTATCTGCAATAAGCTTACAATAAGTAAAGTATACCCTACTTATACCACAAATATCAGCTATGGTTCTACATACTTCCTTTGTAAAGAGGTATTGCCTTTTCTTGAAAAAGAAGTTTCAACAAAGATATAATATTATTTATCATAACAACACAGCCAGACAACATATTCTATGATTTAAATATTACTTACTGTTATTTAATATTAGTCCAAAAAAGGGATCCAACAAATGGCTTGCCTGCATAATTGCATTAGAAGGTGATTCTCATGCCATTCTTTGTGATGGGTGCAACAAGTGGATATATACCAAGGGTCTAGACATGCCTGAACCTGAATATGTGCTTATCACAAAAATCTCCAAACATGTAGATATTTGTATATAATGCCCAGCATATAAATACCCATCAAAATCATTTAACACTGAAAATCCAAGTGTTGAGAATGTTGTACAAGCGACAAGAAATAGCATGGAAAATGAGATCATTGACAAATTCTCATATCAAGCAGCCTTCCAAGAAATTCTTCATTCATCTTTAAAATACTTGGAAACGTCTCTAAAAGCTGAGATGTCACAAACTATAGTTGAAATAAAATCACAAGCATCAGCACTAGAAACCTGGGTGTCTGAAAAAGGCTTGCTCTTTGAAATGTGTTCCAAAGTCCAGACAGCAGTTCCTCAAGAGATAACAAGTATCAAAGATGATCTTACCCAGAATCTTGATAGTGAGATCCATCTCCTCTTTTCCAAAGAAAGGGAGAGGCATGGAGTCTCAACAACCCAGTGACCTGGCTGGGTTTTTATCTTGAGCTGTATACTCAATTATTTACATATTACAGTAATTTACAAGTTTTATCTTGATCAAAAGTAGAGACGTTCACAGAACGAGCTCAGAGACGTTCACATCAATAATATGAGAAGACTTCCAATCCCTAATAACTCTGCCATCTACATGCTCTTTTGTCCTTTTTACTGTCCCAAGTTTGGACATCTAAAGGTTAACCATCAACTGCTCCTGTGAGCTCTACAAGGATATACAATTTAGTGGTGATGCATCCAAAACAGGAGAAAGGCCATAGCTGAAGAGCTGAAAAGAAGAACAAGCTCAAGTGAGCCTAACCCCATGATCTTCAAGGGCCAAATTGTTGCAAAATAGGAGGCTGCTCATTGCTGTTGGGAAGCCCCAGCCCCCTCTAAACCAATCTGCAATGGAAACCTAGTTACATCATTGTCTCTCCATGTAAATAGTTTTGTTTCTCCATTGCCTGGTTTTATTGGTTGTTTTGATAAACCATCAGTTGATATTCCTTGTGAAGCTTCATCCAATCCTTCTCCAAACATTTCTCATGTTCATCTAATTTTTTTTTTTGTTCTGCTGATGATAATTCAAATGTTCTATCTAATAATGTTCATGTCATGTCAGAGTTCAGCAGATTCAAGTTTTTAAGTGCCATATCTTGAGTTACCCCTGAGTCTCAACAGCCACATTTTGTGTGTCAAAAGCCCCTTTCTGGAAATATTTTCTGCATTCTTTCAAGCAATGTTGACTGTCTGACAAAAATGTTTCTTTGATTCAGAGTGTTTCTTAAGGAAGAAGCTGCAGATGTTGTTGGTTTTGTTGAACTGTTACTAAAAATAGTCTATTTGCAGCTACTGAAACATCCCTACAGATCTGGGGATATCAACTATTTAGCAACTTAGAGCACCCAAATTGTCAAAGAAGAGTTGGTGTTTATGTAAGAGACAGTATCCAAGTTAGTGTTGTAAATCCTTTTATGGTTGATATATCTTTGATTGAAAGTGTATGCTTGATATCTTCATTGCTAATAAAAAATTGTAACTTGGGTGTGTCTATCAAAGTCATCATCATATGCATAGTTGAGGTCAGTCAGCAAGAGATTCTGTCCAATCTGTGCTCCTGGATAAGATGACAGAGCATTTTCAAGCACCCAATTGATGCAGTAATTGAACAGAGTTGGAGAGAGGACACAGTCTTGTTTTACTTCAAACTCAACCAGGAATTCTTTGCCATAGACTCCAACTGGGCTCACTGATGCATCATAGTATGCCTTCATCAGTTCAACAAACTTCAGCAGCATTCTGTCATTCTCTAGGAGCTTCCAAAGTTTTTTGCAAGTGACAGAGTCAAAGGCAGCAATGAAGTCCAGGAACATCAAGATCAGGGGTAGGTTGTACCTTTCAAACTGCTTGATAATGAGGTGAAAGGCAAAGATTTTATCAGTACAGTATCTACCTGGTCAAAAGCTGGCTTGATTTTCTCAAGTTTTTTCCTCCCTTGCCTCTTTGAAGTGGTTCAAGAGTATGATTCCAGATATTTTGACTGCAATGTCTATGAGACTTATTCTGCGGTAATTTTTGCATTCAGTTTTATCTCCTTTTTTATAGAAAGGGAGGATGACTGATGTCTTCCAATCTTTTGGAAAAGAGTTGGTCCTCCACACTCCTTTGAGAATGCCATGGAGCTGTTCAGTAGTGATCTCAGTTCATTGTTTGTATAGTTCTGGGGGGAGGTTGTCTTCACCTGGGGCTTTGTAGTTTTTTAGGGTCTTGATTGCTTTCAGTATTTTGGCTCTGGTCCATGTATCCAGCTCAATATTGTAAGGCTCTTCAGGGAGAGAAGGTGGGATCCTGATTCCCTCATTTGTAATGATTATTTACTGCCAATTGCTAGTAGCAACCACCTAGTTGTTCTGTCTGTGTTGTCTCTAAATAGTTGTCCTCAACCTAAATTTTGTCCTCAGACTTTCACCAACTATGAGGCAATACAGCAGGAACTTTCATCTGTAAACTGGCCAATACTTATCACCAGTGACATCAATAACTCTTGGTTAAATTAAAAAAAAACTCCTTGCTCTGGAAAAGAAACACTTAAGGGTTTTTTTAGAAAACAGCCTAAAACAATTCCCTTCCTCATTAAGTGTTTCTAAGTGAAATCTAGAGCTTGGAAACACTTGATGTAACAAAGTCAAAGGGACCAGACCCTTTGACTTATTTATTAATATTTGTGGATCCTACTTCATTGTAGGATCCACATCCTACTATGATGTGGATGTAACATGTGGATAGTACATCCACATCATTGTAATGAGTGTTGTAAAGCTCTCAGTTCTCCCCTGTGCATGCTGCTCGGGTTATCTCTTCAAAATGGGGAACTACCGCATGATTGGAAAACCTCTTATATAGCCCCAATCCATAAAAAGGGACAATGAGACTCTGCAGAAAATTATCATCCTATAAGCATCACTTCTTCAGTTGTTAAGGTGCTTGAGAGATTTGTCAACAAAGCTCAAATTGAACATCTTGAGTTCAATAACATCCTTTCCACATCACAACATGGATTCAGATCTGTGGACACTAACCTCATCCAAACATATAAATTAGTGACTACTGCTTGATAAGGGTCTTCCTGTTGACATGATTCTTCTTTATCTGTCCAAAGCATTTGACAAGGTTTGTCATGAATCAACTACCCTGATGGAATACTTTCACACAAAAGAATTTCCAGGGTAAATCTGTAGTGGCTGTTCAGTTTTGAAGTAAACTTTCAAAGCAATTGAAAGTTGTAGACCTAGGCTGCCATTATATTCCTTATTTTATGTTCCTTATTTTGTTTTATGATTACTGAGTGTAGGCCTATAATTTTTCTATGAATTTTGAAAGAATGCTGAATAGAAATGGTATATTTGTTTCTTATCCTATTTCTCTCCTATGATATACTGGTTTGGAGATAATAAGAAAAGCGCAATTTTCGCTGTGAATAGTAATAAGGTGATACAAATCTTAGCTATAAGGTTTGTTATGAATAACTATAAGATGCCATGTTTGATTTTTGTGTAATATTATTTTTGTTGAAATGAGTAGCTTATATGAAATTCTATTCAAACAACTTTTGGGACTTTAAACGTGCGTGGTATACAATAGGTCTTGAAAGCATGGCTAGACGCCCTCTTATTATTTTTGGCACTTGAAATGCCATTTTATGATAGAATTTGTGATCAAATGATCTCTATATTTTCTACAATTATCCATTCCATGTCACAAGACCAAAATAATTTGTGGATGAAATATGGGTGTTTATGAAGTCTCTTCTGATGTGAGGACCATAATATACAATTGCTCAAAAAAGTACCCAAATCTACCCTTAGACTATTTTTCTTGAAAACATGGAAAACTTTCTCAATTTTAGTGTTATTTTTCTATACTGTCAAAATATTCATTCATCAAAATACTCTTACCAAAGATACTTGAACTATTTGTAAAATTAAGATCCCTGAGAAATTAAGTTTCCTTTGGGATATTGTATTGTTTCACATGATTAAATGTGTTCCAAGGAATAGGAGTAGATGTAAATGACCAGATTTTGTAAAAACATATGTGACAGTCTCAATCATTAATAAATTAATTTCCCTGGAATATTTCTAATGTCTAAATAAATAATTGTGTATGAATGACTTCAACCATGAGAAAATTGAGGTATTGCTTGGAAAAAAATTCTGTAACTAAAAAAAGAAAAAATCTTTACTGGCTTAAAATTTCATTAGAGAACTAATCTGGCAGATTTTAACTATTTATTCTTTTTTCTTGCTTAAAATTTTACACAGGACCAAATAAGAATTAATCAAATTTTCAAGCCAGGGCAATTTTGCTTCTATTTATGACAGTTGCTGAAAGAATAATGTGATTTCTTTTGCAAAAGTGTGGTATGGGTGTAAACCAATAATATATAAGAACACTGAAAAATACTGATGTATTTAAAGAAATGTGATATAGAAGGTGCTTTTTGAGTTTTTTTTTTTAGAAAACTGGGAATTGTTGGAGGAACGAGGGTAAATAAAATTCACATTTCCAGTCTTGTGAAAAGTTTTCTTTTGATCAGAAAAAAAGTCAAAATCCCTTGGATGCCCTATGAAAATTTTTTCATCATGGGTACAATTTCGAAGTTTTTCTGCTTTATAGGAAAAAAAAAACAAGTTTTCACAAGGCTTTGTTTTGCAGGAACTTTTTTTCATTTGAAAATTATAGTGAAATATGAAATATGATTCCTTTGCAACATTTAACTTGCAAATCGAATTTTCTAATATTTTCAATGTTTGTACATTCTTATTAATATTGTTATCAATAACAAAAATATTGACAAAATTTCTTCATCGTTATTTAGAGTAAATGAATAAGTTTGACAGATTTTTATTGAATATGACTAAGTTTTCCCAAAGAATCATCATTGTATTTTCACTTTTTTGCCACTTTTAAATCATATCTTCGAAGTTTCATTGTTAGGCCTTTGTTTGTAGAAAAAGTACTCATCTAGGCTCTAAGGTACTGTGAAAGAGTAAATATTTTTGTAAAATTACCGATTTTATACCATTGGGGCTCAGGTTTGCCATATATATATATATATATATATATATATATATATATATATATATATATATATATATATATATATATATAAACATATTTTTTCTTTAGTGCAAGAAAGAAAGAAAAAAAATTTATAATTTGATCTAATTTCAAAATATAAATGAACTCAAATCATCCAAATTGTAGTATTCAAACTAAATTCAGTTTATGTTCAAGTTATTGAAGCATTCAATATTAAGTAGGATATTAGTGGCATATAGAGGAGGAAACAGTAAAGATTTTTCAAGACAGAGGCCATTTTTTCCCTTTCTTAATCCTTCAATCTTTTCTTTTTCTTTTTGTTTCAGACTTGATTGCTGACTGCAATGTTTTGTTGGGGTAAAACGGAGAATAGTCAGCTGGGATGTGAAGGCACTAAAGATGGATGTGTTTTTCGGCCACTTCAACATAATTTTGATGGATCATGGAATCTAAAAGATGGTAAGCACCAAACCTCCACATTTGGGAGGGAAAGGGGGTAATTTTCCACCCTTACAAGTGCTTTAATAACATGTTACTTTTTAACTAACACTAACTTAGTCAGATCTTTTCATAGATAATTGCCATGAATCCATTTTGTGCTGCCTTAATTTGAATTACCAGCAATATGTGGTAGAATGGCCCCTTAAAGACGTGTTGCTCCTGGTGTAGCTATACTATGTTTTATGTATTTTTGAAGACCACACTTCCTTTTCATGACGAAGAAAGAACAAATCGGCTGATGACGGTCGCTGTATATGTGATTGAGCTATCTAGAGCCTTTTGTCATTGATTTTCATGTATAATAGAAGGATACATCTCTATGTGAACTGTTACAGAGATTCATTGTGTTTGGATGGTATTCCTGTTTAACATCCACTCCGCTTCTTCCCAATCCTGGTCAACAACTGCCTCGAGTCCCTGGATGGTTGCCTCATAGAGGATGCTCTGCAGGTTGTCTGTGTGAATAGCAAGGTTTTATTTTTACTTCCTCCAATACCGGGAGAGATTCAGCTTTAAATATTGGCTCCTTGCATTGGCTTACCAAGGGAGGGGGAAGACTACAGTCATGTTTTTTTTCATGCTCATATCACGTTTTTCTTCCTTTATGGGAGAGTTTGCATCTTTAGAATTTTAAAGAGCCTTCATATGATTTTTTTATACTCACGATTAAATTAATTATTACAATTATTAAATTTGCCTTTCTTATCTGATTTTTCTGGCGTTCTCGTAGATAAAAGACTGTTCATCAGCCTTACAAAGAACATTTTTTACTTAGTGCTTGAGCTAAGTCAAGAAAAAAAATAGGTACTACATCGTCTGATTTGTCTTCCTCGTCAGTCATTGTGACCTTAATGTTTACTAGTGTCAAATTATAATTCATTTTGTCAACCTAGAGTATATAAAGCAATAACTTTTGTCAATTCTTTTTAATATTCATCTTACTCAGGTGTGACATGAGAGCTTGTGGGCCTCCGGGCTGTAGCTCCTCCCATCTCCCCAAAATCTCAAGCTTTTCAAGTGATTTCTATAATTCCTTATATTTTCGTATAATTAATCTATTTTTGTAACTTACATTTTCCCCCCTCTCCCATGTATTGACCTCTTGACTAATTATTTGGCCTTACTTTCTGATGAAAGTGGGAATATGAAAGCGTTATTAGTATCATTAACACTAGTCTTAGTTATTGTCGTCCTCAGGCTGAGTTGTTTGGGAAGGTTATAAAACCTTGTATTCTAATGGAATAGAAGTGTCGTGTATTTGTTGGGCCAGAGCTCACTTATTGAATAATTGATCTTCTCTATAAGTCTTTGCTGTTACTGAATCATTTACCAAATTCATTTCTGGCAATGAAAAATAATATTGATATCATTTATCATTTGAACAATGTGTTTCAAACATTTTCAATTGTATTTTGTTATAATTGTCTTTTTAGGGCACTTGGTAACCAAGTGACATATAGCAATCGCAAATGTCTGTCTGTCTGTCTGTCGGTCTCGATTTGTCTACTTTAGGCACTTCCAGGTAAGCTAGGACGAAGAAATTGGGCAGGCGTATCAGGGACCCGACCAGATTAAATTAGAAATAGTCGTTATCCCGATTTGACCATCTGGGTGGGAGTTGGGGGCCCGTTAATTCGGAAAAAATAGAAAAATTGAAGTATTTTTAACTTACGAACGGTTGATCAGATCTTAATGAAATTTGATGTTTGGAAGGATATCGTGTCTCAGAGCTGTTATTTTAAATCCCAACTGGATTGGGTGACATTGGGGGGGGGGGGGAGTTGGGAGGGGGAAGCCTAAAATCTTGGAAAAAACTTAGAGTGGAGGGATCGGGATGAAACTTGGTGGGAAAAATAATCACAAGTCCTAGATACATGATTGTCATTGACATCCCGATTTGACCATCTGGGTGGGAGTGGGGGGCCCGTTAATTCGGAAAAAATAGAAAAATAGAAGTATTTTTAACTTACGAACGGTTGATCAGATCTTAATGAAATTTGATGTTTGGAAGGATATTGTGTCTCAGAGCTGTTATTCTAAATACCCACTGGATCGGGTGACATTTGGGGGGGGGGTGTTGGGAGGGGGAAGCCTAAAATCTTGGAAAAAACTTAGAGTGGAGGGATCAGCATGAAACTTGGTGGGAAAAATAATCACAAGTCCTAGATATATGATTGACATAACCAGAATGGATCTGCTCTCTTTGGGGTAGTTGGGGGGGGGGGGGTAATTATGAAAAATTAGAAAAAATGAGGTGTTTTTAACTTACGAACGGATGATCGGATCTCAATGAAATTTGATATTTAGAAGGATACCGTGTCTTAGAGCTCTTATTTTAAATCCCGACTGGATCTGGTGACTGGGGGGGGGAGTTGGGAGGGGAAACCTAAAATCTTGGAAAACACTTATAGTGGAGGGATCGGGATGAAACTTGGTGGGAAAAATAAGTACAAGTCTTAGATACATGATTGACATAACCGGAACGAATCCGCTCTCTTTGGGGTAGTTAGTGGGGGGTTAATTCTGAAAAATTAGAAAAAATGAGGTATTTTAAACTTAGGAAGGGTGATC
This sequence comes from Artemia franciscana, assembly GCF_032884065.1. Taxonomy (NCBI): domain Eukaryota; kingdom Metazoa; phylum Arthropoda; class Branchiopoda; order Anostraca; family Artemiidae; genus Artemia; species Artemia franciscana. The sequence continues at coordinate 43,166,365 of NC_088873.1, forward strand.
AGATTTCAATGAAATTTGATATTTAAAAGGATATCGTGTCTCTAAGCTCTTATTTTAAATCCTGACCGAATCTGGTGACATTGGGGGGAGTTTGGGGCAGGGGAACCTAAAATCATGGAAAACGCTTAGATTGGAGGGATCTTAATGAAACTTGGTGGAAAAAATAAGCAAAAGTCTTATATAAGGGATTTAAATAATTGGAACGGATCCGCTCTATTCGGGGGGTGGGGGGGTGGGGCTAATTCTGAAAAATTAGAAAAAAATGACTTATTTTTAATTTACGAAGGAGCGATCGGATCTTCATGAAACTTCATATTTAGAAGGACCTCGTAACTCAGATTTCTCATTTTAAATTTCAACCAGATCCAGCGTCACAGGGGGGGGGGGAGGCAGTTGGGGGGGGGGGACCGGAAATCTTAGAAAATACTTAAAGCAGAGAAATCAGGATGAAACTGAATGGGAAGAATAAAAACCTGTCTAAGATATGTGACTGACATAACCGATCTGGATCTGGTAAATATGAAAATTCAGGTATTTGTAACTTACAAAAGGGTGACCAGATCTTAATGAAATTTGATATTTAGAAGGATCTTGTGCTTTAAAGCTCTAATTTTAAATTCTGACCAGATCCTGTGACATTGAGGGGAGTTTGAGGGGGAAAAAGAATTCTTGGAAAACGTAAAAATTGGGGTATTTTTATCTTACGAATAGGTGATCGGATCTTAATGAAATTTGATATTTAGAAGGAATCCACGTCTCAGAGCTCTTTTTTCAAATCCCGACAAGATTTTTTGACATTGGGGGGAGTTGGAGGGGGAAATCTTGGAAAACACTTGGAGTGGAGAAATCGGGATGAAGCCTGATGGATAGAATAAGCAAATGTCCTTGATACGTGATTGACGGAACTGTTCTGGATTCGCTCTCTTCGTGGGAGTTGGGGGGAGGGGTTCATTGATTTGTCGAGTTTGGTACTTCTGGACGTGCTAGGACGATGAAAATTGGTAGGCGTGTCAGGGAGCTGCACAAATTGACTTGATAAAATCGTTTTCCCAGATTCGACCATCTGGGGGGCTAAAGGGAGAGAAAAAATTAGAAAAAATTAGGTATTTATAACTTATGAGTGGGTGATCGAATCTTAATGAATTTGATATTTAGAAGGATATCTTGACTCAAAGCTCTTATTTTAAATCCTGACCGGCATTAAGCCTCTGATTTTCCTTTTCTGAAATCAATCTGTTGATTCTTAGAATTTTCTTAGAGCTCATACCATATGAGATCTTGGCTCTTAGCTCTTCTTGCCTCGTCACAAGTGCCATATGAGCTATTAGCTCTTGTTTATAGATGGGTTTAATGAAATTATCTACCTTCTTTATTATTTTTGGTTATTTTTGTAATTTATCGAAACTGTTCCTGTGCGGTAGCAGTTTTTATTTATAGAGTTTAGGCTACTGGGAACATAGTTGCAAAGCAATAGATGAGATCGCAAAATATAGCAGAGATTTAAAGTAATTCCAAATTGAATTACAGCTAATAAACAGCTAATTACAGCTAAATATAAAAATATAGATTTGACACAAATGATGCACATACTCATTTTTACGGGGGAGGGGGGAGGCTCTCCCAAACTTGTTTGAAAGTCATCTTTGGTACATTATAGGCGGAAAAAAACATGTAGTTTTACAAATTGCCCCTCTCCCAATTCCTCTGACTCCCTTTTTATCAGTGCCAAAAGAGGGAAAAGAAACATAGGCTTTCTTGGTAACCTTAGGTTCGTGAATATGTTGATGCAGAAACAGTATCTGTTTGGTACTGCAATTTATTTGCCAAGTTCAATAATTTCAGTTATCATAAAAAATACTGTAGTTGATAAAAAATAAAGCTATTGGGAAGTAACTATAGGAATCTCCCTGGATTTTTTTAAGTAATAACAGGAGTCAAAGAAGTTACAGGTGTTGATTAAAACAATGGAAGTACACAATTTTGAATGATCTAAAATCATGTGTGAACATAACTAAAAATGAAATTGCTAATTTGGACCATATGCAAATATTGCCTGCCGTAGTTGCTCTTTTGTGCATGGGCTTAGATAAGTTCTATTAACGGTTAATGGGAGAATTTTTCCATTAACCTCATACAATGACATACTTATTTAGGATAAACATTGTGCACAGCTATAAACAAATAGACTACAGTATACAAATAAAAACATACATATACACCATTAGCAAAGAGAAGCAAACACCATTAAAAAAGACAAGAAGAATTCGAGGTATCAGAACCTTTTTCAAAATTGTGTTAAAAAAACTCAACCTCCTTTAACATTAAATAAAGAAAACAAGTTTTTTTTAGCTGCAAGTAAGGAGTGACGTTAAAACTCAAAACGAACAGAAATTGTTCCGTATGTGAATGGGGTTGTCCCCTCCTAAACCCCTCGCTCTTTACGCTAAAGTTTGACTCTGTCACAACTCTACTTTTTAAAACAATAAAAAAAAACTTTTAAACAATAATAGAATTTTAATGCTAATTTCAAATAAAGTTTCATCAAGTTCAGTCTTACCTATCAAAAGTTACGATTCTGAGAAAATTCGACTTGTTTTGGAAAATGGGGGAACACCCACTCTAAAAGTCATAGAATATTAACCATCGGATTCAGCGTATCGGGTTCATCGTACAAGAGGATCCTACTGTAGAAGTTTCAAGCTTCCATCAACAAAAATGTGGAATATTGTAGTTTTTGCCAAAAGACACATCACGGATGCATGTTTATTTTATTTATTTATTTTATTCATTTTTTTTCAGAGTTGTCCTAGAATTTCGCGAGAGGGCTCATTCCGACGGAAGTTTTTATTGTTTTAAAAAGTAAGAGTTGTGAGAAAGAGTCAAAATTTAGCGTAAAGAGTGAGTTGTTGAGGAGGGTCAATCTCTTTTAAATACGGAATAATTTCTGTTCGTTTTAAGTTTTAATGTCACTTTTTACTTGCAGTTAAAAAAACTTGTTTTTTTAATTACGTATATGAGAGGTTCGCCCCCTCGTCAATACATGCTCTTTGCACTAGAGCTTGAATTTTGTCCCAATTCTTTAAGAATGACCCCTAAATCACAAAGGCTATAGAATAAATAGTTGAAATTAGGTTTTTGACTAAGCGGAACAGAATAACTATCTAAAAATTTTGATCCGGTGACTTTTGGGAAAAAATGTAGGTGGGAGGTGGCCTAGGTGCCTTCCAATTTTTCTGGTTACTTAAAAAGGGCACTAAAACTGTTAATTCTCGTTAAAATGAGCCATCTCACGACATTCTAGGACCACTGGATACGATCACCACTGAAAAAAAAACAACAAATAGTTCAACACGCATCCGTGATCTGTCTTCTGGCTAAAAGTACAAAATTCCACATTTTTGTTGATAGAAACTTGAAACTTCTTCAGGAGGGTTCTCTGATACGCTGAATGTGATGGTGTGATTTTCGTTAAGATTTTATGACTTAGGGAGTGTTTCCCCCTATTTTCTCTAAATAAGGCAAATTTTCTCAGGCTTGTAACTTTTCTCAGGCTCGTAAGTTGTTCTCACGCTTATGGGATGGTGCTATGAAATAGCTGACCCTTTGTCATCTTAGTTTAGATTGTTTAGTGTTGGTTTTTCCGAGTTTCCTGAAGTGATTGTGCAAGTAACCAAAGATTTAGTATTCCTGACTTTCGTTTAGTTCCATTATCATGAAAATTAAATTCGAGAAGATCACCCTATCCGAATTTTATTTACCTCGCTTGGTGATGGCGCCATCTACTTTGACTCCTGAAAGTTCCACTAGATGGCTACCGCAAGCTGATGTCACAGGTATCAGCAGTTTAGTGAAAACGCTCATTAAAATTAGGCTTCATCCATTTTCACCACTAGCGCCAGCTACCTTCATTCCTTTGAGCAAACTTGGACTGCTGAAGGCTTCGCCAGGATGCGTTACTCTGTACGGACAAAAAAATAAGAAGGCGGCGTAGGAAAAGGGCTGGAATTCAAATTAAAATTAGACAAAGGGACCACCCAAGTAAAGTGATTGAGACAATTGTCTCTGCCAGAACGCCCAATTGCCGACAACAAAGAGACTGGTTCTATATAGAAGTAAACGTTTCAAATTAGAAACTTCTGCCCTATCTCGCTAGATATTACGCAGACCCACACCCAAAGAGCTCTAGGGTGTCCCCACCAGCTCTGTCTCCTGTCGCGTACAATACAAAGAAGTGTTCTCCCATATTCCTGCTTTGTAACACCCGTTCTCTTTGTAATAAAACAGATGAGATCAACGTAATATTACGGCAGAGCAATGTTGCCATAGCAGCCATAACAGAAACTTTGAACCTGAATGAATTGACAGGAAAATTCACCGGTCATGCCCTATATCTCAGAACAAGACAAGCTCTTGGGAACCAGGGACTCGGCGGTGGAGTAACCCTTTACGTGCGTAAAGATATCCTCATGAAGGAGCTACGTGAATTCGAAGCTGTGTGGGTTTGGTTCAAACCATTAGCCATGCCGCGTGCTTACTCATGCTTCATCTTTGCGTCAATATATTACCCTGTAAGCACAAGAAACCACCATTATCTTGTACCATACCTCTAAAATATGGTCGACCACCTTTGTGCTGTTTATGGAAACCTGCTATTGTTTCTGGCTTGGGATTTCAACCAAACAAAGAAAAGCTGGCTAGTGTCGTACCTTTCCGTCAAGCAGGTTGCAAATTTCTCAACACAGGATTCCGGCAGCATACTGGATTTAATCCTGACTAACTGTTAGACATATTACCAAATCCCTGAATCTCTTGGGCCATTTGCCAATTCTGATCACAACGTTGTGCTCTGGTCAGCTGCCGCTTCAATACCCAAACCTAATTTTGAACATGACAAGTCCCGACTCGGCAATTAGCACCTATTGTTGATGGATAGCCACCTACCCTTTTCCAGAGGTATATGGAGACGGAAGCCTCGATAATAAATGCCAACTGTTCACCGAAGCTTTACGCCAAATACCTTGAGATTTTTCCTGAAAAAACTTTCACTAGATGTGAAAGTGATAAACCGTGGATAACCCCCCAAACCAAGAAACTTATCCAAAAGAAGTGCAAGCTTTTCCAAGAAGGAGATTGGCAAAACGCGAAGAAATCGCAATATTACATTACCTCTCACGAGAAGTGCGAAGAAAGACTAAGGGCCTGAGAAATTTTTGGACAGTCTTAGGCACACTGATCCCAGGAAATGGCACAGAGTGGTCAAGCAAATCACTGGCAAGTCCATTCATAACAGTATAAAATGACTCCTGCGCAGATGAAGGTGAAGTTTTTTTTCGATGAGATGATAACCTATAAGACCCTGATGAAGGTGAAAATAAACAGTTCTGCTTATCCAGACGAACTTCAACCCAAACTGATATGAGAATATGCCCCTTTCATTGCGAAACCACTCAGTGCTGATAAACTTGTGCTTTCATATTGGGATCTTTCCAGCTCTTTGGAAGAAAGCTTACGTTAGAGCAATTCCGAAGTGACTAACCCTAAGAGCTGTGACGAACTTAGACCTATTTTGCAAACACCATGCCTGGCAAAAGGGGCCGAGACCTTTATCATGAGGGTCTTACTTGACCGAATCAAGGAATCTATCGACCAGAGACAATATGGTGGACTGAAAGACTGTAATACCTCAGTGTACCTAGTGCAGATGTACGATAGTCTCCTCAAGTGGGTCGACAGTTTTGTCGACCGTGGTGCCATAGACTTCCAAAAGGCCTTTGATTTAATCTATCACATTTTAGCAGCCCTTAATCTCAAGCTAATGGAGGCTAAGAAAATGACTCTTACTCTCTTGTTGGACTTTCTCAGTCTGAGGATGCAAAGTGTGTTTGCTCTCTACGAAGGTGATAGTAATTCCCAATGGTCCTCACCCACCTGTGGAGCCCCTCAAGACACTAAGCTCGCAGCTATTGTATTCTTCTCTGTAATTAACTCCCTCATAGCTGACTATATGACGACCACTACAAGTTCGTGGGTGACCTGTCATTTATCTTGAAATATTTAGTACAACATACAGTTGTGACGCCACAATTCAGCTCAATTTTTTCTGTGTTTTACAAAAGAGTGGGCGGAGCTAAATCTTGACATTAATTGGAACAAGTCGAAAATAGTACGCTTTAGCCCGCTAAAAAGTGTTGTTATGGAACCAAACGTTTCATTCCCGCTAACAAACAGTATCAAGATCCTTGGAGTTACTTTCTCCAACCAATGACTTCAGCTTTGCCTCAAATATCGAAAACGTGGTTAAAAGTGCAAACACTAGTCTACAGACTTTAAGCGGTATGCTTAGGTTCAGTACGAACACAGAGAGTATTAAGTATGCATGCCTAACGTACCTCCGCCCCATTCTGGAATATGCGTGCCCTGTTTGGGCGCCCTCAGTACTTTGAACAGTGTATCCTTGTCAGGAGCTTGAATCGCTTCAGAAGCGAGTGGTATCGATCATCTTGGGCCGTCGTGGCATCCCAACACGAAAAGGCTGTGGAAGTGCTAGGACTGCTGTCACTCCAAAATCGGTATGAAACTCTGGTAATGAGTTTAGGAAAGTTCTTGCTTTCTAAATCTCAGCACCGTGACATTCTACCTGATCAATCTCTACCATCAAGAACGAGAAAGCAAGATAAGTTAATTGCCGTTAGAGCAAGAACAAAAGGATATGGTAATTCTTTCGCTCCAGTTTTCTTTGATATGACAATAACAGTTAATGTTTGTAGTTTGATTTTGAATATGTTGTAAAAAAAACGCAAATCAGCGATAGCTGCCAAGTTTTGCTTTTAAACCTGTCTACTACTACTACTTGATGGATAAGACTGAACTTGATCAAACTTATATATTTAAAATCAGCATTAAAATGCGATTCTTTTGATGTAACTATTGGTGTCAAAATTCCGTTTTTTTTTAGTTTCAGTTACTATTTAGCCGGGTCACACCTCACTACATTTCGTTACCACAAACTGTTTGATTTGAGGTCTAATTCAAGTGAATTCCGGGTGTTAATAACAGTATATCCAATTGAGAATTCTGCTCTTGTAGTTGGACAGAAACTATCTATGAAATGTTTATTATTATAAATAGAGGTGGGATGATGGCGGTAAATTACGAATAAATTAATAAAAATGTGGAAAGGTTCTGGTAATTTATTATTAAACAAGAGCTAAGAGCTGATATGGCACTTGTGACGAGGTCGGAAGAGCCAAGAGCTCATATGGTATGAGCTCTGCAAAATTCTAAGAATCAATAGATTGCTTTAAAAGGAAAATTAGAGGCTTAATGCCGGTCGGGATTTAAAATAAGAGCTCTGAGTCACGAGGTCCTTCTAAATATCATAATTCATTAAGATCCAATCGCCCACTCGCAAGTTAAAAATACCTCAATTTTTCTAATTTTTCCTCTCCCTTCAGCCCCCCAGATGTTTGGAACGGGGAAAACGACTATATCAAGTCAATTTGTACAGCTCCCTGACACGACTACTAATTTTCACCGTCCTAGCACGTCCAGAAGCACCAAACTCATCAAAGCACTGAACCCCACCATCTAACTCCCCCAAAAAGAGCAGATCAAGTCCGGTTACGTCAGTCACGTATCTACAACATTTATAAGCATATTCCAAGATTTCTGGTTCCCCCCTCCAGCTCCCCCAGTTTCAACAGATCTGGTCGGGATTTGAAACAAGAGCTCTGAGACACGAGTTCCTTCTGATTATCAAATTTCATTAAGATCCGGTCACCTGTTCATAAGTTAAAAATACCTCAATTTTTGTAACTTTTCCAAATTAACAACCCCCAGCTCTCCCCCCCCCCCAAAGAAAACGGATCCGTACCAGTTATGTCAATCTTGTATCTATAAGTTGTGCTTATTCTTTCCGTCAATTTTCATCTCGGTATCTCCACTCTTAAGTGTTTTTCAAGATTCCCGGTTTTCAAGATTTCTGTTTCCCCCTCCAACCCTCTATGTCCCCGGATCCGATTCCAATTGAAAATGGAGCATCAGAGAAATAAGATTCTTCTATATATCAAGTTTCATTGAGATCCGATCACCCATTCGTAAGATGCCGCGATTTCACGTTTTGATACCAATAGCTACATCAAAAGAATTGCATTTTAGTGCTGGTTTTAAATATATAAGTTTCATCAAGTTTAGTTTTACCCATCAAAAGTTACGAGCCTGAGAAAATTTGCCTTATTTAAGAAAATAGGGGGAAACACCCCCTAAAAGTCGTAGAATCTTAACGAAAATCACACCATCAGATTCAGCGTATCAGAGAACCATACTGTAGAAGTTTCAAGCTCCTATCTACAAAAATGTGGAATTTTGTATTTTTTGCCAGAAGACAAATCACGGGTGCGTGTTTATTTGTTTGTTTTTTTTTTTTTTTTTTTTTTTTTTTCCCGGGGGTCATCGTATCGACCAAGTGGTCCTAGAATGTCGCAAGAGGGCTCATTCTAACGGAAATTAAAAGTTCTAGTGCCCTTTTTAAGTGACCAAAAAAATTGGAGGGCATCTAGGCCCCCTCCCACGCTCATTTGTTTCCCAAAGTCAACAAATCAAAATTTTGAGATAGCCATTTTGTTCAGCATAGTCGAAAACCATAATAACTATGTCTTTGGGGATGACTTACTCCCCCACAATTCCTGGGGGAGGGGCTGAAAGTTACAAACTTTGACCAGTGTTTACATATAGTAATGGTTATTGGGAAGTGTACAGACGTTTTCAGGGGGATTTTATTTTGTTTGGGGGTGGGGCTGAGGGGAGGGGGCTATGTTGGAGGATCTTTCCTTGGAGGAATCTGTCATGGGGGAAGAAAAATTCAATGAAAAGGGCGCAGGATTTTCTAGCATTCAAACAGTTCGTGGTAACGAACTGTAGTAAGGAGCGATCCGGCTCAATAGTAACCAAAACTCTAAAAAATTGAATTTTGATATAAATGGCTACATCAAAAGAATCGCATTTTAATGCTGATTTTAAATATATAAGTTTCATGTTTTATTAAACAAATAAATTTGTAACTAGTCTTGAGTATGGATACAAAATGAACAACGTGAGAATTCTGTAGATTCTTTTGAGACAAATATTGCAACTTATACCTTCATGGGTATTGAATGCTCAAAGGGTAATTCCTTCTTGTCGAACGAAAAATGAATCAACAAAATTTTCTTTTTTCAAAAATTGCTGTGAATCTTCTCAAGAAGAATAAAGTCATAAGAGAAAGATATTGCTTTTCAAATTTGAATTCCGTCAAACTCGATAAATAAATTTACTTATTCATAGGCTCATCTCAGCTCTTGCCTATGTCTTACTGTCCTTGGTCTGGAGATGGTTTTAGTGCTGTCTGAAATGGAGTCATGTCCTCTATTAGGTGAATCAACGAATGCACCATACAGGCCGCCGTAATGCGTAGTACGAACTGGTCACACTCGTACCAAATGTTCGGTGTCCAGAAGGCCATTGTTTACCCCAATCATCAACAAAAAAAAAAGACTTAACTATTTTTAAATCTGATTTCATACCTTGTTCCTAGTTTAAACTTAAAGATAAATAACGAATTTATTCTCTCAAAAACTATAATACCATGTGCATAGATACTAGGAAGCAAAAGCACTTCCAAAAATGTCTTGGGGGAGGAGTAGGTAATAAGGGGTGATTGTATTTACCTATATTCAAGCATGATTATTTTTGAATTACCTCTCATATATAGTACCTTTTTTGAATATCATCTTGTTTACCAGGGGTAGTCATAGCCCCCTAAGTCCTTCCTTTGTGGCACACTTGCTAAGAGGAACATGGTTTTTCTACGATATGAGGTGACCCATGTCCATTTAAAAGGCATGCCTTTTTCAATAAGTCCAGCCTTCCTTCTTCACAAATAACGGGAAGTATTAGCTTTGTACGGTTAGAAAACTTTCTTCCAAACAAAAATTGCAGTGAACAATCCGGCTCAACTTCAGTATGTAAGGCTAACAGCCGCTCAAAGTCTGTTTCACTGCAAAAAAAGAGCTGAAAATATTATAAATATATAGGAAGGTTTTTATTTACTAAGTAATATCTCCAGAATCTTCAATATTAAGAAAATAGTAATTAACCGTAGAAAAATGTTATGTAAAGAGCTCGATGTTCGATCAGATTTAATTATAATTTAGAAAATTGTTTATCGTTTAGAACTTCTATTTAAAAAAAAAAGATTTCATGTTTTTAGATAAAATTACTTTATCTGGCTAGCATCTACAAGAGGTCAAATTATTATTTCTTTATCACAGGTTTCAAAGAGTTCTTTTCTGAACTTGATTCTGCTAGATGACATCTTTAGCCGATGCCATACTGACATCTATCACATTATGATATATACCACATAATGAGTTCTATCTATGCGACAGTAACAGGCTGTAAGGCTTTACTGTCACAAATGTTTTTCATGCTAAAAAAAATATCATCTTGCAGTTCCAAAAGCTCTTTTATTTTTTGTTTCAGTATCTGTTGCACTGTATCATACTTGAAAATACGAATTTTCTCTGATTTCGTGCTGAATAGGCTAAGAACAGTGTATGTTTGTATTGAGCGTTTAATCAGTTGGTGCAGTTTGTGCAATCGTTTGTGCAGCGCTCAATTGGTACGACCAAATGCTCAGAACAGTTATGAAAGGGATATATTTTATCTGTGTGTGTACATATTTTTGTCCATGCTTAACAAAAATCTACTGTCGGCACTGTTTATGCCGACAGTGGCAGTGTCGGCTGCGTTTATTGTGGCAGTGTTATTGATTCTCACAAGACAACATATGCATGTTGAAATTTAGTTAGCTGACGAGAAATCATTGAAAAAAAAATCTAAAAAAGATGTGTGGTAAAGGAGGTTCGAAAAAAATGCGAATTTTCTTTTGTATACGATTTCATGATTTCATTCGCATGTGAACTGGTTTCATGAGTTTTCAACTAAGGCAAAACTGGTTTTTATTGCATTCTTCATACTGACCTAATACTATTATGTAATATTATTGTTATTTAATTAGTACTGTTAATGATATTGGTCTTGGAATGGAATAGTTTTTTTTTTGGGGCACAAAAGCTGTCTATGTATTATAATATACAAATAAATCTTTGAATGTTTTTTCTCAGTTTTCTGAAGATCGAACACAATAATCGAACACTTTTCGGTTTGAAAGGGAGACTACCTTAGGATAGAAAAGTATAACTTGCAGAGCCCCACAATCGACTCTGGCTGATCAGCTTTGTTGCAGTAGAATCCGATTTGTTCCAACAGAATCTGATTTGTTCCAGCAGAATCCGATAAAAGATTGACTTTCAGCACCGTTGAATGTCATCGGGTTTGCCCCCCTAAAGATGAAACGCAAGTTCGTAGCCCCGAACTCGGATTTGTGCTTCCGTCTGATTAACGTTTCCCGAGCACGTTGATAAGCTATTAAAAGCCCTTAACACATCTATCCTAACTCTTGCTGCAATGATCCGATTTCGAATCGGAAACAGTTGTCCCGTGGCCGCTGGGCCTTAGTCGCTCCTGAGCCATTCTTGATAGCGCAAATGCGTCTTTCTTACGACCTTGTTACACGTAGTACACCTTCCTGACTCTCATACAGTTCACCACCCTTCTCACCATCCCCCAAGACCTGACTAAATTTGATTTCAAAGGATCTCAAAAAAGGGGTACCAGAATTGATAATAAGTAAAATACGCTTAGCTACATATATATATATATATATATATATATATATATATATATATATATATATATATATATATATATATATATATATATATATATATATATATATATATATATATATATATGTATTGTATACTATATTAGTTCTTCATCACTTTTTCGATGGTTTTATCTTCGTGGGGCTCTTAGAAAATGTAAATTTTTTAAATTACATCTTACCATGGAAGTTTTTGCCCAGAAAATTTCTTTTTTGCCAAAAACTAATCCATACTACCCCCGCCCCTCCTTAGGTAGTGCTCATTTTCAGATTTAGCATTTCTCTTGTATTGACTAATTCAGTTTTAAGGAACACATTTGTATCTGTGCTTTTCCTATATCACAAAATGTTCCAGGAAAGTCTAAAAGGATTTGTTAATAGCAAGCATAATTACATGTGAAGAAAAAAGGTCTTGACCAGACATCGCAACCATCTTGAGGTTTTCGCTCTTGTAATGTATTTATCCAGTCATCAAAATTTATCCTTTTATAAATTTTTTAGTTCGGAAAAACATATTGTCTATTTTCTGCAAATGATTGACTTTCCTTTTCTTTTCTAGATAATGAAGTAGCTGGGCAGTAAATTTTGGAACTCTCTGTATAAGCCTGTTCTCTGCTGCATTCGTCTTTTTGTGTATAGACGCTTATTTTTACATAAAAAGACAGTGCAGCAGAACTGGTTTCTTATAACTTTAAAGTTTAAATAAAAAAAAAACAAGGGTTCTAAACCTCAAGTTAAATAGAATTTCATTAAAATTCGTGTATATTTTTTTTGCTCCCCTTTTTATATTTTACTAAAAAAAAATAGAACCCTCAAAAAAATTTTAATCAATTTTCTTTTTTGCTCATCCTTCACCTAACGAATTTACTGCTCATTGAAGCTGTGCAATTATGTGGCCTCTGCTCCTGCCGAAGAACCTCTTCCTGACTCAACATACAAGAACATTTTTTTATTTTATATTTATATATAAATTTAATCAATAAAGTATTGTTTCTTTGTATTCTTGCAAACTGCTTGTTGTTCTTAGAGCTAGGGATAGTTCATAGAGACGGAGTACAAGACAGAGAAAATTAAAATAAATACATAACTATATTTATCAAAATAATTAATGAAGAGCACTTATTATGCACGAACAACTTGTATACTTTCAACTTTAAGCATCCCCTTTTAAGAAGGGGATGCCATGGAGGAAAAGTGATTTTGTGGTTATGTTTCAAAAACAGTTTCGACAGACCTATTTCTGGGCCCGCCATTTTATATTTGCGGATTAATGCTATAACTTAAAAAATATAGCTAGGACTTTTTTATATATATAGAGTGAACCTGATAAAAGTAGGAAAGGGGATCTTGCTTGTCCAAAAACCCCAATGCTAGGGCTTACTGTATCTATATGCTCACTAATGACGAAGTAATAATAATTATAAAATGACTAAAATAATTCATTCTTTCAAATATATTGACCATCGGGTAAAGAATAATTTCAATTGAAAATATATTGTGTATTCATTGAAGAGCCAATGCCATTAATTGTTTTGGGGAGTTAAATGAGGGTTGCACAACTCATATTAATGGCCTTTTCCGTTTCTTTTTGTGCTGGATTTCTACATTCAATGTAGGCTGTTTCGTTTAAGATTGTTAACATAGGGGATTCGACATATGCCCGCTCTGATCTCTAAAATTGTGTCTTTTCTTTCGCGAAAATGCATCGTTTTCATGCATTGAATTTTAAATGAAATAACAGTGTATACAGCACTTTTGCGTTGACGATAGCTTCTGGTCTATGGATGAGCATCCTAACCCCAAAAAACCTTTGGACGTTTTCATGAGTATCTAGGCTTGTATGAGTAGCCTAGAGGAAACTTTTAAGAACCGAATAAAATTATTGAAGAAGAATTTTGATCATCCTTCAAAAGAACTATGCAGTAAGATAGTGGAAATACGGCATATATTTTATGACATTTTCCAAAATGTTGAAGATTAGCAAAAAAAAATATATAAAACGGCTTTTAAACCGTCAATTGTCGAAAAGACGTTATACTTTTGACTGTTGGGGAGACCTGTACTTAACGCTTTCGGTCTGTAAAACTCGTGAAAATTTTGTTATTATAAATTTGAGTTGATTGTAAATCAAGTTACTCTAGAACAAAAGAGGTTATTGCATTAAGCGTTAATTATTTATAGCATAAGTGCAATAGCATTTTTCATAAGCTTGCTATATGAGTGAGATTGAATATTAAACCTATTCCAATTATCAGAATAGACCCTAAAACTCTTACTTAAAGATGCAAATCAGTGTTGTCAGCTAAGTCGTACCACATCTGAAAACTCATACAATTATTGAAAAAACTTAACTGAATCATTGCGTGATTGGCGTGGCCACTTAATAATGTCCTCTAGGAAAAAGGTGTTTGCCTCACATTGGAACCGCTTCATATTAACACTTAATGCTGAAGTGTATGCCCGGGCTTGAACAAAACCGAAATTAGACACTGAAATTCGAGACAAATTGGCTTTGAAACTCGTTTACCCCGTACTTTGTCGGAATGTATGATAAGTCGTAGCGATTTAATATATGTTTGTTTCTTTGTTTTGTATTTTGTGAAGACCAGGTAAGTCAGCCTTGTGAAGGAGTGTATGTCTAATTAATACTAATTTCAAATCTAGAATGCCTAGTTAAAAACAGACTTAGTTTTAGACTTAGTAAGACGGTTAGAAAGTTAATTAATCTTACTTAACGGAAAAGCAGTATCTCATTTTAGGAATTATATAAGCCAATTATATTATATTAAATCTAAGCTTAATAACAAAACTTGTCTTAGGGTGAATATTATTAGCGTCTTCATTAATACGGAGATTATTCGGGATCGAAACTTATTAACATACACCTTTTTCACTATACACAGCGGTGTTTTCCTTACTATTTTGATTCTTAATATACATCTGCCCTTTATTCAATATATGACAAGAAAATAAATGAAGGATAAACTTAAAATGTTGAGAAATTAGTTAAATTTTATTTAAAACGGGATATAAGGTCAACCCAGTCATAAAGAACAGGACCTTGGCCAAAGGTCATTAGAACGATTGACCTTGAGAGCAACACAATCCAATATTCGGGAGAGATGTTTTATTTTTACATAAATCCGTAGTATTACTTAGTAATATTATCAAGTAAGCCCTAATCACCAATGAATAGTCATTTCTGTTCATGATTATTAATAAATAAGTTTAATAGCAAAAAGAATCCGAATCTTTTTGTAGAATTTCAGGTTTTCTTTAAATCAAATTGGAAGATTAACTGGATACATATAATTAAGCTTTTCTGAATTTTTCTAACAGGGCTAGGAAATGTGGCACTTCTGGCTGAAATATAATTATGTGAGATATTAGCCAGAAATACGTAGGAATAGTTCAAAATTCTTCAAGAGTAATCTAAGTGACTTTTATTTGCAAAGCCTGAGCTACCTTTACTGTCTTTTGATAAGCCACGAGGGGGGGGCATTTCTTCAGTGGATAAGAATAGGTTTATTTTGTTTTTTTCGTAGTTATCCTCCCCTGAAAAGCAGTGGCTGTTTCCTAAGGTTACATTTTCGTTTTGGATTAATGATTACCAGTCTTTCATGGATTATACTAATCCTAATGATTAGTCCAATCAATCAATCAATATTTATTAATTCGAATTAAAAATATACAGAAACAATATTATGCCCCAACAGAGGGCATTATGCTCCAAAATGGGCTAATTTGACTTGAGTTTCCAACCTCTTGATTCTTTACCTTCGACCAAGATTGCAATGTATGGATGACGCCAAATCATCCGATACTGTCTCGTAGAAACTTCGAAACGGGCACTCTCGAAATGGGCTAATATGCATTACTGACGTCTGTGTGTGTAGATTTATAAACGTCTTGGACAAAAAAATTTTTTGTCGACAAAATTTTAGAATAGATAAAGAGAAGATATAAAATCCAATCTCGTAATGCAGAAATGAAATGAAGCTGTTGTTAGTGCTTATTTTATTTTTTTTTTTGCGGAGGTGGTAGTTTAAATTTGTTTTAGCTTTAGAAGAAAAAATCTTATATGCATTTTGTTTTGCAGTTCTGCTAGGTGATATGGCACTTTCTGCAGTACCACAATAACCTGAAATATTAGCCATAGATACCTAGCAATGTTGCAAAATTCTTCAAGTATTTCTGCATCTAAATGATTGTTATTTGGGAATCCAGAGCCATCTTTACACTCTTTTTCCAAGCCATCTATGAAAGAGCGAAGTTGAGCAGATATAAAGGCTACCTTGTCATCGACTGTTGCACGAGGAGAAGCCAGAAGTTTCTAAAAGCAAAAAGTTACATAGAGATGAAATTTGAGCATAATATTCATAATAATAATGCAATTTAATTTGTGTGGATGTGTTAAAATTAAGAGCCGTCCGGGGATTAATTTTTGTGTTTTTGGTGACTATCAGTATCATAAAAATGGTTTACGTTTCTTTTTGTTGTTTCCAAATATCTTTCCAGGTGGTAAAACCAGATCGGCTCTTTTCTACCCGGACAGGGCTTTTTGGTTCTAAAGTCACAGGAAGAGCTTGCTATTAGGCGTCCTTACAGCACTTACGAGAGTCCTTGCAGCACAGACATAGCGTCCCTGCAGCACTTAAGAGTTTACATCTGCGAATGATTAACGGACTTTTTTGGAGAAAAAGTAGCATATTCTAGGAAAATTATTTAAAGTTTCTGAAGCATAAAACTCAGCAAAAGAGTCTTCTTGGTCTTGTAATTAAGAAATATATTATGTCAGTTATTACGTAGTTCTGCGATAATGTTCAGATCAACATTTATAGAAGTCAGCGTAAAAAAGCTCAAAATGAGATTTTTTACGCAAAATGTTTTCCAAAATTTCAAAATGTTCATCTAGAAAGAGATTTTAGTTGAAGAGGTGGCGAAAAATACAACCATTTTCAACTTCAAAAAGGGTACATTTATGTATCCCTTAATTTCGGCATCTAAGAAACTATTTTAAAATAGGCAATATGCCCACTGATATCACGCATCGTATTAGTGGGATCATACTTACTGAAATTGTTATGCTAGGAAAAACGAAGGGAAAACCTCTGTTGATTCCCCCTTCCCCCTACAAGAACTAGAGATACCCTCACCCTGAAAGAAGTAAAGATGTGAATTTATAACAGCTAGGTATTTAATTTTGCTTAGAAATATAGATGGCTGCACTACCGTGTTTATTGGAATATTCCGTCGCGTCATCTATTTTTGCCTGTCAGCTTGACTTTAGATGCCTCTTGGTCCCGTAAGCGAGCTGCTATTCCCGGGTTTAGTTTTATTGAGGAATATTATCAAAAAACAAAGTATATGGCTTACTTTTTCAGATCGATCAGATTCAAAATTCTTGGGAGATGCTTAAAATGGATTTTTCTACCAATTTTCAATGAGGAAGGCGTTTGTTTGATATTTTAGACCGTCCCGTACAGTGGACGTTTTGCTACAATCTCCTTTTTTATAAAACTGGTGACATTACTTAGCATCATGTTCACAGAACAAACAGTAATTAAAATGAAAATACAAATCTTTTTCAGCTATGGAAAAGTGACACTTAAGCCCTTAGGGTGTTCTAGAGGACAGTAAGCCCACTTTTATCTATTGTACCCTCTAGTTATCTTGAGTTCGACGTTGTTATCCATTCTAGTTTTGCTTATTTTTGGTTTCCTCTATTCATTTTGAATTCAACTCGTTTTAAGTTTGGCTTATTGAATAGCCTTATTTATGGCCGTTTTAGATTTTGGTTCATTTTTTAATCGAAATAAGTTCTATTGTGTGTTAGTTTTGAGAATTCTTGCAAAGTTTTTTCAGTCTTTCTGCTTTAAAAATGAAATTTTGGAATGTGCTTTAAAATTTGCATATTTAGTCAAAATGTCGAAGCCATAGCTTTGTGCAATAAATGTCAAATAATATTTTTACTTTGAAATTCAGGATTTTCAATCATTGAAATTGAAAATCTGCCCATTTTCTGCTATTCTAATACGCTTAGGTATCCTGGCTCACTTCTTGTAAATAACTTCAAATATAGACATGCCTATGGGCTAAATAGATGTATAGATATAGGGCTATTAGATGTATCTAGCTATTCTATGGCATATGTATATTAACTATATAGATGAATATCCAGAGAAGATGAATCAAAAATATAGTAAAACATAACATCTATAAAAAAATTCTAGAGCAAAATAAAAAAATATTGCAATTAAACATAGATGCATCTATGATGTATAATTATGGGGCTAACAGATGTATCTTGCTATTCTATGGTGCTAAAGTACCTTTCCCTACATATTGTGAATAACATTAAACATGATTTTTTTTAATCCACCATTGTTTTAAAAGAACTTTTTCACGCCCTATTTTGCTGTAACTATTAGTGTGGTTGAAAATAAATGCAGGTCCAGGTCATTCACAAAAAGAATTCAAAAATTTCAAACTGATCAGAATTTTTTTTTTAATTCAATTTTCTGGGGGCTCGAGCCTCCCAATCTGATACTTTGATACACTCTTTTTACGATAGAATTCTCTTGGTCCAGTAGCTGACAGATGTAAGGTTTTTACAGTTTCACAAATGCCATTTTTAGACATTTTTGGGCCCCAGTTTCGGGTGAACAATTATTATTTTTCATTTTGTTTATACATTGAGGTCCGTTTGTCCCAAGGACTAAACAATATAAACTCCATATGGATCGGAAAGAAAAAAAAGCAGTAAAGTCGTTTTTTGGGCTCCGTTTTCCAGAAGTCCATATCTTACCTAAATTAGTTTTTACGTTAAGATTCACGTGTCCCATAAAGTTACAGAAAACAGTTTCAAGCCAACAGAAAAAAGTATCAGATGTATAACAATTCCAAGGAATAATCCCTGGAAGTTTCAAGGTTATCGGACGATAGAGTTGCTTGGCCATTTTCAGGCGCCTCATCTTGGGGGTCCATACCTTCAATATATCTGAATAAATTTTTGTGACATAGGTTCAACTTGCCCAAAGGACTTGTAGATGTGTTTTTAAGCCATTCAGATAGGAAATTGTTTTGTCCTTTTCGAGCTCCAGTCTTAGACAAACCAAGATTTTTTTTTGTGCATAGGGGTATCCGTAGCCACATGCTGATTTATATAAAGTTTAAGCAATTTTGAAAAAATGCCCCTTTTTGGCCCCGGCTTTTGAGGGAACAAAGGCTTTTTTTTTTACTGGTTTGTCTTGTATATTGGGGTCTGCTTAGCCCAGGGACTTAAAAATGTAAAATTCAAGGTTATTGAAAAAACTAGCTTTTTTCGACACACATTTTCAAGTGGATCGCACCCACAACTCAAATTTCCTTTACATCTCAGCGCTCCCTTGTCCTAGGGACACGTATTTATTTGGTCTAAGGTCAGTTTATGATCAGAAATAAGTACTTATTTATTTTTTTTTTGGCTGCAAAAAAACCTTCACTCTTTCACTCTTTTTTTTCTTTGTCCTGTATTATTATCTAATGTGCATTTTCCATCCCTCGGACAAGTTTTTTACTTCTCGGGGTAGCTGTTATTACTGTTTTTGATTTTTTTGGTTAATAAATAGATATATATATCTCTCTTTCAACACAAATGTGTCCCGAAAGTTTCAAGCCAATCGGACAACCAGGATCAAACACCCCCTCCCCCTACTTTTATTATAAAACCTATGTTCAAGTGATGAGAAATTTAGATAATATAAAGCCCTGCCCTTGGTGTTGAGTGTATCATGTCATTCCCAAAGTTGTGTTTATTGGACGTGTCAACTTTTTTTAATAAGAGAGGCTATCCGACACCGTTGGGGCAAGGGTGTTCAGAGTCAAACAGGAAATGGGGGGGGGGGGGCTGGCGGGTATGATGGTGGTTTCAACTTCAGGGCTATGCTATTTTAGAAACCTCTCAAATGACGAGGCTTTTCAACAGGTAACAGTAATGGCATCAATCTTGATTTTAAAAATATAAGAAAACAGGGATATTTTATGTCAAATTTTCCCTTGTTTATCAGAGACTAATGTCTGATTTGCACGTTAAGTTTTTTTTTTTTTTTTTATACAAACAACTAACCTGGTGTAAACCTCGATTTTTGGTTGCGACACGACACACAAATTTTTCCACCAAATTCAGCTGCTGTTGACCCGGTTGCGACGCTAAGTATGGTAGTCGTTGTATAATGCATCCTAAGTAGCGAATAAACAGTTTTCTTGCTTGACTTACGCTGTTGTCAAACAAGGAGATACAAAAGAGGGAAAATGAGAACAGAAATTAAAGAAATTCTGCACTAACTCGCACTATTGACAAAAAAAGAGATACAAAAGAGAGAAAAAAGAAAGAGGAAAAAGAAAGAGAAATCAATTGCAAAGAATTTAAAACACTTAGAAAGATATTGATAGGGGTGAAATACTGAAGTTTCTTTTCTAAGATACCCAATTTATAGATTTAATGGTACCCCTTGCAGCTAAAGTTCTTAATGAATTGACATAATGTAAACCGATTTCTTTAGCTACTTTCTTTCAGCTTAGCGCAAGAAAAAGAAAAAGAGAAGTGTCAGAATAGATGGAAAATATATAATTTGAGCTGTAGGGGGTAAGGTGGGTGTAGGTTGAGGTGGGGGTAAATAGCCTACATTTGTTTCTAGAGTGTTATATTTTTATCATACTTAGGCATATTTTATTAGGATTAAACTAATTTCACTTCTTGAGCAGCGGGGGTATATCATACAAGTACCAATTTAATTGCAATCCTTTGATTGTTTGGTGAGAAATAAATACCCCTAGACGCTCGGAAAACTAATTTATTTGCAGCACAAAAAAAGGAAAAGAATCCTCGTTTTTTATCAAAGTTTTGATTCTCCTTTTGTTTTTTTCCTTTTCTATTTTTGGCGTTCTTTGTAACCTCTTATACCCCTGGACACCAGAAAATATTATTTATTTGTAGCATCAATAAAAATACAGCTTTATTTTCTATTAAAGTGGTTTCCCTTCGTTTTGGTATTGTTCTTTCATCTCTATTTTTGGAATTTTTTAATGACCTTTTTTGTCCATGATCTTTGTTGATGCATTAGTTAAATATGCTGCTTGGCCTGTTACGGGGCACTATGTTAATGTTTTTTTTCTTCTGAAATATACTATTATAAAACCCCCCAAAATCATCATGGTCATTTCGACAATGTTTTGCGCTTGTAACAGGTACATAAGGAATTAAAATAGAAAACGTATGACTATAAAAAAACAAGGGACTATCATATCATATTTAATGAAAATAATATTAAAAACCATATCAAATCACATTAAATATATCATATCAAAAAAAAGGAAAAAACAAGGAAAATCCATAGCTATTGAAAACAAGGTGCAACAGTGCAAAGATTTTGACCAAAAGTTCTGCTCAGCCATCCTCAGAGGAAAGAAAATAAAAACCCAAACTGAGGACCACGAAGCGAAATGAAAAGACACACCTCAAAAACAAAAATTGGAGAAACAAAACCTATCCTTGTACAGTATACCAGATAAATACACTAATTGATTAGTGTATTTTACGAGAAAAACATTGCTACGGTTGAGGTGGGTAAGAGCTGAAGTGGTTGAATCGTTTTTCCTAGCATAACAATTTCAGTAAGTATGATCCCACTAATACGGTTGAAGTGGTTACGGTTGAAGTGGGAGAGTTCTTAATAGTACTAGTAGTAGATGACTAGGCTTCTAAGATTAATATCTTAATTAAAGTTATTATAATATTATTAAGATTAATAAAACATTTTGTAAATCTAAAATATTTTCAAAACAAGATTTGGAAAAAGTCTTATGGCTCTGATATTTCCCCTAAACTCATCTGAATTGGTGTATTACAGATTATATAGATTTTACCTCTAGACAGCAATACACAAATTATGGAGAGTTGATTTCGCCTTGTGTTTATTTATGCATATGATTATCAGAAGTGATAATTTTTATTGTTTTAATAAAATTGCCTTTCTCTGTTTTATTAATCTCTTTATTGATAAATATAAAATTATTAGAAAATACTCGAGCCAATAGCCATTCTGAATTTTTGACTAAGTATTACCTCTGAAAGGTAGACCAAGTATCAGGATAATGATAGATTATAGCTATGTTTGTGCAAATCACCTTATTTAAGCTAATATAATTGTATTATAATATTGTTTAAGCTAATAATATAGTTATATTGCCTGAATAAAGAGGGTTCTGTATTCCCCTAATTCGCCAATTCTAGACTTCTAAGACTAGACTTCTAAGATTAATATCTTAATTAAAGTTATTATAATATTACTAAGATTAATGAAATATTTTGTAAATATAAAATATTTTCAAAACAAAATTTGGAGAAGGTCTTCTGGCTCTGATATTTCCCCTAAACTCATCTGAATTGGTGTATTACAGATTATAAGGATTTTACCTCTTAATACAGCAATAAACAAATTATGGAGAGTCGATTTCGCCTTGTGTTTATTTATGCATAAGATTATCAGAAGAGACCCCACCTTTCTCTGTTTTATTAATCTCTTTATTGATAAATATAAAATAATTAGAAAATACTCGAGCCAAAAGCCATTCTGAATCTTTGACTAAGTATTACCTCTGAAAGATGGACCAAATGTCAGGATAATGATTTATTATAGCTATGTTTGTGCAAATCACCTTATTTAAGCTAATATAATTGTATTTTAATATTATTTAGGCTAATAATGTAATTATATTGCCTGAATATAAAGGGTTCTGTATTACCCTAATTCGCCAATTAGGACTAGCAAACACACGAATTAGAAGAAGGCTTTAGTGAAAAGGAGGTCTTTGAAGCCGATGGGAAATATCGTTCCTACGCCCATTTTAATTTTGTTTCACTTACTTTCGCGAGCAATCTTTGTTTAAATAAATAAAAAAACAAGTTTTTTTAACTGAAAGTAAGGAGCGACATTAAAACTTACAACAAACAGAAATTACTTCGTATATGAAAGGGGCTGCTTCCCCATCAACGCCCCGCTCTTTACGTTAAAGCTTGACTCTTTCTCTCATCTTTTTTTAAACAGTAAAAAACTTTAGCGTAAAGAGCGGGGCTTTGATGAGGAAGCAGCCCCTTTCCAATACAAAGTAATTTCTGTTCATTTTAAATTTTAATGTCGCTCCTTACTTTCAGTTAAAAAAACTTGTTTTTTTTTATATTTAATTTCTGAACGTTTTTGAATCAATGCATGTTTTGATTTTGGCTCTCCGCAGAGGAATAATTAAAACGAAATTTGCATATTGATTTTTTTTGGGCTAAATGGCTTTTCTCATAATTTTGATCGAATGATTTTGAGTAAAAAAGAGCAGGGGAGTAAGCCTAGTTTCCCTCCGATTTTTCGGTTAATTAAAAAGGCAACTAGAACTTTTAATTTTTTACGAATCTCTTTATTATTAAAAGATATACGTAAATTACAAATTAGCTTACGTAAAGAACTTTTGTATTCTCATATTATTATTATATATATGAGGGGGTTCGCCCCCTTGTCAGTACCTCGCTCTTTACACTAAAGCTTAAACTTTGTCCCAATTCATTAAGAATGACCCCTGAATCACACAAGCCGTAGAATAAATAGTTGAAATTACTAAAAATACTTTAGCGTAAAGAGCGAGGTATTAGGAGGAGGTTAGCCCCTCATATGGGTAGTAATTTCTGTTCGTTTTAAGTTTTAATGCTGCTCCTTACTTCCAGCTGAAAAAAAACTTTTTCATATTTATTTTTTCATTTTTTTTTAAATAATGCTAGTAAATCTTGCGCTCCCTTCATGGAAATTTTCTTCCCCCCCCATGACAAATTCCTCTATGGAAAGATCTCCCAGCATACCCCCCTCTTCTCATTCCCTCCACCAGCCAAAAGAATCCCTTGGAAACGCCTGTACACTTCCCAATAACCATTACTATGTGTCAAATTACTATGTGTCAAATTACTGGTCAAAGTTTGTAACTTCTAGCCCCTCCCACGGGGACTGTGGGGGAGTAATTCGTCCCCAAAGACATATTTATAAGATTTTGCAACTATGATGAATAAAATGGCTATCTCAGAATTTTGATCCGTCGACTTTGGGAACTCCAATTTTTTTGGTAACTTAAAAAAGGCAATAGAACTTTTCATTTCCGTTAGAATGAGCACTCTCGCAAAATTCTAGGACAACTGGGTCGATACGATCACCCCTGGAAAAAAACAACAAAAAAAAACACGCATCCGTGATCTGCCTTCTGGCAAAAAATACAAAATTCCACATTTTTGTAGATAGGAGCTTGAAACTTCTACAGTAGGGTTTTCTGATACGCTGAATCTGATGGTGTGATATTCGTGAAGATTCTATGACTTTTAGGGGGTGTTTTCCCCTATTTTCTAAAATAACGCAAATTTTCTCAGGCTAGTAATTTTTGATGGGTAAGACTAAACTTGATGAAACTTATATATTTAAAATAAGCATTAAAATGCGATTATTTTGATGTAGGTATTGTTATCAAAATTCTATTTTTTAGAGTTGTGGTTACTATTGAGCCGGGTTGCTCCTTACTACAGTTCGTTACCACGAACTGTTTGATTACCACGAACTGTTTGATATCTGAAAAAAAAACCATAACAAAACTACTTAGTATTCCCTTAGCTAAGTGAAACTGCAATTGGTTATAAACTGTTGACAATAACTTATATTACCTCAGTCTTTTCCCTGCATTTATTGAATATTTTAATTCTTCAAAAATTGTATCGATCCACCTGTTTCCGTCTTCTGGGGATTCTGAAAACAAGCTATCATTAATAGTAAAATAATAAAAATAAAGTTCACATCTCGTTAACACTTCTTTTCGCATGTTTCTTATGAATTTGAAACTGACTCTTCTTGTTTAATTCTTTCCAAAAAATTATACTTTCCTCGTGTAACATTTTCCACAAGTTGGAAAAATAAAACAAGTAAAATAATAAAAATAAAGTTCACATCTCGTTAACACTTCTTTTTACGTGTTTCTTATGAATTTGAAACTGATTCTTCTTGTTTAATTCTTTCCAAAAAAAATTATACTTTCCTGGTGTAGCATTTTCCACAAGTTGGAAAAATATGAGGAAAGGTAAAAAAAAGAAAAATCTGTTTGATTTATTTTGACATGTCGATCGCTTTATGAGAATTAACAATTTGTACTTTTGTAAAAGACCTGCTGTTGTAAATTTTATTTAGTGAAGACAAGAAAAAAAATATATTAACAATACTTTTAGTTTGTTTCGCTTATTTTAATTGAATAATATTATTATTGAACCTAACTAATCTTTAAATTTCATGTTTATGTTTTTCATCTTAGAAATTAATTTCTAGATACACTAGTTAAGAAGTTCATTATTTCCTGGTGAACAATTGGAAAGTATTTCGTCGCCTCTGACTCCAATGTCTACTAGCTTAGAAGACCTCAGAAAAGAATATCGCTTTGTTGGGGTCATCAAAAAATTTTTCTTGTTAGTAGCCCACCCTCGCAAGCAACATTTTTGGTGTGCTACCGATTGATTCTGTTTGTTTTCTTTTTAACTATTCTACTCTTAATAACCTTTCATTTTTCTATTTTTAAAATTAGAAATTGATTTCTAGAAATATTTATAGTAAGAAATAAAATATTTCTTTCTAGAAATAGTAAGGAATTCACGGACTTGTATCACCCCACTACAGTTGTCAATTCAGGTCTTCAACCATTCCAAACGCTTTTCACTTTGCTCGACAAAATAGAACTATTAGCGTCTCCTTGGAGGGGGGCTCCCCCCCTCCTCAGTACCTCGCTCTTTACACTAAAGTTTGACTTCTTGTTCCAATTATTTATGAATTGCTCTGAAACTTTAGGGGTGTTTTATTAGAATAATAAGCCTTTTTTATAAGTTCTAAAAGAATTTTAGAGTAAAGAGCAAGATATTGAGGAGGGGTGAGCCCCTAATATACATAATAATTTCTGTTCGTTTTAAGTTTTAATGCTGCTCCTTACTTTCAGTTGAAGAACTTTTTTTATTTAAAAACTGATCGTTTTTTAAATAATAACGGGTAATCCGGCTTTTTTCTATGAAAATTTCCATCCCAAACAGAGATTTCCTCGATGTAAGGATCTTCAGACATAATCCTCTCCAGGAAAATACCATTCTTTCCCCCCTTGAAAATGTCTTTATGTATCCCAATAACCAATACTATATGTAAACAATGGGCAAAATTCATAGGTTGCAGACCTTCCCCTGGGGATATTTGGGGGGAGTGGGGTAAATTCACCGTCAAAGACACATTTATTAGATCTTTCGACTATACTGAAGAAAATACCTATCTCAAAATTTTGATTAGGCGGCTTAGGGTAAAAAGAGGCATTGGAGGGGGCTAGATGCCCTCGAATATTTTTGGTCACTTGAAAGGAGCACTATTATTTTGGTTTCCGATCAAATAAGCCCCCTCCCGATTATCTAGGATAACTAGTTCGATACAGTCACCCCTGAAAAAACAACAACAAATAAACACGCATCCCAAGTATTTCTTCTCGTAAAAAATGTAAAATAATGAAATTTCTCTATACGAGTTTGAAACCTCTAAATAGGGTTCTCTGATACTCTGAATGTGATGGTGCGATGTTCATTAAGATCCTTTGATACTTTAGGGTATTAGGATATTTTGTTTTTCTCCCCTTTTTCAAAAACTGGGCAAATTTCGGATCCAGAAACACAGAACAAAGCTTGAATTTGTATTTGTATATACATTGATCATGATGATAAAATTGGAAAATAATAGTAGTGAAATTATTTTATCAACATTAAATGGAAAAATTCGGAATCACTCAGAGATGAGGAGAAGGGTCAAAATTTATTTGCAAGAAGTACACAAACACACGTACGCGCCTACAATAAAATTTGAAACGAACAGGATAGCCTATAGCGTTGGTAAAAAAAGCACAAAAATACGTTGGTAAAAATTCGGTATCACTCAGAGATGAGGAGAAGGGTCAAAATTTATTTGCAAGAAGTACACAAACACACGTACGCGCCTACATTAAAATTTAAAACGAAGAGGATAGCATACACCGTTGGAAAAAAAGCACAAAAATGCGTTGGTAAAAAATCGGTATCACTCAGAGATGAGGAGAAAGGTCAAAATTTATTTGCAAGAAGTACACAAACACACGTACGCGCCTACATTAAACTTTGAAACGAACAGGATTGCCTATAGCGTTGGTAAAAAAGGCACAAAAATACGTTGGTAAAAATTCGGTATCACTCAGATATGAGGTGAAGGGTCAAAATTTATTTGCAAGAAGTACACAAACACACGTACGCGCCTACATTAAAATTTGAAACGAACAGGATAGCCTACACCGTTGGAAAAAAAGCACAAAAATGCGTTGGTAAAAATTCGGTATCACTCAGAGATGAGGAGAAAGGACAAAATTTATTTGCAAGAAGTACACAAACACACGTACGCGCCTATATTAAAATTTGAAACGAACAGGATAGGCAACACCGTTGGTAAAAAAAGCACAAAAATGCGTTGGTAAAAATTCGGTATAACTCAGAGATGAGGAGAAGGGTCAGAATTTATTCGCAAGAAGTACACAAACACACGTACGCCCCTACATTAAACTTTGAAACGAACAGGATAGCCTATAGCGTTGGTAAAAAAAGCACAAAAATACGTTGGTAAAAATTCGGTATCACTCAGAGATGAGGAGAAGGGTCAAGATTTATTTGCAAGAAGTATACAAACACACGCACGCGCCTACATTAAAATTTGAAACGAAGAGGATAGCCTACACCGTTGGAAAAAAAGCACATAAATGCGTTGGTAAATATTCGGTATCACTCAGAGATGAGGAGAAAGGTCAAAATTTATTTGCAAGAAGTACACAAACACGCGTACGTGCCTACATTAAACTTTGAAACGAACAGGATTGCCTATAGCGTTGGTAAAAAAAGCACAAAAATACGTTGGTAAAAATTCGCTATCACTCAGAGATGAGGAGAAGGGTCAAAATTTATTTGCAAGAAGTACACAAACACACGTACGCGCCTACATTAAAATTTGAAACGAACAGGATAGCCTACACCGTTGGAAAAAAAGCACAAAAATGCGTTGGTAAAAATTCGGTATCACTCAGAGATGAGGAGAAAGGTCAAAATTTATTTGCAAGAAGTACAGAAACACACGTACGCGCCTATATTAAAATTTGAAACGAACAGGATAGGCAACACCGTTGGTAAAAAAAGCACAAAAATGCGTTGGTAAAAATTCGGTATAACTCAGAGATGAGGAGAAGGGTCAGAATTTATTCGCAAGAAGTACACAAACACACGTACGCGCCTATATTAAAATTTGAAACGAACAGGATAGGCAACACCGTTGGTAAAAAAAAGCACAAAAATGCGTTGGTAAAAATTCGGTATAACTCAGAGATGAGGAGAAGGGTCAGAATTTATTCGCAAGAAGTACACAAACACACGTATACGCCTATATTAAAATTTGAAACAAACAGGATAGGCAACACCGTTGGTAAAAAAAAGCACAAAAATGCGTTGGTAAAAATTCGGTATCACTCAGAGATGAGGAGAAAGGTCAAAATTTATTTGCAAGAAGTACACAAACACACGTAGGCGCCTATATTAAAATTTGAAACGAACAGGATAGGCAACACCGTTGGTAAAAAAAAAGCACAAAAATGCGTTGGTAAAAATTCGGTATCACTCAGAGATGAGGAGAAGGGTCAAAATTTACACAAACATAAGTACACAATCACACGCTCTCGTCTCTATTAAAATTTAAAACAAACAGATTACACCATTGGTAAAAAAATGCACACAGTAAGAGATCACTTACAAGTAAGTCTTTTTCTACAGCCTCATCTAACTTTTTTCGGTGTTTTTTTTTATTCTTTACCCGAGATTATATTTCACTCTACAACAGAAAATTTTTATACCAACTATTACATACTAAACATAATCTAAATATATAAAAAACATTCAAATAATTGTTGTTAAATAATAATTATCCAAATAAAAAAAAAATATGTAACGATGAAAAAAAAAACGAGAATCGTTCCAGCAATTGAAAAACGAATAATAATATTTGAATGTTTCGGTCGAAAAATCAACTCAACAGGTGCCATTTAAAAATTGCCCCTCAGCCACTCAAAAGTTGCCCTTTAACCGTTAGTTGGAAAAGACCCCTTCTCAATACCTCGCCCTTTACGCTAAGGTTTGACTTTTTTCAATTATTTAAGAATGACTCATGAAACACAAGGGCCATTTAATTAGAATAAGAA
The DNA here is from genome assembly GCF_032884065.1 of Artemia franciscana. Classification (NCBI taxonomy): domain Eukaryota; kingdom Metazoa; phylum Arthropoda; class Branchiopoda; order Anostraca; family Artemiidae; genus Artemia; species Artemia franciscana. The sequence continues at coordinate 43,195,463 of NC_088873.1, forward strand.
GCTTTTTTAAATATTTTAAGAAACTGTTGGTATAGAGCGAGATATTGATAATGGAGTACCCCTTATACAAGTAGTAATTTCTGTTCGTTTCAAGTTTTAATGCAGCTCTTTACTTTCAGTTCAAAAAACTCGTTTGTTTTTGTAGTTAATTTCTGATCTATTTTAAATATTCCGGGAAGTTCCGCTCCCCCTCCACGAAAAATTCCCTTCCCCCACAAAAAATTGTTCGATGAAAAGATCCCCCGTAAAAAATACCCCCCCCCCCTATCTGCCGTAATATCCCTCTGAAAAATACCCGTGCACTTCCCAATAGTAGTATGCTAAAGATGGATCCAGCGGTAAGACCCCTGAGGTACTAAAACTTATATTTGGGTTGACCGCACTATAATAGAGATACATCATTATGATATTTTCAAAGGAAGTGTTGATATAAGCACTCATTTCTATGAATATAGTGATACAAGCGGTTACACTATGCCTATGTTATACATGCTGTCATATCCAGTTCAATGCTATATCATAAATTCTATTACTCCTATTTGGAATCAAATGAAGTGGTTTAGTTTCTATTGTTAATCATGCTCAGACGGGTATTTGAAAATGAGAAGTCGGCTGCATTACGCTGATGACGTATCTCTATTGTAGTATGGTCATCTAAGTAGGTCAGTGACTCAAATATGGGTAAGCTTTAGTGCCTCAGGGGTCTTACCGCTAGAACCATCTTTAGTATACTATTCCCAATAACCAATACTATATTTAAATAATAAGCAAAGTTCATAGCTTGCAGCCATTCCCACGGGGGCCGTGGGGGTTCAAGTCTTACTCAAAAATATAGTTATTAGATCTTTCAACTGTGTATAACAAAATAGGTATCCCAAAATTTTGATCAGATGACTTTGGGGATAAATGAAAGTGGGGGGGGATCTAGTTGCCCTCAAATCTTTTTGGCAATTCGAAAAGGGCACTAGAAGTTTTGGCTTCCAATCAAATGAGCCCCCAACGATCTTCTAGGATCACTTATTCGATACGATCACCCCTGCGAAAAACACGCATCCGTGATCTTTCTTTTTGCAAAAATACAAAATTTACATTTTGTATACAAGACCTTAAACCTCTATAATTTGGTTCTCTGATATGTTGAATTTGATGATGCAATTTTCTTTAAGATTAATTGATGTTTTGACGATGTTTCCCAACTTCTTTAGACATTCGACTAATTTTCTCAGGCTTGTAACTTTTGATGGGTAACATTAGACCTTATGAATTTTATATATTTTTAATAAGCATCTAAACTTAATTCTTTTGTCGTATCTATTGCTATTAATGTTCTGTTTATTAGATTTTCGGTTACTATTGAGCCACATCGCTCCTTACTTCTGTTTGTTACGACAAACTGTTTGGTAAATGAAACAAGTTTTAAAATAGGTTACTAATGTACCATTTTAATAATCTATGGTAGTTAATTTCGTTCACATAATTCAAATACCCATTTAGCCTCTTTAGTTTCAGTAAAAAAAAAAACAAAACGTTTACAATTGAAGCGTATCATAAATTTATGTTTCGCAATATTATTGACCTTGTATATTAATCTGCTACTGTAGAGAAGTTTAGAAAAGTTCAATGATTCAGAATACATCTAGAAAAAAAAGAGGACACGCTTCCATTTATGACATTTCATAAGAAAAATTGAAAAAACACATTCTCCTCACTAACCAAAATTATTCCAACGAACAAATTTAATAAAAAGATTTTCCGATAACATTTACTGTAATTTTATTTAATGATTTGATTTGTCATTTCTTGCAAATTAGTAATAATTCGGCAATTGGGGTTAGCACGCCGTTTTTCGTTTAATAGACTTAGTTTAAACTTTGGGACGCAACTTAGTAAACTACCGTGTTGCTATAAAATCAAATTTTGTAATATAAATATTTAATTAACATAATTAATATAATTAAAAAGGTAATATAAATATATTTAGAACGTGACTAAATTATATAAAATAACTAAGTTCGAAATACACATGTAATTCGAAAAAAGCTAGAATTGTTTCCTATTTTGTAGGTTGAAAAAAAATTACCTCTCATAATTTCAGCTATTGGCCTTACTATGTTGTTGATCTTCTTTGAAACATATCCTTTTTCAAAGTATTCTTCATAATTTTGATATCTTGCTAGATCAGTATCAGTAATAGGAAACTCAAAATCTTTTCTTCGACTTTTCTTAACACCTAACATCGATCGGTCACCTTTAGGGAATAAGTAGTTGTGGAACGCTATGTTTAAATCTGTGCCAGCGTAATCATAGTAGCGATACATGCTAATCTCTGTTGGGAATATGCGTATAAATTCTCCTTTTCTTGTATGTTGTTCCTCAAAATAATGGAAGATCGGGCTAAAATCACTCTTGGCTGACTGTCTTCTATTATTGGCAGATTTGGAACGAAACCGTCCACTCTTAAATAAAGATAAATGGAATTCAAATTATGTATTGGAGGGGAGAGGCACTAAAATTGCTTTGTTTCCGATTTGTCTAAACGCTTCTGCAGTAAAAGACCCAATTGGACATGGAAATTGTTCACGATTAATATTGACGACATGACTGCCTGTCCATGGATTATTCTTTATGGTTGATTGTGTATGGCTATGCTGTTTGACCTATGTGATTGTATGGATGAGGAGGGTTAAGGCCTCATTCTAGTGCTGGTCTATATTAATCATTAATTTAGGAAAACAGTCTGCCTTTTCTCCTTCTGTCTCTTTTTTTTTATGTGTTTGTGCTCTTGCATTGGTGATTTCTCTTTTCGTTATAATACTAGGAATGCGGAAAATTTTATGTTTGAGGGTCGAGACACCACGTATGCCTGCCTCACTATCTGTTGTTTTGGAATATTATTTGACTGAAATTTGACGGGGGTTGAGAGGGGGGCTGAGAACATTAACTTGTATAGAAATAGACTAAATAAGTGTTAATTTTTATGAGGATGCATAATTTAGTGCTTATATTTCTTATTATTATGAAAGTGGTAAGCTGAAAGAGAAGATCTTCTTTTTTTTAATGGATCAAATAATTGGTTAAGGGTCATAGGGTTGCAACCTTCTTCTTCCAGGCACTTTGTTGCCTTCTCATGGCGGTTGTTTAGAGCGATGTTTATTTTATATGTTGTCTGTAAATAAATAAGTTTATTAAGTTCAATTATTAATGTCGATATGTGCTGAGTTCCATCGGGCGAGGGCTTATGCTTTTGTCTTTCCTTGTCTTCTTTTTACCGAATTACTGAAAGTCAACGCTGAAATCCTTCTTAGCTGATAGTCTTCTAGTATCGGCAGACATGGAACGTAATCTCCCACTATTAAATAGGAATAACGATAACTTTACATTGAATATTTGTTCCTATATTTACAATTTAGTGGACGGACACTTACAAACTACATTGGCGTTCATCCATTCAAACAGTCATTAGATGGTTACATAATAATTTTGAAGAAAATTTCGTTGTTTTCCATGAAAATTAGATGTGTTCTGGCACCAAATGATATATATACGAGCTCTGCGAACAAAAAGATACGAACAAAAAATAGGAGCTATTAGAAATACGAACAAAAGTCAGGCCCCTAGACCCATGCCTCCTCAAAAATCACCCCTCTCCATCTTTAACGTCACTTATATAGACTGTCTTGCTATTTTTCCAAATTATAAGTATATATACGAACAGTAGCGAGAAGGACTATACTCTCAATTAAAGATTTTTGAAACACGTCAACCTAAACCTCTCTCCATGACTCTGCCTTCACAGGGTCACATCACACGACCTTCAGGAAATTTGAACGATATTTTGAGGAAAATTAGTTGGTGGACTGTAATAAAGAGTTAAGAGGCATGGCTAATTGGAGAAAAAGCCAAAACAGATAGTCTGAGTGAGAGACAAAGTTTACTTAAGCCCTTTTCAGAATTTTATAAAAATGATATGATTTCACTTGTTCCATCCATTCATCCTTGGCAGAACCAAGGTGAACAGTCATGGAATAAGGGTACTTCAAATAGTCTATGAATCGGAAACCCAAATAAAAAGTTTTTAAAGATTCATGACTGACAAACTCCACAGGACTTTGAAGACAATTGAGCAAATCTGATTGTTCTCATTATATGAGCTTTACCTACTGGGAAAGCCTACTGGAATCGCAATTAAAAATTTAAAGACAATTGGGCAAATGAGATTGTTCTCATTATATGAGCTTTACCTACTGGACAAGCCTACTGAAATTACAATGGAGATAATCAAGATTTCGGGTTGTCTCACTACAGACAACGTCCCCTGGACTTGTATGTTAATTGGGGGACTGAATTTTTCTAGACTCACAGGTGAACAAATGACTAGACTCAACAGGCTCGCCCGCTTAGAGTCTCAGGTGGACTACCCTGTTTTAGGATTGACACATGACCAAGAAGCCCCCTGAACTCACACAGGTGAACGGGGAGACCTATAGTTTTCTTGTCTAGTCTCTTCCTCTTAATTGTCTTTTTAGAAAAGACTTAACAACTGAAATGTTGATTCAATGTCCTATTCGCCAGCACTAGCTCCGGAGGAACTTTGTCATTTTGATTTTAAATGATAAAATGCTAATCAAAAAGTTCATGGCAACAAATAATAAGTAAGGAGTGACTCGTCTTAAGAGTAACCATAACTCTAAAAAAAGATTTTTAATAGCATTAATGCATCAAAAAATTACCTGATTAATTAAAATACTTTTTCCGCCAAACAATTTTTTCAAAGATCCACTAAATTTAAAATGAGCGAAAATAGAATTAAATAATCTACCAAGCATAAAACTACCAGAAACTTGCATCAATAAATAAATTAAACCTAAAACGAAGAGAAATTACAATAAATAACAGAGTCAAACTCAAAATGACTAGAAATTAATATGAGTAGGGCTTACAACCCCTATGCTTTCTCAAGGCCAGAATAAAAAATTTTCTGAATAAATTAGATGTTTTCACTTTTGTAGATTTAATAAATCAAAGATTAAGAAGATTTTAAGTAATGAATATCAGCATATATATATATATATATATATATATATATATATATATATATATATATATATATATATATTAAACTGACAATGAACGATAATTTGTATTTTAATATGTAAAGCTCACCAAGGGTACTCACAAAGGTAGCGTAACTGTGTAAATAATCAATGAACAAAACTTATGAAAAGGAAGCTTTTGAAGAAAAGTAAAAGCCATATCAAATTTAATATCATTAGGTATAGAAACTTATAATAAATGAAACTCAAAACGACCAGAAATTACTTTTAAAGAATAAATGAAACCCAAAACGAACACAATTTAATAAAAACAAAACTAGGAAATAACCATATATAAACCATATATTAACGAATAAATAAATCTTAAAACGGGAAAGCTTAAATTGAATAAGCAAATAAAGCTTAAAATGAACAAAACATTTTGCTAAGGCTGTAAAAATAAAGCTCAGAACAGACAGAGATTAGATAAACAATCACAGAAAACAAACATACAATAAGTACCAGGTGAAAATTAAATTGAGTATGCAAATCAAGCTTGAAACGAACAGAAATCACAACAAACACGAGTTTGGGCATTACTTCCTTCTATCACTGTGAAAGTCTAAGGCCTACTGCTTCATTTGTACTTTACTGAAACCGAATTATTTTACGAGTATTTTCTTTTATGTTTGTTACAACACTGAAAATAAATGTAAAATTTACAGCAAAATTAAATTTTGAGCTAATGAGCTTTCAGGAATGACCTACCATGATTTATTATCGATAAGTTTTTCCGAGGAGGGTGGAATCGAGCCATTGAGGGATAGCGGTCAGGATCCCTAAGTTACAGATTAAAATATCGTTAGTACGTTTCCTTTTAGTGGCAATGAGGGGTTGGCTATTTTAAAAACCCTCATATAAAAACCTTAAATGCTCTTAGGACATAACTTGCAGCACTTGCCATCGAACCTTTAGGGGTTTTGTCGACCCTGGAATTTTTGTTATGCGTTTTTTTTTACTTATTTTAACAAAACAGCTATCTTAAAAATTCGATCGAATGCATCTGCGGACAACAGGGTGGTGAGGGGGGGAGGGTGAACAAGTTACCATCAAATAACTTTTGAAAGGAAACTCTTAAAAAGCGAACCAAAACTTTCAACTTCAAATCATTTGAGTCCCTTCCTACGCTTATACGACCACCGCTTCCGCAAAAATCTTATATGCCCCGGACATATGTTACAATCCTTACCCTGGGCTCTAGGGGGTTATGTTGTCCCAGAAGTTTGGCTATTTGATCGCTGGACTATTTCGAATGAAATTTCGAATCTCAAAATTTTGATCGGGTATATTAAGGGAAAAAAGGAGGAGGGAGGTAGATGCCCTCTAATTACTTTTAATTCTTAAGAAAGGAATTAGAAATTTCAATTTCCAATCAAATGAGCCCCCTCCGAAGTTTATAAGACCACCTTATTCATATGAAGTGCCTCTGGGAAAAATGAATTATAAAGCATTAGAGCCGAGCGTCCTTTAGCATAGACACCGCTTTAGCGTTGCCTCCGAAATGGGTACGATCTCGCCAAGGTTACCCTTAAGCCTACTAATTACTATGCGACATACTATATGATAATTATTGTGATAGAAAAAGTTTTCTACCATATTAACTACTTTTTCATATAAATGGAAAATATCACTAGATTCGTGCAGTTCTGGCAAAAAGTACCAAAATCGGTGGATATATAGATTAAAGGAGGAGAAATCCAACTGTGAAGAAAAACACGCCGAGCGGACGCTCGAAAGCACATTTACGAGCACCAGAAGCGCTAAAGAAAAGAGAAAGTTTACCAGTCTATCTGGAGACGCATCAGAACTTCTGACAATATGCTTTAAGATATGGAGATTGCAATGGTGGCTAAAAAAAGCGAAGGATTACTCTGAACGTGCAATAGACTGATAAGAAAAGTGTGTAAGGTGAAAAACGGAAGCACCTTTTCCATGAAGCGCAAAAATTAGCATAAACTTTGTTTAGAGCAGTAAAAGTTCAACTAACGCAAGAAGCAAATCGAGTTTGTATGTCTAAGCGCGTATTTGCGTGCTCAAAAGCGCACAAAAAGTGTAAAACTTATGGAATGATTTGAGGAACACAGAAAAAAGTTGAAAGATACTCTGAAATATGGGAATCCCAAATGGTGATCGGTAAGAAGTCGAGCAATTGCTCTATAGTATCCGATTAAGCACTCTTAGTGCTAAGAAGTGGAAGTTTACCTGTCTCGGGAGAATTCGAAGTGGCAAGCATTCTGCACCATAGTCGAGTGAAGGACAAGGAATAAAATGAAGGACTTCATCAGTTGGGCAAAGGAGCACGAAACAATTTATCCCAATTTTGCCTTCTGAAATCTGATGATTTGATTCATCAATCTACTAGTTCCTCAATCTACATCAAACTACTTGCTTTGGTTATGTCTCATCAAACCGGTGATTATCATTTATGCGTTGCACCACATTTACGAGCACCAGAAGTGCTAAAGAAAAGTGAAAGTTTACCAGTCTATCTGGAGACGCATCAGAACTTCTGACAATATGCTTTAAGATATGGAGATTGCAATGGTGGCTAAAAAAAGCGAAGGATTACTCTGAACGTGCAATAGACTGATAAGAAAAGTGTGTAAGGTGAAAAACGGAAGCACCTTTTCCATGAAGCGCAAAAATTAGCATAAACTTTGTTTAGAGCATTAAAAGTTCAACTAATGCAAGAAGCAAATCGAGTTTGTATGTCTAAGCGCGTATTTGCGTGCTCAAAAGCGCACAAAAAGTGTAAAACTTATGGAATGATTTGAGGAACACAGAAAAAAGTTGAAAGATACTCTGAAATATGGGAATCCCAAATGGTGATCGGTAAGAAGTCGAGCAATTGCTCTATAGTATCCGATTAAGCACTCTTAGTGCTAAAGAGTGGAAGTTTACCTGCACCATAGCTTAAAATGCACTATTGCTGAGATAGTCCCACTCTTCTTTGCCCTTGATCATTAAAACTATGCCCGATAGTCTTTTGTACACATCAGAGATGTGCAGACACTACAGTCGGTCTGCCAATCTTTGTGCAGGGAGTTCGAAGCAGGAAAGTTTGTAGTTTCTGCTTAAGGTAAACCATTTTTTCTCTATCACCAGACCAAGCGAATGAATTCAACATCAAAATGTAAAGGGTTTTGGAGGGATAAGTGGACAAACCCACGATTCACATAAAATGAGGAGAATCATGATCACAGTACCGGAAATGATAAGGAAAAAGTTTTTGGATAAGTTTTTCAATCACGAAAACCAGCCTTTCCCTCCTTTAATCTCTGATCAGGGTAATCTAAGATCTGGCACGAAGTCTGATATTATAACTCTGCCCACCGCCTATTCTTCTGAAGTTCTGACCCAGAAATCTTACGCCTATTCCAAGGTTTTTGATGGTGCTGTCCTAGTCCACCTTAGAAAGCCCAAAAGCAAAACGTTTGGCAAATATATTACAGAAGACTCTGCCAATATTCTTCGTAAGTAGTTCAAAAATGAAAAACAGCAATTTAATGCCGGCTTTGACGCTTGTAGGCTGTATATTAGACAAGGGTTGAAGAAAGAACGCCAATCCTAAAAAACTGGACTAGCTTCCTTCAGTGATCAGACAACAAGGAGAGCCTGTTCGAGTACATGGAAAAAAAAGGCATAGCATATGCGATACTGTTACCAATCCTTTGGTTGCCTTAAATTCTGGTGATAGTGCGAAAAATACCATTTCAACTAACTTTGCTGAAATTCATTTTAGCAACCACGAGGACGGATAGTCCTACGCTTCCTTCATAAAGTGTGCTGCAGCATGAAATTCATCATTGACAGAAAGGTTGATTCAGATATAGTTGTTATGCTCATCGTAAAGTACTTTTTTATTGGTATTGATCAACGGTGCGTAGCCTATGACCAAGGGAAGAAATTCCGCTACATTCCTGTTCACGACATAGCAACTACATTTGGCGAAGAAAAGGCGCAGTCACTGCTTTATTTCCATGCTCTAATTGGCTGTGACAAAATGTCCACATTTCTGTGGCATGGCAAATTAGGGTTTTGGAGAGCACGGGAAGCGCACAGTGCCATAGGTCTCCAACCATCTGCCTTCTCTTTTTCAAGAGCTCACTGAAAACGACTTTGCACAGATTGATAAGTTCATTGTGCTTGTATATGACAGTTCCAGTTGGAAAGACTGAGTAAACAAGTTGAGGAATTATCTGTTCACAAAAAGGGATCATTCAATGACAAACTTCCGCCACCCAGGATGCGCCGAACCAGCACAGTTGGCGCGTTTAAATTCAAGTCCAGGTATGGTCCAATTTTCATCTTACCATCATTTACGAAAAGAACCCTGGCGATTACGGATTGAAAAGACTAGAAGGGCTTCCCGATGGTTAATCCTGCCCCAAGCATCTGTCGCCTGTCGAGAGCCTACACGATGCAGTTGTAAAAAGCAATACTCTTGGTGCTGCAACTGCAAGAGCAGCTCACTTGAGTGGACAGAGGTATGTTTTTACCATGGATCATGCTAAGTATATGAATTTTTACGTACATTTCGATGTCTCTTTTAGGGGCTAAAACTATCTTAGAATCTCGGTTCTTCAACATGTGACCTGAAGCACCATATTATATGATAATTATTACCTTATTTTTTATTCCATTTTCCAATAAAAATGACAATGCAGACAAACAAGCTAAAGAAGCAAACCAAAATAGCTGTTTCGATTGCGCATCTGCGAAAAAGTGCCATGTAGATCTCTATGTGTGTTCGAGATCCTTCATTCTCTTCGTGTCATTAAGCGTCGTGGGCTCTGCTGGACACTCTAAATCGCGCTTCGCATTGCATGTTCGATGTCATTTCGAATTATCGCTTGTTTTAAGAAACTAATGTGTTGCAAATTTTTCTATTCTCACGCTTAAAACTGGCATTAAGACAAGCCAGGACCAAATCCTGACTTACAGATCAACTTTTTTTTCAACACCCCTCGACTCTCAGTAATTCAAACCATGTTTCTAGCAGATCTGATCAACAGGCAGATGGGTCTTGCGCATTTAGCACACTTTTCAGCGATTGCAAAGGTGCTGTAAAGCGATCGCTCGACTTTCTTCTATTAGGTTCCCCATACTTTGTACGACATTACCACTTTTCCGGAGTTTCTTCAAACTTTTCATTAGTTTTTTTTCTTTTTACGCGCTTTTCAGCACTCAAATTTGCGCTTTGACGTGCAGACTCAAGCTCCTTCTTGCATCTTTGGACTTCTATTACTCTAAGCTATGTGTTTGCCTATTTCGGTATTACTTGGGATAGGTGCTCCTATTTTGCGCTTTACGCAGTTTGTTAGCGCTCTATTGCGCACTTCAGAGTGATCCTTTACTTTTTACATAGACACCTTGGAAATCGCAATGTCTTAAAATGCATATTCAGAGCTTTTGATACTTCTGTAAAGATGCTGGTAAACTTGCGCCCCGATTATAGTTTTGTTTTTCCGTTCGATATTTTTCTTCTAAAGAAAAAGTAATTTTCATTATTCTAACAATATTGAAATCTTAGGTTTGATCAGGGCCAATATCCAAGATTTTTTTCTGGGAGTGTTTTACACAAGGTTTTTTTTGCGAAGGGTTTACACAATAAAATCTCAAAAAATGCATTGCTCAAAAATTGTTCAATTTTGTTACGTTTTTTACGAGTCAAAAAATATTTCGAGGGAGGGGGGTCGAAACGACCTATTTCTCCCCCTGGATACAGCCAGGGGGGTCAGAAATAAAATCAGAAAAAGGAATATCTGAAGCACGAAAACGCCTCACCTGCCTCTTATCCGTTCTACATACATTTTCTTCTCTACACCATTCTGTCACTTTGCTTTCTATCCCTACTATATTTAGTAAATCACAAAGCATGGCAGATTTTATCTGCTTGTCTATAGATGTGTCGCAGCCAAGTGACGGTGAGAAGTTAACCTCCAGCAGCCAAGGTTTCAAGTTCGCGTCAATAAGTATATCAAATCCATACAATTCTGTAACAATAAAAGTAAATCACCACTTAAACCATAGAATTTTAAATTTATCTCTGTAATGTGGGAAAAGACTAATCACTTGCCGAAAAATAGCCCAAAGTAATCAAAAAATAGCAAAGGCTATTTATAACCTTATTATGCCCTATTAAATCGCTGTTATGGGTAAAACCAGGAAGAAACACAATCAGTATATCTGACAACCTACAAATAAGTAAAGTAAAAAGCAAAAAAACTCAGTGAAAAAACAAAATAACAACCTTTGCAAGCCTACCGTCGTAAATTGACAAGTGCTTCACTGAAAGCAAAAGACGAATAAAGGCCAATTGTCTTTTACACACTCGGTTTACTGCCATGATCTTAATGTAAAACAGTGTTCTGCAAGCTTAGAAGAATACCTAATAATAAACAGAAAATTCACCTTTGCATTGTTTTGTTCTAAGCTTTTAGCATATCACTTTCAAATTTACCGGATAAATATCGTCCAGAGGCTCAGGGGCGATGATTGATACTAGGTACTGCCTTCTAAGTGGCTGTTTTTATGGCACTTGGTACCAAGTGACATATAGCGATCGCAAATTCTGTCAGTCTGTCTGTCGGTCCCAGTTTTGCTACTTTAGGCACTTCCAGGTAAGCTAGGACGATGAAATTTGGCAGGCCTATCAGGGACTGGACTCTTTTTCTCGATTTGACCATCTGGGAAGGAGTGGGGGGGGGACCGGTTAATTTGGAAAAAATGAAGTATTTTTAACTTACGAAGGGGTGATGGGATCTTAATGAAGTTCGATATTTAGAAGGACGTCGTGTCTCAGAGCTCTTATTTTAAATCCCGACCAGGTCCGGAGGTATTGGGAGGAGTTGGAGGGGGGAGCCTAAAATCTTGGAAAGCGCTTAGAGTGGAGGGATCGGGATAAAACTTGGCGGGAAAAATAAGCAAAAGTCTTAGATACGTGATTGACATAACCGGAACGGATCGTCTCTGTTTGGGGGAGATGGGGGAGGTTTAATTCTGAAAAATTAGAAAAAATGATGTATTTTTAACTTACGAAGGAGTGATTGGATCTTAATGAATTTTCATATTTAGAAGGACCTCATAACTCAGATCTCTTTCTTTAAATCCCGACCGGATCCAGAGTCATTAAGGGGGGAGGGTTGAGGAGGACCGGAAATCTTGGAAAACACTTAAAGCGGAGAGATCAGGATGAAACTTGGTGGGAAGAATAAAAGTAAGCCCAAAATATGTGACTGACATAATCGAAACTGATCCGCTCTGGATCCGGTGACATATGGGGGAGTTGGAGGGGACCTAAAATCTTGGAAAACGCTTAGAGTGCAGGAATTGGGATGAAACTTGGTAAAGAAAAATAGGCAGAAGTCCTAGATACGTGACTGACATAACCAGACTGGATCCACCCTCTTTGGTGGAGTTAGGGGGGGGGGGCGCAATTCGGAAAAATTAGAAAAAATGAGTTATTTGTAACTTACGAACGGGTGATCACATCTTAAAGAAATTTGATATTTAGAAGGATCGTGTGCTTTAGAGCTCTCATTTTAAATTCCGACAAGATCTGGTGACATTGTGGGGAGTTGGAGGGGGAAACCGGAATTCTTAGAAAACATGAAAATTGTGGTATCTTTATCTTACGAATGGGTGATCGGATCTTAAGGAAACTGGATATATAGAAGGATCTTATGTCTCAGATGCTCTAATTTCAATTCGAATCGGATCCGGGGACATGAGGGGCTGGAGGGGGGAAACAGAAATCTTGGAAAACGCTTAGAGTGGAGAGATCGGAATAAAACTTGATTGGAAGAATAAGCACAAGTTATAGATACGTGACTGACATAATTGGAACGGATCTGTTCACTTTGGAGGATCTGGGGGCGTTGATTTGGAAAAATTAATCAAATTGAGGAATTTTAACATAAGAACGGGTGACTGGATCTTAATGAAATTTGATATTTAGAAGGAACTTATGTCTCAGAGCTGTTATTTCAAAGCTCGACCAGATCTATTGAAATTGGGGGGAGTTGGAGGGGAAAACTGGATATCTTGGAAAACGCTTAGAGTAGAGAAATCGGGATGAAACTTGGTGGGTAGAATAAGCAAATGTCATGGATACATGATTGACGTAACCGTACTGGATCCACTTTCTTTGGGGGACTTAAGGGGTGGGGTTCAGTGCTTTGATGAGTTTGATGCTTCTGGACGTGCTAGGACGATGGAAATCGGTAGGCGTGTCCGCGAGCTGCACAAATTTACTTGATAAAGTCGTTTTCCCCGATTAGGCCATCTGGGGGACTGAAGGGAGAGGAAAAAGTAGAAAAAATTAGGTGTTTATAACTTACGAGTGGATGATCGGATCTTAATGAATTTTGATGTTTAGAAGGACCTCGTGACTCAGACCTCTTATTTTAAATCCCGATTGGCATTAAGCCTTTGATTTTCCTTTTAAATCAATCTATTGATTCTTAGAATTTTGCTAGAGCTCATACCATATGAGCTCATGGCTCTTGGCTCGTCCAGTCTCGTCCCAAATACCATATGAGCTCTTAGCTTTTGTTTTTCTAGCAGTGAGATGATAACCTTTATTCCATTTTCTTGCTTTCATTGAAACACTTCAATTTTATGACGGCACAAGTAGGGAGTGGGGAAATAATTTTGTTGGTTTTAAGTTCCAACTTCGTTCTATCAGTCCATTTAATCCATGGTATTTACATATCTTGTTATTATGCATTATTAGGTATTCAATCTTTATTCAATATGTTCAAAACCTAGAGTAAAAGAAAATCAGACTGAAACCACAATTACAGACAGTTTCATTGTTACTCAAGGTTCAAACTTAGATTGTCGAAAGGGCTTAGGAAATGTCAAAGATCTCATCCAATACCTCAAAGACACCCACTTCTTCGATTTCACCTGATTCGTTGCTTTCCTCAAACTCATACTTTGGATTATCAAACATCTGCAACGTTGACTTTGATAGAAATAAGAATTGACAACTTATTCCGTCCCCAGAAAAATGTCCTCTAATAAATAAAATGGACGGGAGCAACTGAAATCCCATTCTGTTTCTAGATTTTATTTTGACACAATTCATGACACTGAACACGCGCTCCACGGAAGCGTTTGACACTGTATGATCAAGAAGGTCAGGTATAACAGAAGCAAGCTCTCTAAGTGAAACTTACCATCTACATTTTGGGGTAGATCGCAGTAAACCTATATAGATCGGTTTTTGGCCCAGAATAAACCAGGATGCCAATCTTTCCAAAAAAATATAGAGTCATTTTCGAGACAAAAAATACATACACAAAAAATACAGCTAGAAACAGAATGGGCTTTCAGTCACTTCGTCCATTTTAGTTATTAGAGGATGTTTTTCTTGGGACAAAATATGTTGCAAACCTTTGTTCCATCAAAATCCATGTATCATAGGTTTATTAATTCAAGGTATAAGAGTTCGTCCGTCTCTGATACGCTTATAGCTTTTGCGGATGACAGTACTATTGGTACAGCCGGTAGAACTGAGTCCGATCTCTGTTCAAACTCCGATTTCTGTTCTGATTGCCTTTTATCAAGAACTACTCAGTGGTTTGGTGTTAATCATCTTGCCTTAAATGTTGGAAAGTCACGTTTTTTATTTTTCCATGATTTTCAAGGACTAGTTCTGGTTTAAAAGAAATACATATACCGAGTGATTCCTTTAATAGGCCTAAGGATATTTTGTTCGACTCTTAGGTATCTTGCTTGATGAAAATCTCTCCTTCAAGCCTCATGTTGACCTCAATAAAACGAAAGTCTCCAGAAGCCTTGGGATTCTTAAAAAAATTGAAACATGTTTTTCCAGGGTCAATTCTTAGACTCCTATTCTGCAGCCTAGTTCAGCCTTATGTTTCATTCTGTTCAAAATTTTCAAAATTATATGATAAAGCAAGGACTCTTATACAAGATACCAAATGTTCCTTACTTAATAAACACTTGCTTGACTTGAGATCTCTCTACTCTCCACCTTGTGCTTCTTTTAATTTTTTTGAGGTTACACAGCCAGCCTCCTGCTGCCCTATGTAATAATATATTTTTTTTCCGAGCAATTGACTCATTTTTTCCACACTTCCAATAATTTATAAATGCCTTATACTCTGTCAATACGGTTTGGCTTTCACCCTCTTATAGGGTGATATGATTTGGAACACTCTCCCAGAGTCTACGCGGGGCTTCCACTCGTTTAATATATTCAAAAAGAATGTTGGGTATTTTCTTGCAAATGATTAGTTTTTTCTCCGGTTCTCCGATGAGTCGATGTCTCCAGATTGATTCTGTTCTTTATTTGTGTGGGCAAAATCATGTATCCCTTTCCTAGCTTGGATAATCCCTTACCTAGCTTGGTTCTTTTTTTGGGAAGGGGGTAGTATTTGGTTTTGCGATGTGAATTTATTACTTAAAAATAGTTTGATGAATGTATTTGTTTGTTTTTTTTTAGTATTGTTTCTCCCCTGTTTTTTCGTGACTACAAAGCCTTACGGGGGAGAATATGTTGAAGTATTTTTTATTTTTATGTGTAATTTAAAAATTCATTTTGCTAGTGACATATTTCTTATTTTATCTTTTTTAATAAATTCAATAAAATTCAAAAACTCAAAAAACATTCATCAGAATGAAGGTAGGCTTGAAGGCAAATAAGTGGTATTTCTCTGTTTTTGCTGGTGTTGGCAATTCTTGGCAGCTTTTTTTGGCTATGTCCCTACAGTAGCTTTAGGGGGAGGGGGTTTGTGGGGGTGGTATCTAATTTGTATTTGTTTTAAATAACTTATATTCGTGATGAAAGTTGTTACCTATATCCGCTAATGTCTGCTCTTTCTAAGTTTAAATATCACCACTTAGGTTTCAATAAAAAAATTGTTTTCGTGACTTGATAACGGTAAATCCTCTAGTCTCCAGGTAAATCATTCATATCCCAACGTTTTTGTCTTTTTCGGTTTCCTTGCTCCCTCCCTATTGCATGCTAAAACATGTTCATTATGTTAGAAACAAAAGTGGAAGAATAATCCAATATCACAGGCATTACCAGAGAAATGTCAATGAGTGATTGTTCCCATGCAAGTTTTATCGCTTTATAGTTCATATTTGAATACTAAGGAACAGAGATGAAATAAACCGCTTTTACAGTAAAATCTGAATGATATATACTGTAAATAAAGGAAATAAACATCACGGATTTTAGTCGTTGAAAAATAAAAAGGACTATTATAATTCTAATTTACTTTTTTAATTGATTATAGAATGTGAGTCTGAACTACTGTTCTGTATCAAAGAGTTTGACTCTGAATCAATAATTCCAAACCAATTTTAGACTGTGCGACTCCAAGGCCTTCCTCCTCGTGATGTCCACATCTTTTTTATTCAAAACTTTACATGTACTTATCAGAAAGAAGCTTTGAAGGTCATTTACTTTTTGTTTGGTCGTTCTCTACGCATACTTTATTCTAACGGAAAATGTTGTCTGAATACAACGCCCGTATAGAATACAGAACGTTATTGCTATGCTATCAAGCGTCTCTTTTGCTCTTTAAATGCACTTGAATATGGCGTCATTCGCAGGGAGAACGTTTCCTTCAAAACTAAGGCTTTAAAGTGTAGTCAGCCAAAGGGTAATGGAGCCTGCGCCCCATGCTGAGAATCCCGACTCTAAATACTCCAGTAATTACTAAGTAGCTTTATTTGCTTTTTGTTCACTAGTTTGATACTTTTATTATTAATAAATTGGACTTTTTTTTTGTTCGTTTTTCTCTAACTGCCACTTGGTTTTGTAGATTCAGGTTTTCAAATAAATCATAATAACAATAAAAGGTTAATTAATTTTAAACTTAACCTTCAAAATCTATGAAAATAAGACAACGGTTATAGAAAAGATGACATTGTGAAATTCAACTCGTCTGACAATCTGAGAGCTGTTATCTTAAACTCTATTTATTACCACGCCACATGAGGCCAGCAAAGCTGTACATCCAACTCAATCTAATGAAACATTAGCCTTTTACCCCCTCCCATGAAGTTGCAAATTCCTTTAAATCTTTCCTTATGACCCTTTTCACCCCTTTTGGGGACACCATTCTTCTAGTTTGGTCTCTGGGGAAGGCCTAAAGCGTAGTCTCTGTATATCTCTCATGCTTCATCCCATAAAACAGTGTCTATTCATCTTTTTTTCTTTTTTGTTTACATCCAGACAGGTAAATCAGTTCCTGTGAGACTATCCTTATGCATTTCCCCCGGAAAACATTTAAAAAACCTTTATCAGCATTTCGAAGCGCCCCGATCCTGAACTATGCTTGATTACTGTCATTGGCTACTATATATTAAGTTATTTTTGTTGTTAATTGTCATTACGGATAATGCTATCCAGGAGAGTAAAAACATCCAATTGATAGATTTCCTCTTTACCTAAGATTACATAAAAAAAAACTAGTTTTTCTTAACTGAAAGTAAGGAGCGACATTAAAACTTAAAACGAACAGAAATTACTCCGTATATGAAATGGATTATTCCCTCCGCAATCTCTCGCTCTTTACGCTAAAGCTTTCAATTGTTTTAAAAAGCAGAATTGTGGCAAAGAGTCAAACTTTAGCGTAAAGAGCGAGGGATTGCGGAGGGAACAATCCATTTCATATACGGAGTAATTTCTGTTCGTTTTAAGTTTTAATGTCGCTCCTTACTTTCAGTTAAGAAAAACTAGTTTTTTTTTATGTAATTTCTGAACGTTTTTGAATTAATGCATGTTTGATTTTGACTCTCCACACGTAAACTATTCAAATGAAATTTACATATTAATTCCTTTTTTGGCTAAATGGCTTTCTCTTAGTTTTGATCATACGATTTTGAGAAATATGGGATGGGGAAGGAGGCCTAGTTGCCATGCAATTTTTCGGTTACATAGAAAGGCAACTATTAATTTTAATTTTAACGATTTTTTTATTAGTAAAAAATATACGTAACTTTAGAATTAACTTACGTAACAAACTTTTATATTCTTTAATTATTATTATGTATATGAGGGGGTTTGTACCCTCGTTAATACCTCGTTCTTTACACTAAATCGTAAGTTTTGTCCCAATTCTTTAAGAATGACCCCTGAATCAGAAAGGCAGTAGAATAAATATTTGAAATTACTAAAAATACTTTAGCATAAAGAGCGAGGTATAAATCTCCTCCTAAATACCTCGCTCTTTATGCTAAAGTATTTTTAGAACCCCTCATATGCGTAATAATCTCTGTTCGTTTTAAGTTTCAATGCTACTTCTTCCTTTCATTTGAAAAAACGTTTTCATGTTTAATTTTCATTGTTTTCTTATCCTGCGCCCTTTTCATTGAATTTTTCTTCCCCCATGACAAATTCCTCCAAGGAAAGATCCTCCAACATAGCCCCCTCTCCTCAGCCCCACCCCCAAACAAAATAAAATCCCCCTGAAAACGTCTGTACACTTCCCAATAACCATTACTATATGTAAACACTGGTCAAAGTTTGTAACATGCAGCCCCTCCCCCAGGGATTGTGGGGGAGTAAGTCATCCCCAAAGACATAGTTATTATGGTTTTTGACTATGCTGAACAAAATGCTATCTCAAAATTTTGATCCGTTGACCTTGGGAAAAAATGAGCGTGGGAGGGAGGGGGCCTAGATGCCCTCCAATTTCTTTAGTCACTTAAAAAGGGCACTAGAACTTTTCATTTCCGTTAGAATGAGCCCTCTTGCGACATTCTAGGACCATTTGGTCGATACGATGACCCCTGGGGAAAAAAAACAAAAAAAAAAAACAAAAAAAAACAAATAAACACGCACCCGTGATTTGTCTTCTGGCAAAAAATACAAAATTCCACATTTTTGTAGATAGGAGCTTGAAACTTCTATAGTAGGGTTTTCTGATACGCTGAATCTGATGGTGTCATTTTCGCAAAGATCCTACGACTTTTAGGGGGTGGTTCCCCCTATTTTCCTAAATAGGGCAAATTTTCTCAGGCTCGTAACTTTTGATTGGTAAGACTAAACTTGATGAAACTTATATATTTAAAATCAGCATTAAAATGCGATTCTTTTGATGTAGCTATTGATATCAAAATCCAATTTTTTAGAGTTTTGGTTACTATTGAGCCGGGTCGCTCCTTACTACAGTTCGTTACCACGAACTGTTTGATAAGCTCTTCGCCCTAAATCATTCCTTGTCAAAGTAACTTAGTCTTCTTAACTTTTTGTCTTAAAACTTATTTTTGCATCCTGAAATCCTAAACCCCTTGAAAATTCACTCATTTTGCACACAAAAAAGTTTACATAGTGGGTTCTCACTAAAACCTCCTTGCCCCTTGGGATAGAAGTTTGCTAATTATGGGTTCAAAAGACGTCTAAAGCCGGAACAGCAGCTTTCTAATTCCGGTAGCCTTGGAATTCCAATAAAGTTTATTTCTCCAATTCTGATAAAACCTTATTAATTTGGTGCCAAGCAGTGGCACCAATCCCGAAAATGTATAGAAAAGCAGTTTTTTTTTTATTTCTGTTTATGAAGATAAAAAAGATTTTTGTCGAAATCTGGTGCAAGAGTTTTAACATTTTTTTGTGATTATAAAAATAAGGTTCAGTGAAAGTTTTTTTATCAAAAAAAACTTCAAGGAAATCAATTGTGAGTCATCCTCCTTCTTGCCTATTCTTGCCACTATTGCAATGGACGGAACCTTTGAGAAATTTTTTCCTGCGTTTTCTTGGATTAGAGCAACTGTAGGTTTTTAGTATCACACACAAATGTTTCATTATAAAGAAATCACATATATATATATATATATATATATATATATATATATATATATATATATATATATATATATATATATATATATATATATATGGTTTTAACTACGTAAAACTTGCGAATATACAACATTCTTTGCCGTCCCATTGTCTTTGCATATAAATAGATTGTCAGGTTTACCGACTCTTGAACATGCAACATATAATAGTCCATGGGAAAACAATCTGTATTCAGATCTATACCTCATGATTCTAATGATTGCCCTTGAGCTTTGTTGATGGTGATTGCTAATCGACCATTCCCTGTCCCGGTGTCCCGGTCGTCATTTATATCCCCCTGTTTCCCCCGGTGTCCCCGTTGTAGTTGTGTCCCTGTGTCCCGGTTGTCATTTATATTCCCTGTGTCCCGGTCGTCATTTGTATCCCGGTGTCCCGGTCTGTATATACATTCGTTTTTTAGTTTTGTTTTTCTCCTTTATTTTTTTCCTTTTTTTTCTTTTTTAGTTTATTTAGATTTTTAGATTTTTTAGTTTTTTTATTAGTTTTTAGTTTTTTTTTCTTTATAGTTTTTTTGTAGTTTTTACCTTCTTTTTAGTTTTGTTAGTTTTTTTTTTTACTTATGTCCTGGTCGTCATTTATACTCCCTGTGTCCCGGTGCTTTGTTGATTGCTAATCGAACATTCCTTTTGTCCTGGTCGCTTTCTCTTTGAGTGTCGTCATTTATTTTTTTCTTTTTTAGTTCTTTTAGTTTTTACCTTTTTTAGTTTTTTTTAGTTTTTTAGATGAAATTTTTTTTAAGTTTTTTCCTTTTTTTCTTTTTAGTTTTTTATTGGTTTTTACCTTTATTTTAGCTTATTTTTCAGTTTTTTCCTTTTTTTTATTTTATTTTTTTTTTTTTTTTTTTTACCTTTTTTTAGTTTTTTTAGTTTTTTTAGTTTTTTAGCTTTTTTACTTTTTTTATTAGTTTTTAGTTTTTTTTGTAGTTTTTGCCTTTTTTTAGTTTTTTCAGTTTTTTTTTAGTTTTTTATTGGTTTTTACCTTTATTTTAGCTTATTTTTCAGTTTTTTCCTTTTTTTAGTTTTTTTAGTTTTTAGTTTTTTTAGTTTTTTACCTTTTTTTAGTTTTTTTATTTTTTTTAGTTTTTTAGCTTTTTTATTTTTTTATTAGTTTTTAGTTTTTTTTCGTAGTTTTTGCCTTTTTTTAGTATTTTTAGTTTTTTAGCTTTTTTCATTTATACTCCCTGTGTCCCGGTGCTTTGTTGATTGCTAATCGAACATTCCTTTTGTCCTGGTCGCTTTCTCTTTGAGTGTCGTCATTTATTTTTTTCTTTTTTAGTTCTTTTAGTTTTTAGCTTTTTTAGTTTTTTTTAGTTTTTTAGATGAAATTTTTTTTAAGTTTTTTCCTTTTTTTCTTTTTAGTTTTTTATTGGTTTTTACCTTTATTTTAGCTTATTTTTCAGTTTTTTCCTTTTTTTTAGTTTTTTTTTATTTTTTTTTATTTTTTTACCTTTTTTTAGTTTTTTTAGGTTTTTTAGTTTTTTAGCTTTTTTACTTTTTTTATTAGTTTTTAGTTTTTTTTGTAGTTTTTGCCTTTTTTTAGTTTTTTCAGTTTTTTTTTAGTTTTTTATTGGTTTTTACCTTTATTTTAGCTTATTTTTCAGTTTTTTCCTTTTTTTTAGTTTTTTTTAGTTTTTAGTTTTTTTAGTTTTTTACCTTTTTTTAGTTTTTTTATTTTTTTTAGTTTTTTAGCTTTTTTATTTTTTTATTAGTTTTTAGTTTTTTTTTGTAGTTTTTGCCTTTTTTTAGTATTTTTAGTTTTTTAGCTTTTTTCATTTATACTCCCTGTGTTGCTTTCTCCTGGTCCTGGTCGCTTTCTCTTTGAGTGTCGTCATTTATTTTTTTCTTTTTTAGTTCTTTTAGTTTTTACCTTTTTTAGTTTTTTTTAGTTTTTTAGATGAAAATTTTTTTTAGTTTTTTCCTTTTTTTCTTTTTAGTTTTTTATTGGTTTTTACCTTTATTTTAGCTTATTTTGCAGTTTTTTCCTTTTTTTTATTTTTTTTTTATTTTTTATTTTTTTAGTTTTTTACCTTTTTTAGTTTTTTTTTAGTTTTTTTAGTTTTTTAGCTTTTTTACTTTTATTATTAGTTTTTAGTTTTTTTTGTAGTTTTTGCCTTTTTTTAGTTTTTTCAGTTTTTTTTTAGTTTTTTATTGGTTTTTACCTTTATTTTAGCTTATTTTTCAGTTTTTTCCTTTTTTTAGTTTTTTTAAGTTTTTAGTTTTTTTAGTTTTTTACCTTTTTTTGGTTTTTTTAGTTTTTTTAGTTTTTTAGCTTTTTTATTTTTTTATTAGTTTTTAGTTTTTTTTGTAGTTTTTGCCTTTTTTTAGTTTTTTTAGTTTTTTAGCTTTTTTATTAGTTTTTAGTTTTTTTTGTAGTTTTTGCCTTTTTTTAGTTTTTTTAGTTTTTTAGCTTTTTTATTTTTTTTATTAGTTTTTAGTTTTTTTTGTAGTTTTTGCCTTTTTTTAGTTTTTTCAGTTGTCATTTGTATCCCGGTGTCCCGGTCTGTATATACATTCGTTTTTTAGTTTTGTTTTTCTCCTTTATTTTTTTTCCTTTTTTCTTTTTTTTCTTTTTTAGTTTATTTAGATTTTTAGATTTTTTAGTTTTTTTATTAGTTTTTAGTTTTTTTGTAGTTTTTACCATTTTTTTTAGTTTTTTTAGTTTTTTTTTTACTTATGTCCTGGTCGTCATTTATACTCACTGTGTCCCGGTCGTCATTTGTGTCTCGGTGCTTTGTTGATTGCTAATTTATATTATATTTATATTTATATTTTTTATATTTATTAATATTTTTTTAGTTTTCTTTTTCTCTTATTTTTCAGTTTTTTCCTTTTTTTAGTTTTTTTAGTTTTTTAGTTTTTTAGCTTTTTTAGTTTTTTTATTAGTTTTTAGTTTTTTTTTAGTTTTTGCCTTTTTTTAGTTTTTTCAGTTTTTTTTTAGTTTTTAGTTTTTTACCTTTTTTTAGTTTTTTTAGTTTTTTTAGTTTTTTAGCTTTTTTAGTTTATTTATTAGTTTTTAGTTTTTTTTAGTTTTTGCCTTTTTTTAGTTTTTTCAGTTTTTTTTAGTTTTTAGTTTTTTACCTTTTTTTAGTTTTTTTTAGTTTTTTAGCTTTTTTAGTTTTTTTTTCTTTTTAGTTTTTTTTGTAGTTTTTACCTTTTTTAGTTTTTTTTCTTCTTTTGTATTAGTGTGAAATAATTCAGACGTCATATGCGGACAAACACGACGTCACTCGACAGACAGACAGACAGACATAACCCACAAACAACTTATTTTTATATATATTTATTCATATTTTTTTAGTTTTCTTTTTCTCTTTTATTTTTTAGTTTTTTACTTTTTTTTAGTTTTTTTCTTTTTTAGTTTTTAGTTTTTTTTTAGTTTTTTACCTTTTTTTAGTTTTTTTTAGTTTTTTTAGTTTTTTAGCTTTTTTAGTTTTTTTATTAGTTTTTATTTTTTTTGTAGTTTTTTTTTTAGTTATTAGATTTTTACCTTTTTTTAGTTTTTTTTTTAGTTTTTTAGCTTTTTTAGTTTTTTTTTCTTTTTAGTTTTTTTTGTAGTTTTTACCTTTTTTAGTTTTTTTCTTCTTTTGTATTAGTGTGAAATAATTCAGACGTCATATGCGAACAAACATGACGTCACCTGATCCATCCACAGATCCACACACAGACAACTTATTTTTATATATATAGATATATATGTTTTTAACTACGTAAAACTTGCGAATATACAATATTCTTCGCTTTCCGATTGTCTGTGCATATAAATAGATTGTCAGGTTTACCGACTCTTGAACATGCGACATATAATTGTCCATGGGAAAAACAATCCGAATTCAGATCTATGCCTCATTATTCTAATGATTGCCCTTGAGCTTTGCTGATGGTGATTGCTAATCAAACATTCCCTGTGTCCCC
This sequence comes from Artemia franciscana, assembly GCF_032884065.1. NCBI lineage: Eukaryota > Metazoa > Arthropoda > Branchiopoda > Anostraca > Artemiidae > Artemia > Artemia franciscana. The sequence continues at coordinate 43,219,315 of NC_088873.1, forward strand.
GTCGTCATTTATATACCCCCCCTCTGCCCCCCGGCGTCCCCGTTGTAGTTGTGTCCCTGTGTCCCAGTCTGTAATTTCTCTTTGAGTGTCCTGGTCGTCATTTATATTCCCTGTGTCCCGGTTGTCATTTGTGTCCCGGTGTCCCTTCTGTAATTTTTCTCATTATTACAATGATTGCCCTTGAGCTTTGTTGATGGTGATTGCTAATCGAACATTTCCTGTGTCCCTTTCGTCATTTATATGTCCCCCTGTGCTCCCTGGCGTCCCCGTTGTAGTTGTGTCCCGGTCGTCATTTATATTCCCTGTGTCCCGGTCGTCATTTGTCCATGGGAAAAACAATCCGTATTCAGATCTATACCTCATTATTTTTATGATTGCCCTTGAACTTTGTTGATGGTGATTGCTAATCGAACATTCCCTGTGTCCCCGTCGTCATTGATATATCCCCCTGTGCCCCCTGGTGTCCCCGTTGTAGTTGTGTCCCTGTGTCCCGGTCGTCATTTATATTCCCTGTGTCCCGGTCGTCATTTGTGTTTCGGTGTCCCAGTCTGTAATTTCTCTTTGAGTGTCCCGGTCGTCATTTATATTCCCTGTGTCCCGTTCGTGACTTGTGTCCCGGTCTGTAATATCTCTTTGAGTGTCCCGGTCGTCATTTATATTCCCTGTGTTCCGGTTGTCAGTTGTGTCCCGGTTGTCTATGGGAAAAACAATCCGTATTCAGATCTATACCTCATTATTCTAATGATTGCCCTTGAGCTTTGTTGATGGTGATTGCTAATCGAACATTCCCTGTGTCCTGGTCGTCATTTATATATCCCCCTGTGCCCCCCAGGCGTCCCCGTTGTAGTTGCGTCCCTGTGTCCCGATTGTCATTTATATTCCCTGTGTCCCGGTTGTTATTTGTGTCCCGGTGTCCCAGTCTGTAATTTCTCTTTGAGTGTCCCGGTCGTCATTTATATTCCCTGTGTCCCGGTCGTCATTTGTGTCCCGGTGTCCTGGTCTGTAATTTCGTCAGTCGACAAACATGACGTCAGTCGACAAACAACTTCATGACGGCATAATGCTCAATCCTTACAGTGACGTCAGTCGACACACAGACATGACGTCAGTCAACAGACACACACAAACAACTTATTTTTATACATATATATATAGATTGACCTTCTTGAAAACTGCAATCATCAATCTGTATCACCGACTTCAGATAGTTCCGAATTTCTTGTGTACCAAAACTAGTAAGCTAATTTCCCAAATTCAGATTCATGGAGTCCAATATGGTTTACAAAATGAGCAAGCTAATAGCCCGAATTCAGAATCATAGTGCTCCGACCCGAGTACTTGAACTAGCAAGCTAATACACCACTTCAGAATCAAAAAGGTATATCTGCATACCAAAATTATCAAGCAAAAAGCCTGAATTTAGATTCATAGTGGTTCGACTCGAGTACTGGAATACGCTATTTCAGAATCAAAGAGGTATGCCTGGGTGTCAATTATCAAGCTAATACCGCGAATTCAGATTCATACAGGTCCGGCCCGAGCACTGGCACTAGCAGGCTAATACCCCAATCCAGAATCAAAGAGGTATACCCAGGTACCGAAATTAGCAAGCTAATAGCCCTAATTCACATTCACAGTGTTCTGACTAACCCGGGTAACAAAGAACCGATTTTAGTCTTACTGTATGTAACACAGGTTGTTCTAGTCTAGGAAAATAGTTGAAAGCCATAGTATATTTTAGAAACGTAAAACTAGAAGAGCTTTACCTGTCCAGTTGATTCCCGCTTTCCGGAAGTCTTTGCCTTAGCGAAACAAAAAACGCAAAATGTCGTATTTCTCTCGTTAAAAATGGTCATGCATGCTTGTTTTTTTGTTTATTTTTGTTCTTTTTTTGACGCAACGATGTGTAAAAAAGGCAATGCAGGTAAAAAAGTTAATGTATCGTCAACTTTTATTACCAAAAAGTATCGTCAACTTTAAAAGTATCGTCAACTTGTATTACCAAATTATATCAAATCTATTGAAATGTACAAAAGATTCTATCCTCACAACATTAAAAGAAAGAGTGTCTCAAAGAACAGACTAAAGACATTAGTCAAACATTTTTTTTCCAGTGACATAAAAAAAGTAGCTAATGTTTATTTATGACGGCAACTCTGTGAAAGCCATTAATTTCTGAATGAAATGTAAACAGAACGAAAATTACTTACCGAAACAGTTCGTGAAAGACGGGACAAACATGTTGCATGCAATATTGACATGGGATGCCGTACTAGCGATGGTTTTTATGATAAGATCTTCAATAGAAAATATCAGCTTTCTTGTATCTTTTCCGGATTGACTGAGGCTACGTATTAGGGAAGAGAATGACCTTTTATGTCCGTCATCAGCCTCAAGGTCAGGTGATCTAAAATAAAGTAAGTTCGGGGTCTAAAAAGGGAATTTGGTGCGTTTCAAAGACATTTGGAACCATATTCTTTGTAAAAGACAATTGTGTTCTGTAACTGTTAAGCCCTAGGTAATATTTTATTGAATCTTGAACAATATAAAAACGTGTTGAAAATACATAAATTTAAAGGAGCAAAATATTCTCTGTGACCTCGGGCAGTTTCCTTGGCAATCATTGGAATTTGAGTATGGTTTGTCTTTATGTAGTTTTAAAAATAGAAAATATAGAAAGTATTAAACTAAGAAAACTATCTTTTTATAGTTTTTTCAGGGATTTAAGGACTAGGTTAGAAGACCAGGAGATTCAACATTAGAGTGGTGGCACAATTTCTTCGACTAGTTTATTTTTATATTGAAGTTCTAAAGAGAGTTTTTGTGAGGAATATTATTTCAAATTAAATTGAAACAATTTAATATATTAGAATTTAGGTTCACGTAGGAGCTAATTTTCTATCTATATATATAAAAATAAGTTGTCTGTCTGTGTGTCTGTCTGTCAGGTGACGTCTTGTTTCTGTGTCGACTGACGTCATGAAGTTCGTTGTCGTCATTTTTGCTATGACGGTGACGTCATTAAAGATATTTAAGACATATATGTTCACGTAGAAATCTATTAATGTTTAAGTTTAAAATGACTGATGAACTTAAAATGGCAAAAGCCGATGAAGATGCTCAAAGAGTCTATGCCAAAAAACTTGCTGCTGATAGAGAAAGTCAGAAAAGAAAGCTTGCCGAGGAATCAAAAGAACAGCAAGGAAACAGGCTTGAGGCTAAAGAACGCAAAACCGCGCAGTTAGATGAAGATCCACCTGGACGGCGAGAGTCAAAACATATCAAAACTGAAAATGATAGCGATGATGATTGGGTTTGGGATTTTGACTTGGATAAGGTCATCAATGCCTACCAGATTTTAGTTAAAAAAACAAAGGTTCGCCGATATGTATTTCATAGTGAAGCTGAAAAATAAAGAAAAAAAAGAAAACTGAAAAAAGAAAAAATGTAAAAAACTGAAAAATACTAAAAAGAAAAAAACACTGAAAGAGAAATTACAGACCGGGACACAAATGACGACCGGGACAGAGGGGATATAAATAACGACCGGGACACTCAAAGAGAAATTACAGACTGGGATACCGGGACACAAATGACGACCGGGACACAGGGAATATAAATGACAACCAGGACACAGGTATTTAAGAATATCGTTCAAAGACAAATTTGTAATTGTAAGAAGACCGTTGAAAGAGAAATTTCTAATTGTAAAATGACTGAAGAACCTACAATGGCAACGGTACCACCATCGAAGTAGATAACCAGTGGGTTGTTCCATATTCTCCATTATTATCAAAAACATTTAATGCACACATAAACGTTGAATACTGTAACTCCGTAAAGGCAATCAAATACATATGTAAATACGTCAACAAAGGCAGTGACATGGCAGTTTTTGGCTTGCAGCCCGAAATCAAAGATTTCGACGAAATCGTACAATATCAGGCTGGAAGATACATAAGCAGTAATGAAGCTGTTTGGTGAATTCTTTCATTTCCGATACATGAACGTAGTCCAGCTGTTGTTCACTTAGCGGTGCATTTACTGAATGGTCAACGTGTTTATTTCTCGGAAACCAACGTGCAACAAAGAGCCCTGAATCCACCGGATACAAAATTAACAGCTTTTTTTTCGCTTTGCAAAAATGATTCTTTTGCAAAAAAACTGCTCTATACTGAAGTGCCTTCGTATTACACGTGGAATACTAAAAATAAAGTATTTGAACGTCGAAAACAGGGTAAGTCAGTCGACGGCCAACCTACCATCTTCAAAGATACCACGATAGGAAGACTCTACACCGTTCACCCCAATCAACATGAATGCTTCTTTCTACGCCTGCTTTTGGTGAATGTACCCGGTCCGACATTCTTTGAGTATTTGAGAACTGTAAACGGTACTATACATGACACTTACCGTAGTGCATGCCAAGCTCTGAATTTATTGGAGAATGACCAACACTGGGATAACTGCATCAATGACGCGTGCGAAACGTCAACCCCAAGTCAAATTCGTGCATTGTTTGGCATCATTTTAACAACTTGCTCTCCATCAGCTCCTACAGAGTTATGGGGAAAATATAAGTCAAAAATGTCCGAAGATATACTCCATCGAAAACAGTTAGAGACGTCAGATATGACTTTTGATTTTACATCAGAAATTTATAACTACACTTTAGTTATTATAGAAGATTTGTGCGTACGTATGGCAAACAAACCTCTTCAGGATTTGGGAATGCCTTCACCTAACCGTATCGCTGCTGTTTCGACATGTGTAGAATTGGATCGTGAACAAAGTTACAGTACGAGTGATCTATTGTCGTATGTACAAAATAACATTTCCAAGTTAACGTCGGAACAAAAAGACATTTATGATACGATAGACTCAATTTCAGGACGTATACAACTACCTGCTGATTTCTGTAATTTAGTGACGTCCAAAAATGAATTGATTGAAAAAGTATTTCCGAATATTCTAAAAAATTATAAAAATAATAAATGGCTAAGTGAAAGAGCGATTCTCGCACCCAAAAATATAGACGTCCACGAAATCAACAATATTGTTTTGACCAAGATTCGAGACCAGGCAGTCCTTTACAAGTCAGTCGACACAGTTTTGGAACCAAATGAAGCGGTTAATTATCCATCTGAATTTTTAAATTCCATAGATCTTTCAGGGTTTCCACCACACGTGCTACAACTAAAAATAGGCGTACCAAAAATACTTTTAAGAAATATCAACCCACCAAAGCTTTGCAATGGCACGCGACTTGCCGTAAAAAAAACAATGGAAAACCTAATAGAGGCCACAATCTTGACAGGGCCTTTTGAGGGTGAAGCTGTTCTTATTCCTCGCATTCCCATGATTCCAACGGATCTGCCTTTTCAATTTAAAAGATTGCAATTCCCAATTCGATTAGCATTTGCAATCACCATTAACAAAGCTCAAGGTCAATCATTAGAAAAATGTGGTATAGATCTTAATACTGATTGTTTTTCCCATGGACAATTGTACGTTGCATGTTCGAGGGTCGGTAAACCTGACAATCTATTTATATGCAGCGACAATTGGACAGCGAAGAATGTTGTATATTCGCAAGTTTTACGCAGTTAATTTGTATTGTATCTATCTATCTATCTATACATATAAAAACGAGTTGTGTGTATGCATGTTTGTTTGTTTGTAAAAAGAGCGTTTGCATATGATGTCATTATTAGTACATACGGCTTTGTATATGCACAGACAATGGGAAAGCCAAGAATGTTGTATATTCGCAATTTTTACGTAGTTTAACTCCTGCAGACGAAATGAATGCTTGCCTGAAAAATTCTAATTTATGGGCACACGTAAAAATATTAAAATTAACTGCAAATATGCGTGTCCGATTGCAAAACGATGACTCTGGTCAAACATTTTCAGATCAATTGCTGGCAATTGGAAACGGAAAGCTCCCAGTAGTGGGAAAGCCAAAAATGTTGTATATTCGCAATTTTTACGTAGTTTGAAACACATATATAAATCTATCTATATTCACAGGTGGGACACAGGGACACAACTACAATGGCGCGTAACTAATATGGCGCGTAACGACTTACACGCACGGGCGCGAAGCGCCCCACCAACTAGGTGTTGGGGTGGCGCGAAGCGCCACCCCAACAGCTAGTAACCTATAAAAAGTTAAAGGAACTCAATCTTTTCAAAAAAACTACGAAATCAGCCGCCATGTGGTATTTTGGGGGAAGGGTTGGGACATTTTCTCTTTTAGGTGCGATGATTTGGCAAATTCTAAGGGGAGATTTGTTTAATAGCGGAAATGATGAGCTTCTACTGATATTCCTAAATACACGACTCTTGGATATATAGTGGCAAAAGGCAATTGTAAAAGATTTAAAGGCTGAAAAAGGGAGATCTATCAGTTTATTTTTGAAAGCAAGCGGTTAGATAAGCATAAACAAAATATACCTTGACGAAGACGCATAAAGCAAAAATTTACGATTATTACAAATGATGATTCTTTGGAACTACCTGGACTAATAAACGTGATAACTCCAAGAGAGCATCTGAACAACTTAAATACACAATGACTGAAAATCAACAACCTGGGCCATCAAATGAGTTATGACCAATACGAATATCTAAAGCAAAGGGCATTGAAAAATTTTATGAAGTAACCAAAATACTACAAAAAGAAGAAGACAGAAAATGTGGTTAGAACATAAGTGACACCGAGAAGCAGAATAAATTAAAAACGAAGGTGAAGAAGAAAGAATTTTGCGAATAGAAGACATAAAAGCAAGTGACCCGAACAACGTAAATCCACAATGGAGGAAAATGGACAATCTGGACCATCAAATGAGACAAAATGAAGAAAAAGGAAATGTCGGATTTCAAAATGATAGCGATGATGATTGGGTTTGGGATTTTGACATGGATGAGGTCATCATTACTTGCCATGCCTGTGTTAAAAAAAAACAAAGGTTCGGCGATATTTGTATCGTAATGACAAAAGACAAGCCAAGGCAAAAGTTAAAGACCCAATTAAAGAAAAGACAGTAAAACCTGATACTGAATAAGCCTCTGTTAAACAAAAACAGAGGATGGGTGTTATGTCTTACCTCAATGCAAAAGACAAGCCGGGGCAAAAGTTAAAAGTCCAGTAGAAAAAAAAAACTGTAAACAAAGAGGTCACAAAGGATGTAATTATATAAGCAAGTTTGAACCAGAAGCTGGTCAAAACACATCCAGCACCATGACGTAGAGCGTGGGCCAACACTAACCGAAACAGTGAGAAAACAAAGTTATTATTCTACAAAAGTGCTACCTCTAATTTGATCCTTTGGCGGTCAACGGGATTTTACAGTGCCAATGTAAAAACCCTTTTCGCGCTTCTAAATGGATTGTTACAGTAATAAAACCTGATCCATCGCGTTCTGCCTTTTTTAGCCATTCGATTGATGGGTAGCAAGGTAAAGTAGCGTTCAATTGGAGTTATTTATATGATGATGAAGTTAGGCTGTTTGTTTTTTCAAAAGAGGTAAGAAGTCTGTTTTTATTTCTGATAGAAAGTTACAGCGTAATAAGATTAAAGCGACAGCTGCACAAGTCATTGCGAAGGTGTAATGAAACATTTTGGTATAAAATTCTGATAAAGCCATTTGGGCGCCCCCAGTGATGGATTCTATTTTTGGTACCCTGTAGTTCCAGTAGTCAAGGTTCTCTCGCGGTGGCGACTGCAAAGTCCCGCTGGTCAAAGTTAATAAAATGAAAATTTTGAAAATGCTCAAAAAAATTTCTAAAGAAGCAATAGCCCTGAAATTTTTTTCTTCTGGTTTATTTTAATTTCCTCTGGCCTATGGCTTTGTAGTTTAACTGAACTTGCTTATCACACACACTAACTCTCTCTCTTTCTCTTAATAAAAAATAAGTTTTTTTTAACTGAAAGTAAGGAGCGAAATTAAAACTTGAAACGAGCAGAAAGTACTCCGTATATGAAAGGGGCTATTCCCTCCTCAGCGCCTACTCTTTACCCTTAAGTTTGACTCTTTCTCTAAACTCTACTTTTTAAAACAGCAAAAACTTTAGCGTAAAGAGTGGGGCGCTGAGGAGGGAACAGCTCCTTTTATATATGGAGTAATTTCTGTTCGTCTTAAGTTTTAATGTCGCTCCTTACTTTCAGTTAAAAAGACTTTTTTTCAATTTAATATCTGAACGTTTTTAAATTAATGCATGTTTCGATTTTGGCTCTCCGCACATGAATAATTAAAACGAAATTTGTATATCAATTTATTTTTTGGGCTAAATGGCTTTCTCATAGTTTTGATCATACGATTTTGAGAAAAAAAGGAAGCGCGGGAGTAGGCCTAGTTACCCTCCAATTTTTGGTTATTTAAAAAGGCACCTAGAACTTTTAATTTTTAAGAACGTTTTATTAGTAAAAATATATGTAACTTACGAATCAACTTGCGTAACGAACTCCAATATTCTTATGTTTTTACTACGTACTAGCTGTTGGGGTGGCGCTAAGCACCACCCCAACACCTAGTTGGTGGGGCGCTTCGCGCCCCCCCCAAGCCCCCCGCGCGCGTAAGTCGTTACGCGCCATGTTAGTTACGCGCCATTGTAGTTGTGTCCCTGTGTCCCACCTGTGAATAGAGATATCCGGGTGTCCCACTCTGTAATTTCTCTTTGAGGTTCCTGGTCGTCATTTATATTCCCTGTGTCCCGGTCGTCATTTGTGTCCCGGTGTCCCGGTATGTAATTTCATCAGTTGACAAACATGACGTCAGTCGACAAGCAACGTCATGACGCATACAGCTCAATCCTTATAATGACGTCAGTCGACAAACATGACGTCAGTCGACACACAAACATGACGTCACTCGACACAGACACACACAGACAACTTATTTTTATATATATAGACAGATATAGATATAAGAAGGTTCACTCCCTTGTCAATACCTTGCTCCTTACACTAAAGCTTAAATTTTTGTCCCAATTCCTTAAGAATGGCCCCTGAATCATAAAGGCCGTAGAATAAATGGTTTAAATTAATAAAATTACTTTAGCGTAAAGAGCGAGCTATTAGGAAGAGGTGAATCCCTCATATGCGTAATAATTTCTGTTCGTTTAAATTTTTAATTCTGCTCCTTGCTTTCAGTTGAAAAAACTTTTCCATATTGGTTTTTCATTGTTTTTTCAAAAAATGCTAAGAAATCCTGCGCCCCCTTCTTGGAAATTTTCTTCCTCATTAAAAATTCCTCTATGGAAAGTTCTCCCCCCCATAACTCTCTCCCTTCAACCCTCCCCCACTCCCAAACCAAAAAGATTCCCCTGAAAGCGTCTGTACCCTTCCCAATAACCTTTACTATATGTAAACACTGGCCAAAAATTGTAACTTGCAGCCCCTCCCACGGGGACTATGGGGGAGTAAATAGACATAGTTAAATAGACATAGTGAAATAGACATAGTTCCCAAAGACATAGTTATTAGGTTTTTTGACAATGTTGAATAAAATGGCTATCTCAGAATTTCGATTCGGTGACTTTGGGGGAAAATCAGCGTGGGAGGGAGCCTAGGTACCCTCCAATTTTTTTGGTGACTTAAAAAGGGCCCAAGAACTTTTAATTTCCGTTAGAATGAGCCTCTTGCGACATTCTAGGACCACTGGGTCGATACGATCACCCCTGGAAAAAAAATAAAAATAAACACGCATCCGTGATCTGTCTTGTGGTAAAAAATAATACAAAATTCCACATTTTTGTGGATACGAGCTTAAAACTTCTACTGTAGGGTTTTCTGATACACTGAATCGGATGACGTGATGGTGTGAACAGCTCGTGGTAACGAACTGCAGTAAGGAGCGACAGGGCTCAATGGTAACAGAAAATCTAAAACACGGAATTTTGATACCAACAGTTACATCAGAAGAATTGCATTTTAATGCTGATTTTAAATATATAAGTTTTATCAAGTTTAGTCTTACCCATCAGAAGTTATGAACCTGAGAAAATTTGCCTTGTTTAAGAAAATAGGGGGAAACACCCCTTATTAACGCATTATTAAAAAAAAACAATGAAAACACAAATAAGAAAAAGTTTTTTTCAACTGAAAGTAAAGAGCAGCATTAAAGCTTAAAACGAACATAAATTATTACACATATAGGTTTCACTTCCTCCTAATACCTCGCTCTTACACTAAAGTATATTTTAGTAATTTCAACTTTTTACTCTATGGCCTTTGTGGTTCAGGGATCATTCTTAAGGATTTGGGACAAAATGTAAGCTTTAATGTAAAGAGTGAGGTATTGAAGAGGGGGAGAACCCTCTCATATACGTAATAAAACATAGGGATATAGAAGTTCGTTACATAACTTAATTTGTAAGTTATGTATATTTTTTACTAATAAAAACGTTCATGCAAAATTAGAAGTTCTAGTTGCCTTTTTATGTAACAAAAAAAATCCAAGGGCATCTGGGCCTCCTCCCCCACTTCCTTTTCTCAAAATCGTCCGACCAAAACTATGAGAAAGCCATTTAGCCAAAAAAAATATATATGCAAATTTCGTTTTAATTATTCGTGTGCGGAGAGCCAAAATAGAAACATGTATTAATTCAAAAATGTTCAGAAATTAAATAAAAAAACAAGTTTTTGAACTGAAAGTAAAGAGCGACATTAAAACTTAAAACAAACAGAAATTAATCCGCATATGAAAGTGGCTGTTCCCTCCTCAGCGCCCCACTCTTGACGCTAAAGTTATTTTTTCTATTTGAAAAAGTAGAGTTGAGAGAAAGAGTGAAACTTCAGCATAAAGAGTGGGGCGTTGAGGAGGGAACAGCCCCTTTCATATACGGATTAATTTCCGTTCGTTTAAAGTTTTAATGTCGCTCCTTACTTTCAGTTTAAAAAACTTGTTTTTTTATTTAATCCTCTTCAAAGGACGTTCCAAGCTAAAGCAATATAACCCAATGAAGTCAATCAAAAGAGATTAAAAGCTTTTGCGCTTGCCCTGCATAAGCAGTTGTGTCTATAATTTGATGTTTATCAAAGCAAATTCCGAGCTTTCATTGATGATTTCGGATTGAGCTTGGCGGTAGAGTCGTCCGACAAATGACTGAAGGTCGCAGTGAAAAAAAGCATATTGTCATCTTCGGTACCTTTTTTTGTGTCTGTCTCCCTTCTTGAACAATTTAGGGGAGATGGTATCTTGGCGTGTTGCAGTAATCACTCAAATAGGAAAAGACTTCCTATTCTTGTACCCGAAAGAACTTTAGATAGGAGCTTCGACCACAAACATTGTGGATTGATTGGTATCTATAAATGAATGGATTCCAAGGTTGTTCTGTTTGGCTCCAACTACCTTAGTATTGAGGCAGCTTCTGTAAGGAGAAAGAATTATGATGCTTCTACCTCCGTTATCATAGCCCCTCAGGTAGCAAAGATTATAATGACTATATGAGGGATATAGACCTTTTTGAAAAGGAAAGGGCAGCTTATGGAAGAGATAGAAATCTATTGAAATGATGGCACTGACTTTTTGGGAATAGAGTGATTTGACACTCTGCAATGCCCATATTTTGAAAACTCTCCTGCATCCCGAATTAAAATTGACACTGTTTGACTTTCGGCAAAGAGTTTTGAGGGGACTCGTGTCGATGCCATAGTCGAAGAGGAAAAACGAAAGCACTTTGCAACAGGTTGTTGCAGCCTACAAATGAAGACGAGGAAGTTGTGGCACCTCAGTTCCAGAAGATGTCTGTCTTTGCGATCTGGGTAAGGACTGACCTCACTTTGATTCTAAATGCTCAAGATGTGGAATATGTTCTTCAAAGCTAATTGGGTCAAGACAGTTCTCAATTTGCTCTAAATGTGGTGTGAGGTTGTGCATCAATGAAACGAAGAATTGTTTTGCTGAGCATCATGAGCATCATCAATGACGTAGTTTTAATTAACATTTTAAATCGAATTTTTCTATTCGGAATAACTAATTTTTCTTCAAGAAAAATTTGGCTTGCTCAGCAGAACTTCTTGGTCCCTTCAGCAAGCATTTGATCAAGTTGAAAGTTTTCATGACCATATTCTAGATCAGTGTGCCTTTCTGGTTAGGAATCATATATTTTTCATCATTTTTTTCGAAAAACGAGGGCTTGGTCGTGAAAGGGCTAAGGTCCATCTGCTTAAACAGAGTACGAACAACATGAGATGATTTAACTGAAAATGGTTGAAAAGGATGCGTCATTCGAAAAACAAGAAGAATTTTTTGTTCAACAGAACGGACAATCAAATCGGGCTACACGTATGCAAAAAGCTAAGGAAAAGGGCATGGAAAAAATGTTTGAGGGGTTGCTTATGAAAATTAAGCACAAATAAATGTGATTATAAAAGAAGCGAAAGTAGAATGGTAACAGCTAAAGCAAAAGACATGGAACAAACGACAGTGAGAATCACATTGAATTGCAAACGAAAATTGTGAAAATTAATCGGTGATAAGAAACTAGCAAAGACTTTTATTTGGTGTCTATTACGTCTTAAGAGATCATATAAGATGATGCATGAATCTAAAATGAGTGAATATTTTAGTATCTAAGATACTAGTATCATAGATACTTTTAAAATATCTGAAAATTACAATTGATTAAGGAACGTGTTATTTTATTGTCTCTAAAGGATAGAAGAATAAATTAATTGTTAGTATTATGACACATGTAAAATCACATAAAATGACAAATGACCTTGAACAGCTAAAGAAAAAGGACATTGAGCAAGATTCAGCAACAATCATTTGAATTGCAAAACAAAATGTAAACTTAAAAATAAAAAATATCACGATAATTATGCTATTGCGGAGTTTAGATATTTCAGAAAATTATAATTGAATAAAGAACGTGTTAAGAAAGAAGGAGGAACTGAATTCATGACAGAATTTCTTAATTAAACTGAAATTGCTGATATACCACCCTATTACTTGAAAATAAAAAAAATATAACGATGATCATGCCAATTTTAGATATTACTGAGGGCATTTCAAAGAGATAAGCTAAAGTAAAAGGCATGGAACTATGATATACGAAAATGAAGCGCAAGCAAGCGCTGTCACAGAAGACACTTGACAACCACTATCACAACGAATTCATCGAAACGGCAATGAAAACGGCAAAGAATTTCTTAACTCAATTATTATTGCTTATTTGACGCCTCATGACTTAAAACAAAATAATAGTGAATGCGCATATTCAACTGTGTATTAACTCTGTAAACCAGCAACTGTGTATTGATCTAAAACATTTTTTCGTTAGAATTACACGCCTTTTTAGTGATTTTTCCAGGACGTTTGCATCAAATCTAACCTGAAGCAATGACATCAAGAAAAAATTCACATTAATTGGCGTTAAAACACAAACGACAGTTAGAATCCATATATACAAGCCATCTACGTAGCCTTGCCGGAGTCTGGCAGTCAAGCTAACGGGTTCCCGGTACTATACACATATAGTACAGTGCGCTTTTCTACCTTCGTAATTTCTATTCTAAATTAAAAATAACTTTTGTAATAAAAAAAGCACCGAGGGAATGATGAAGAAGTGGAGCTATTAAGTGAATTGGGGAGGGGGTTCTAGGGGGATAAAAACATGAGGAATAAACACATTTTGAACATTTTAACTAACTGCAATTTGACTGATCTTTATGATACTGTGTAACCTAGTAAATTTTTTTGCTATTGAAAGTTATATGCCAGGAAAACGGTTAAAACTAATAACTAGCACGAAAAAAAAATGTTAAGGGGTGGCTGCCACTCCATCAGCTCTCCCGCAAAGAGTATTAAAATTTATATAATTTTATTAAAAAACCCTAGTTGCTCAAATTCAACCTCTGTGCTACCCCAATGTGGTGCCTAGGCTAAAGGCTAATCATATTGTGTTATTTTTAATAGGAGGAGAGAGGATTATGGTTATTTGTGATCTGCTAGCCCAATTTAAGCACTATTAGAGGGTTCAATTTACCATACAACGGGATACTCCTCCTACGTCTTTAACGCAAGACCAGCTTCTCGCAGGAAGCTAAGCCTTTTAGTTGACTGATGGTTTAATTAAAGGTGTAACCCATACAGCTTCTTATACAATTTTACCCCACTGTTGGATTCGCGGGAAAAAAGTGATTTAACATGGGACATGAATTTTGTGATAAAGATAGAAGTATTACATCTCCGGTAAAATTTTTAAGGGAGAGAGGGGTAGTTTTTTTTATCCAATATAGAGAATTTTATGAGTTGAAATTTGGGTATGCCAACCTTGTTTTTGCAGTGGGGGATGGGGTATATAGATAGACAGACTCACCAGCATATAAGCAGAGGTCCACTCCTTTTTCAAATTTTTGGTAGCACTCATTTTTTAGGTCGACTTGTATGTTCAATATCTTATGCAAGACTGGTTGGGAAGCTAGTCCGAGACCAGATTTTATGCTCCCCGAGAACGAAGGGAATTATTCAGCCCCGCTAAAAGTATAACACGAATCCATTGTTTCTAGAAGATCAATAGCGGATCCTGTGAAGATTTGTATTCTTCAAAATAGTAAGATACTCAATGTTTGCCATGAATAACATGTCTTTGTTCATAGAAAATGGCAGAAATCCCTTGTTTGCTGACATGAAAAGGCTCTGTGTGTGAAGCATTAAAATATGGGGTGATAATCGATTCGGACCATGCTCCTACCTGAGGGGACCCAGAAGGTTTTTCCCTGCCCTCATAGGTTTTTAAACATAAAAATATAAGAAATCAAATCTTATTACGTAACAGAAAAATCCTGATTTGGGGGGCTCTGAAGGTTTTTTCTTGGTCCTCATGGATTTTTATGTAATTAACACATGCATTGTTTAGAAAAACCTCCCTATTACGTAATTAATACCTGAGTCTTTTAAAAAATATTCCCTATTACATTATTAACACCTGCATCTTGAAGAAGTTTCTTAAAAAAGTGGCAGGATCTGATTCGGAGGGATATATCCCCTCTTAAAACCATGGAGGATATACTACTAGGGTTACGTTTTGACTACTTTTCAAGTACCTCTTTACACTGCATTTTATGACCGACAAAGGATTTAGAAATTAACTTTAAAATATAACTAATTTTCAGAAGTTTGAATGTATACTTTATAATCTAAAAATATATTAAATAATATAACATATAACATAACTTACGTTCGGAAGTTTGAATGATACTTATTTATACTGTAATTGCATAAATGTACACAAGGATTATCCAGGTTCATGGCATTACTTGTATATTTCACTGTTGCACATCTCACTAGTCCCTCTCGATACAGATAAACTACCAAAGGGTCATATGAAGTAACAAGGACATAAAGTCGAAGATCACTCTTATTGTCGTCAATAAGAAGCGGGTTGTCAATATATCTCGACACTATAACGGGCTCTTCAATCGATATATCAGATGGCTACAAAATAAAAAAAAACTGATAAGTGTTTATCTGATGGAGTGTCCAAGGTTCAGATATAGCTTAACTTTGGGTTAGGCAAATCCAACTCAGCTCTAAACATTACTTCCCACATTCAAAGTTTTGCAGAAAACCCAGTGAGCTGGCGAGTGTTGGAAGGGCGACTCAGATCCAAATGCGTAAGAATTTTTCAACGTATGTGTAATGATATGATCGGAAGCCAAATGAATAGTTCGTTAGCGAATTGCTCATATGCTGTAATGATGGCCGTATCTAGGATTTTCAATTTTTTCTTGTGGGGAGGGGAAGTTGAAAAATACTTTTTGGAGGGGGTAGGGGTTACAGAAAAGATTTTGAAAAACACATCAAAAAATTATTTATATTCATTTTTTGTTCATTTCGTTTAACAAGTTATTAATTTTGTCGATTCGGACAAAAATTTCGAGGGGGAGAGGGTCAAAACGCCTAGATACCCCCTGGATACAGTCTTAGCTGTAACCATAAGTTACCATCCCCTTTTCTTTAACGTAGCAATAATAGATGCTCAGCAGCAGCAAATGGAATTCATCTTCTTCTTCATCTTCTATAAGATAATGATAGTTACGATCACCTGTGTCTGGTCATGGCACCTGTGATTTTCGAAGTGTTTTTATGTATTATTTCTTGAAAGTAAGTGCAACGTATATAAATAAGTAAATTAATAAGTAAAACGGAATATAAGATAAGTGAACTGCACTTTTCTGCAAACTGACACATGTGAGAACTAAGGGTTTCTCCCTCCCCCTAAGATTATACCTTTCATAAAGTTTGGAGTCTAAAATCTGAAAAATACTAAAGGAGTAAATTAATCGTTGGTTAATGAGACAGCTTTTTTGTGTGTGATAGAGTGAATAGAGTGGCACATTTCACCAAAACAGGATTGTGAAAATAAGATTCGTTTTAGCTATGATTTTACTAGTCTATTAAAAGTAATTAGCACTTTGGTTGTGCCAACTAAAAAGTTCGCATCTTCCAAAATAGCATTTTTACAGGATGTTGGCAGCTCTGGATCCCTGGAGATGGATTTTGCGCGTATTTGACTATTATTGTGGACCTATTTGTACATAGAGTGTTTTTAGGCATCTGTTTGTGTTTGTGTGAATAAAAAAGAAAATACAAAGAATACTTGAAAACACACAACTTCTAAATACTATGACTAGAAAATCAACTCGTTACCCAACTGTTAATCAGCCATTCAAAATTTTGCTTCAAGAAACTAAGAAAATTCTTTTGAAAATTAGCAATCTTTGTTTGAATGGTTTTATTTAAGCTTTAAATTCTTGCACGTTTCAAATAATTACAAAATTTGTCAATTAACTAGGATCAACTTTTTAGTTGATGATAGGGTTTCAATTGCTGTATATATGGAAAAATATTAATGTGGAATATATCATGAAGTGTGATGTACCCATATTTTTCTTGTTTTAAATGTTAAAAAGAACATTGGTTAGTTTAAAAAGAATATCTGTTCTAAGTAAAGAGCAAATTTTACACTTCAACCGAGCAACAGTTTTAAAGCTATTTAATAAATTATAGTTTTTTTCCAAATTTTTGGTGGGACCAACTGCCCCCCTGCCCCCCCCCCAGCGATGCCACTGTTTTTAATATTGCTCTTTAAGTTCCTTCACAACCTTTTTTCAAAGACTTTAATTTTTCTGTCTTATTCCAACCTTGCTAAATGTTAGGCCATGTATAAGATTTACGTATAAAAATATTTGTGTATATTATATACCTGGATACTCAATTTAAATTATTACTGGCAGTACTTTCATTCATTAACAAAAAAAAGGCAGTCACCTCATATGTCAAGTATATTCCCCTTCCACGTGATGATGCTACTGGCTTAACAATCCAGGGACATCGTAGCCTATGACTCGCCGTGAGTAGCTCTTTATACTCAGCTGGAAGGATAAAACTTTGAGGAATGAAGTCGAAGTGCCTCGTTCCGTATAGGTCTTGCATTCTCTGAAGGTTTTTGTAAAGGCGGTCTTTTCTTGTTAGTTCATAGGACCTATAAATTCATATGTGTACGGTACGATCAAGTATATGTACATCTATCACATATATGTTACATGGTTTATACGAACTGAGCAGCATGCAGAATTTTGGATCACTAATTTTTATAAAAACTTTTATTGCAGTAAGTCTGTTTAAGGTTGTCACAAAATGTAGTTCTACTAGCAGCCAAAACTGTACAAAATAAAGGGTGACGGAGTATGAGAAAGTAAGAAAAGATAAAAGGTAAAAATGAAAGAAAAATAAAAATAAAAATGATAAAATAAAAGAAAAATAAAAATAAAAAGGTAAAAAAATGTAAAAAAAAATTAAAAAGCTAAAAAAAAGTTAAAGTTAAAATGTTTAAAAAAAGGTAAAAAAAGGTAATAAAAAGCTAAATAAAATGGTAAAAATAAAAATATAAAAAGATAAAGGACTTCAACACAAAAATGTGCAACAAAATGGGATAGCACAACATTAATGTTCAGATAAAAATTTCAGCTCACGTCTATGCTTGATTAGTTATTCAAGGCTGAGCTAGAGACAGGAATCTTTCTCGAAAATTCACTACTCTAGTAGGAGCTACCAAAGCGTAGTAACGTTGCATATACGGCACACGGCTTCTTTTCTCTGCCTGTATGAAGGCATCCAAAAACGCAGATATTTAATGAATATTTTTTAAGACAAAGGCTTTATAGAATTGGGACGGAATATCGTATCTAAATCTCACCTTGATGGGGAGAGGATTTGCAAATACGGAAAAAACTTTTCTAAGGATATAGCCAATAATAGAAACGTGGCCTTGAGTTACATAATAATCGAAACTTTAAGGTAATATAGCACTTAAACAGTATATCAGTACTGAACTAACTTTCATCAAGTCAGTACTGAACTAATATTCATTCAGTGAACATCTGTATTTGCACTATACAACTATCAGCCGAGTTAACTCTGACAAGTAAATTCTTTGATATTTTTTCAATGAATCCGGAGTAATAGCATCATTATTGCTAGCGTTGTAAAAAATTGGATGTGAATTATCTTGGGCGTTCGTTTATCTATTTTTTTGAAAATTATAAATATTATTGAAAATAAATATGGTTAAGAAAAGCAGGGAGCGATCAAGAAAAAGTGATTTAGAAGATTCAAGAGGATCCACGGAGTCGACTAATAATATCTCAAAGTTAGATAAAATCCTTGAAGTAGTCGAAACAACTAAAAATGATGTCTTGGAAATAAAAATGGAAATCGTTGACATTAAATCTGGTTTAGAGTCCCTAAAATCTCGCGTGGAAGATCTAGAATTAGCAAGAACGGCCCAAGAAAATGAATTATCTAGTATCAAGCAGAAAATATCGGCATTACGAAACCAAATTGAAAAGGAGCCTAAACTTAGTAAAGAGCGACCCGGTTAAATAGTAACCAAAACTCTAAAAAATTGGATTTTGATTCCAATACCTACATCAAAAGAATCGCATTTTAATGTTGATTCTAAATATATAAGTTTTATCAAGATCAGCTATACTCATCGAAAGTTAGGAGCCTGAGAAAATTTGCCCCATTTTAGAAAATAAGGGGAAACGCCCCCTAAAAGTCATACAATCTTAACGAAAATCACACCATCAGTTTCACCGTATCAGAGAACCTTATTGTTGAAGTTACAAGCGCCTATCTACAAAAATGTGAAATTTCGCATTTTTTGCCAGAAGACAGATCACGGATGTGTATTTATTTGTTGTTTTTTTTTTGTTTTTTTTATGTTTTTTTCCAGGGGTGATCGTATCGACTGAGTGGTCCTAGAATGTCGCGAGAGGGCTCATTCTAACGGAAATTAAAAGTTCTAGTGCCTTTTTAAGTGACCAAAAAAATTGGAAGGCACCTAGCCCCCCTCCCACGCTCATGTTTTCCCAAAACATATCGGATCAAAATTCTGAGATAGCCACATTATTCACCATAGTCGAAAAACATAATAACTATCTCTTTAAGGACGACTTACTCCCCCGCAGTCCCCGTTGGAGGGGCTGCAAGTTACAAACTTTGACCTGTGTTTATATATAGTAATGGTTACTGGGAAGTATACCGACGTTTTCAGGGGGATTTTTTTGGTTTAGGATTGAGAGTTGAGGGGGGGGGTTACGTGGAAGGATCTTTCAATGGACGAACGTCTCATGGGGGAAGAGAATTTCAATTAAGGGGACGCAGGATTTTCTAGCATTATTTGAAAAAAAACAATGAAAAAATAAATATGAAAATTTTTTCTACTCAAAGTAAGGAGCAGCATTAAAACTTAAAACGAACACAAATTATTATGCATATGAGGGGTTTACCTCTTCGTTATACTTCACTCTTTACGCTAAAGTATTTTTAGTAATTTCAACTATTTTTTCTACGGCCTTTGTGATTCAGAGGTCATTCTTAAGGAATTGGGAGATTTAAGCTTTAGTGTAAAGAGCGAGGTATCGACGAGGGTTGAAACCCCTCATATATGCAATAAAAACATACGAATATAGAAATTCGTTACGTAAGTTAATTCTTAAGCTACGTATAATTTTTACCAATGAAAACATTTGTAAAAAATTAAAAGTTCTAGTTTCCTTTTTTAAGGAATCAAAAAATTGGAGGGGAACTAGGCCTCCTCCCTCACTCCCTTTTTCTCAAAATTTTCCGATTAATTGCAATTACTTAATACGCAAATTTCGTTTTAATTATTTATGTGCGGAGAGCCAAGGTCAAAACTTGCATGAATTCAAAAACGTCCAGAAATTAAATAAAAAAAAACTAGTTTTTTTTAAATGAAAGTAAGGAGCAACATCAAAACTTAAAACGAAGAGAAATCACTCCATATATGAAAGGGGCTTTTCCTCCTCAACGCACCGCTCTTTACGCTAAAGTTTCTTACCGTTTTAAAAGTAGAGTTAAGAGAAAGAGTCAAACTTTAGCGTAAAGAGCGGGGCGTTGGGGAGGAAAAGCCCCTTTCATGCACGGAGTAATTCCTGTTCGTTTTAAGTTTTAATGTTGCTCCTTACTTTCATTTAAAAGACTTGTTTTTTTTTATTTATCAGTATCTAGAGTCCTTGTGTTAGAAAACATGAATGGAAGAAGGAATGTTATTATATGGAACATTAAAAGTGGATATAAATCAAGGGCTAAAGACCATGTTGATACCTTACTTTCCCATCTTGGATTTAATATCTGATTTGAGCTAATTGAGTTTACGGATAGATTTATCAAAATCCAGCTTCAGGATGATAAGGACAAATTCTGTATGCTTTAGGGAAATAAGAAATTACGTGAAAACCCGTTCGAAAGAAAATCCGGACGTGAATCGCCTTATATCTGTATGACAGATAATGTGACAAAAGGAGTTCGTGACATTCGCAATTCCTTTAGAATTAAACAAAAAGAATTTAAAGCAAAGGGAATTGGAGCTTGGATCCCCCCAGTGGTCCCACCTGTATTATGCTTAACTGATAACGAAGAAAAAGTAAAGCTTAAGTGGTATAGAGTCTTGTAAGTGAGATACATGTATGAGAAATAGATATATAGATAGAATAGATGGAAATAGTCGCTTAGTATTTCTTTTAGTGGATAGTTTATGATGAGTATTTGAGACTTATTTATTGGATTTATGACTATAGTTGGCCTATGATCTAGCTCATGTATCCATGTTGAATTGCGCTCGCCTTCATATGATGATACGAATAATGGCTGAAATAAATAAGAAGCCCATTGTTCTTATTTTCGAAATATTCATCTTTTTTCACTTCTTCTTTACTTTTCTTTCCTCTTCTTGTCTTTACATTGGCTAACTGACATGGGATGCGGAATTATCGTTGATCATTGATAAATCATTGATAAATGACCTTCCAAAATGAATGCCTTCGGACAATGAATTACCAATATTGTTTGCAGATGACACAGCAATTAGTTTGAAGGCTGGCAACGAGGAGGACCTACGAATGGCCCTCGAAACTGTTGCTTGAGAGAGAGAGAGAGAGAGAGAGAGAGAGAGAGAGAGAGAGAGAGAGACCCTTTTTATTATGCACATCATCTATATACAAAAAACCACATCAGCCACTTTAGAAAGTCAAAGACTTGTTAGTAATGGCTGATAAACATTAATGAGCACCAATACCAATAATATTAACAAAAAAATGAAACGAAATGAAACAAAAGTGGGAAAAAGAAAACAACAGGAAAACAAAGAATAAGAAGAGAGAAAAAAAGAAAAAAAAATTATACTTAACAAAGCAAATCAATAAACCATCCCATTTGAATTATTTACTTAATTTCTACTCTTAAACTGGCTAACATTTTCAGTTAACATTTTCAGAAACCAAAGAATTTGGTTTCGATTAGCATGAAACCAAATTCTTGGTTTCATGCTAATCGACTAATACCTAACCTAGATAAGTGGGAATTTGTGATTTTTGGGAGACGTTTGAGAGCAGTGAAGCGTGTGTCATTTAAAACTATTAGTATTCCTCCATAAAAAGAGTGGATGTATTTAGATATTTAGGTATCTATATTGAATTAACTCTGTCTTTCAAGGTGCATATTAATAAACTTGAGGCAACAGTGTCCAGGAATCTCGGCTGTTTGCATAGGGTAAAGTTCTTATTTCCTTACCAAATAATGAAAAAATTGTACTTTTCATTAGTGGAATGCTACTTTCAATATTGCCCGTCCGTTTGGATGTTGACATTCCATTCACATTTACTAAGAATCCGAATTGTCCAAAACAAGGCAATAAGAATCCTGGACCTTTTTTTAACACACCCTAGGAAGACAAAAGAATTACCTGAAACTAAAATGTCATTTTTATTTCTGAATATTCTTCATCTACAACATATTTTTCACCTTGATATAGGCATATGGTTTTCAGAAATCCAACGTAGGGATAATTTTTTCACTCTTGGTTGAAAATAAACATAGCCATTTATCAAGAGCAAGGAATAAGTTTCTGTTTCCTTTTATTGAAAATGAGAGATCAAGACTAAGTTTAAGAGATCAACTTCCTGAGATTGCAAATAAATATAAACTCCTTGATGTAATAAGTGAGTCACCATCACTCTATACGTATAAAAAGAAATTGAAAGAGATAGTTCTTTCTGCCTATAGTAGTGGGGACTGAATGTAAAGTGACACATGAGACGATATTTTTTCTGCTTTTTTCTCTCTCTCTCTCTTTTATGTACTCCGTGTGAATTATTGAGGTGTAATTCCTTCTTCTTTTTTCTCTCTCTATTGTTAAAGGAGACAAAACGAGTTGCCTCCCTGTCTCCTTTGTATAAGATTTATGTATATCGTTTCTTGTTTAATAAAGTCAAGTCAGGTCAAATATAGGAAGTTGGTCACTGCCATAAAATAAATGCCGACCGAAACGTTATATAGAATACTGTTGAAAATCTCTTTTATTCACTTAAGATACTTCCGATGTACAATTATGAGCTTTTATGCAAGTCCTTTTTTACTTAATTGAATAGGCAAATGATATTCAGTCATATCGTTGCCCACAAGCACCGATACACATTCATATTAGGCATCGACTAGCTCAGCAACATGGTTGAGGTTAGACACAGTGCCAGTATTATAATAGTTATTATAATAGTTATTGAAGTTTCTATCAAAAAGTTCGGGATAACGAACTTTAGTAAGGAGCGACCCGGCTCAATAGTAAACGAAATTCTAAAAAACGGAATTTGGATGCTAAAAGATACATAAAAAGAATTGGATTTTTATGCTGATTTTAAATATACAAGTTTCATAAAATTTAGTCTTTGTAATCAAAACTTAAGAGCCTGAGAAAATTTGCCTTATTTTGGAAAACACCCCCAAAAAGTCATAGGATCTTAACGAAAATCAC